>NC_091286.1:582022986-582326017 GCF_032444005.1 Ranitomeya imitator | reverse complement strand
GAGGTTTTCAATGGGGTTCAGGTCTGGAGATTGGGCTGCCCATAACAGGGTTTTGATGTGGTGGTCTCTTAATTTTTGCCAGAGCTGTATTTATTTATGGGTACAATATTTTTGATTTTTTTTGGTACAAGGCAGGGGCACAACACCGTGAGAAAAAGTGGTGGCTGGGGACCGAGTACCAAGAGATGGCTGTCGTCAATCATCAGCAGATATCCTCCTTGTCTACCAGCCTAAATGAACATTCCACTACCACCCTCCACTACTCTTCTCTTGTTTGAGGCGCACTTCGTCCGCATCTACTCCCCCTCCAACCTCCAGCTGGCTGACATCTACCACCCCCCAAAACTAGCCATCTCCACCTTTCTTGACTACTTCACCACCTGGCTACTTCATTTCCTTTCTGCTGACATGCCCACTATCGTCATGGGTGACTTCAACATCCCCATTGACACTTTCACCTCACCTGCTTCTAAACTTTTATCACTGACTGCCTCCTTTGGCCTCACTCAATGGCCCTCCGTGGCCATTCACAAAGATGGCCATACGCTGGACCTTATCTTCACCCGCCTCTTTTCCCTTAATAATCTCACTAACTGACCCCTCCCCCTGTCTGACCACAACCTACTGACATTCTCTTCCCTCTCCTCTCCTAGTGCGCAACCCCCACTCCATAAACTCACACTTGCAGAAATCTCAAGAACCTCAATTTACACTTACTCTCTGAGTCCCTTCTCCCTCTTACAGATATTACTTCCTTATGCTGCTGCCACTATAAATAACACCACAATAACAGCAACATTTGATTCGGCTGCCCCCCTCATGCACAGCAAAACTCGTACAATCAACAGACAACCCTGGCTGACCAGCCTGACCAAATAAGTGAGATGGGCTTCTAGGGTTGCTGAGTGGAGATGGAAGAGATCCTGTTCTGCCGAGCACTTTATCGCATACAAGCAGTCCCTCGCCAGCTTCAAATCCACACTCACCTTCGCAAAACAAACTTACTTCTCATCTCTCATATCTTCTCTGTCTCACAACCCTAAACAGCTTTTCAACACTTTCAATTCTCTACTCTACTAGGGGAGAAAACATGCTATATACAGTGGGGCAAAAAAGTATTTAGTCAGTCAGCAATAGTGCAAGTTCCACCACTTAAAAAGATGAGAGGCGTCTGTAATTTACATCATAGGTAGACCTCAACTATGGAAGACAAACTGAGAAAAAAAATCCAGAAAATCACATTGTCTGTTTTTTTAACATTTTATTTGCATATTATGGTGGAAAATAAGTATTTGGTCAGAAACAAAATTTCATCTCAATACTTTGTAATATATCCTTTGTTGGCAATGACAGAGGTCAAACGTTTTCTGTAAGTCTTCACAAGGTTGCCACACACTGCTGTTGGTATGTTGGCCCATTCCTCCATGCAGATCTCCTCTAGAGCAGTGATGTTTTTGGCTTTTCGCTTGGCAACACGGACTTTCAACTCCCTCCAAAGGTTTTCTATAGGGCTGAGATCTGGAGACTGGCTAGGCCACTCCAGGACCTTGAAATGCTTCTTACGAAGCCACTCCTTCGTTGCCCTGGTGGTGTGCTTTGGATCATTGTCATGTTGAAAGACCCAGCCACGTTTCATCTTCAATGCCCTTGCTGATGGAAGGAGGTTTGCACTCAAAATCTCACGATACATGGCCCCATTCATTCTTTCATGTACCCGGATCAGTCGTCCTGGCCCCTTTGCAGAGAAACAGCCCCAAAGCATGATGTTTCCACCACCATGCTTTACAGTAGGTATGGTGTTTGATGGATGCAACTCAGTATTCTTTTTCCTCCAAACACGACAAGTTGTGTTTCTACCAAACAGTTCCAGTTTGGTTTCATCAGACCATAGGACATTCTCCCAAAACTCCTCTGGATCATCCAAATGCTCTCTAGCAAACTTCAGACGGGCCCGGACATGTACTGGCTTAAGCAGTGGGACACGTCTGGCACTGCAGGATCTGAGTCCATGGTGGCGTAGTGTGTTACTTATGGTAGGCCTTGTTACATTGGTCCCAGCTCTCTGCAGTTCATTCACTAGGTCCCCCCGCGTGGTTCTGGGATTTTTGCTCACCGTTCTTGTGATCATTCTGACCCCACGGGGTGGGATTTTGCGTGGAGCCCCAGATCGAGGGAGATTATCAGTGGTCTTGTATGTCTTCCATTTTCTAATTATTGCTCCCACTGTTGATTTCTTCACTCCAAGCTGGTTGGCTATTGCAGATTCAGTCTTCCCAGCCTGGTGCAGGGCTACAATTTTGTTTCTGGTGTCCTTTGGCAGCTCTTTGGTCTTCACCATAGTGGAGTTTGGAGTCAGACTGTTTGAGGGTGTGCACAGGTGTCTTTTTATACTGATAACAAGTTTAAACAGGTGCCATTACTACAGGTAATGAGTGGAGGAAAGAGGAGACTCTTAAAGAAGAAGTTACAGGTCTGTGAGAGCCAGAAATCTTGATTGTTTGTTTCTGACCAAATACTTATTTTCCACCATAATATGCAAAAAAAATGATAAAAAAACAGACAATGTGATTTTCTGGATTTTTTTTTCTCAGTTTGTCTCCCATAGTTGAGGTCTACCTATGATGTAAATTACAGACGCCTCTCATCTTTTTAAGTGGTGGAACTTGCACTATTGCTGACTAACTAAATACTTTTTTGCCCCACTGTATCAAAAAAAGTGGGGCTATACAAAATCCTTAAATTGGTGTTGGTGCTGTGTGGTGGCCATTGTTGCTGTGGTTTTGTGCATTGCCTATGTGACAGTGGTCGGCGTACGGCTCCGCTCCGGTTTGCCGTGAAGTGGCAGTGGGCTTCATACAGTCTGATCAGAATATTAAACTAAAAACCTCATGTTCAGTTATATATAAATTTTTGCCTAGCGGCTTTAGATCAATGTATGATTTTTGGAGGTACGGTTCATGCTCTTTTTTGGGTTATAAATATTGTGAAAAAGTAATTGTTAAAGTGCTGGGGGGAGATATGTTTCACTGACGCAGTTAGTTTCAGTGATCTGAAGATGTTTGTTCCATTACACTATGTGTTGAGAGGGTTTAATTGGCTATTTTAAGCTCTGGGTTTTTGTGGACAACTATAGAGTAGGTGGGAGGTTGTCCACCTTATCGCCACCCCAGGGTGTGGTCTGGGGTTTAAATAGTGGGACTCCTGAGGCATTCAGTGTTCAGTGTGTCTCTAGGGGCTAACTCCAGAGAAGTGTTCGTGCTAACCTGAACCATGTGTTTTGCTAACCATGAGCGGGCTGATCCCAACTACCACAAGCACTGTACTTTGTTTTGTTTTCCCCGTTTTTGCTCAAAGGGCCATGTTTATTTTTTATGCCGCATACATAATAAACCAGTGACGATCTTAGAGACAGTGTCCCGTGTTTACCTTCGTGTACAGCTGAGTGAGACGATCTACCACTATACACTATGTTCCAAATTATTATGTAGTTGACATTTTTCTCGGATCTTCCTAAATGGTCGGTGCAAATGACAGTCAGTCTAATAAAAGTAATCACCCATTAGAGTATACATCTAATTTTATTGAAGAAACCTCCCAATGATAACAGTATAATCTCCAAAATGAATATAAACTCAAAATGCACTGTTCCAAATTATTAGGCACAGTAGAATTTCAAAACATTTGATATGTTTTAAAGAACTGAAAATGCTCATTTGTGGAATTTGCAGCATTAGGAGGTCACATTCACTGAACAAAAAAGCTATTTAACTCCAAAGCATCCTAACAGACCAAGTTAAGGTACCTTCACACTGAGCAACTTTTGAACGAGAACGATAGCGATCCGTGACGTTGCAGCGTCCTGGATAGCGATCTCGTTGTGTTTGACACGCAGCAGCGATCAGGATCCTGCTGTGACATCGCTGGTTGGAGCTAGAAGGCCAGAACTTTATTTCGTTGCTGGATCACCCGTTGTCATCACTGGATCGGCGTGTGTGACGCCGATCCAGCGATGTGTTCACTTGTAACCAGGGTAAACATCGGGTTACTAAGCGCAGGGCCGCGCTTAATAACCCGATATTTACCCTGGTTACCATTGTAAAAGTAAAAAGAAAACACAACATACTCACATTCCGGTGTCTGTCACGTCCCCCGCCATCAGCTTCCCGCACTGACTGTGAGCGCCAGCCGTAAAGCAGAGCACAGCAGTGACGTCATGATGTCACCGCTGTGCTCTGCTTTACGGCCGGCTGGCGCTGACAGTCAGTGCGGGAAGGTGACGCCGGGGGACGTGACAGACACCGGAATGTAAGTATGTAGTGTTTTTTTTTTTTTTTACATTTACAATGGTAACCAGGGTAAACATCGGGTTACTAAGTGCGGCCCTGCGCTTAGTAACCCGATGTTTACCCTGGTTACCCGGGGACTTCGGCATCGTTGGTCGCTGGAGAGCTGTCTGTGTGACAGCTCTCCAGCGACCACACAACGACTTACCAACGATCACAGCCAGGTCGTATCGCTGGTCGTGATCGTTGGTAAATCGTTTAGTGTAACGGTACCTTTACATGTTAACATAGGAACCCTTCTCTGATATCACCTTCACAATTCTTGCATTCTTGAGTTTTTGGAAAGTTTCTGCTTGTACATCTTTGCATGAAGTCAGAATAGCTTCCCAGAGCTGCTGTTTTGATGTGAACTGCCTCCCAACCTCATAGATTTTGTGCTGGATGATACTCCAAAGGTTTTCTATAGGGTTGAGGTCAGGGGAAGATGGTGGCCACACCATGAGTTTACCTCCTTTTATGCCCATAGCAGCCAATGATTCATAGGTATTATTTGCAGCATGAGATGGGGCATTGTCATGCATGAAGATGATTTTGCTCCTGAAGGCACGTTTCTGCTTTTAGACCATGGAAGAAAGTTGTCAGTCAGAAACGCTATTTACTTTACAGAGGTAATTTTCACATCTTCAGGAACCTTAAAGGGCCCGACCAGCTGTTTCCCCATGATTCCGGCCCAAAACATGATTTCTCCACCTCCTTGCTGATGTCGCAGCCTTGTTGCGACATGGTGGCCATCCACCAACCATCCACTACTCCATCCATCTGGACCATCCAGGGTTGCTCGACACTCATCAGTTAACAAGACTGTTTGAAAATTAGTCTTCATGTATGTCTGGGCCACTGCAAACATTTCTGCTCATGAACACTGTTTAGGGGTGGCCGAATAGTAGGTTTATGCACCACAGCAAGCCTTTGAAGGCTCCTACACCTTCAGGTTTGAGGGACTCCAGAGGCACCAGCAGCTTCAAATAACTGTTTGCTGCTTTGTAATGGTATTGTGGCAGCTGCTCTCTTAATCCAATGAATTTGTCTGGCAAAAACCTTCCTCATTATGCCTTTATCTGCATGAACTCTGTCTGTGCTCTGTTTCAATCACAAATCTCTTCACAGTATGATGATCACAAAGTTTTTGTGAAGTATCTAATTTTTTCATACCTTGTCCAAGGCATTGCACTATTTAACGCTTTTCAGCAGCAGAGAGATCCTTTTTATTTCTCATATTGCTTGAAACCTTTGGCCTTCTTAATAATGTGAAACATCATTTTTAAGTAGTTGTCCTTTAATTAGAATCACCTGAAAAACTAATTATCACGTGTTTCAGATTGATTTCAGTTATCTATTGAGCCCTGAGACACAATACCATCCACAAGTTTATTTGAAAAACAAAACAATTAAATCTTTATGACACTTAAATCCAATTTGCATAATAATTTGGGGCACAGTGTATATATATATATATATATATATATATATACACAGTGCCTTGCGAAAGTATTCGGCCCCCTGAAAATTTTCAACCTTTTCCCACATATCATGCTTCAAACATAAAGATACCAAATGTAAATTTTTGGTGAAGAATCAACAACAAGTGGAACATAATTGTGAAGTTGAACGAAATTTATTGCTTATTTTATATTTTTGTGGAAATTCAAAAACTAAAAAGTGGGATGTGCAATATTATTTGGCCCCTTTACGTTCAGTGCAGCATACTCACTCCAGAAGTTCATTGTGGATCTCTGAATGACCCAATGTTGTCCTAAATGCCTAATGATGATAAATATAATCCACCTGTGTGTAATCAAGTCTCCATATAAATGCACCTGTTCTGTGATAGTCTCAGGGTTCTGTTTGAAGCACAAAGAGCATCATGAAGACCAAGGAACACAACAGGCAGGTCCATGATACTGTTGTGCTGAAGTTTAAAGCCGGATTTGGATACAAAATGTTTTTCAAAACGTTAAACATCCCAAGGAGCACTGTGCAAGCGATCATATTGAAATGGAAGGAGTATCATACTACTGCAAATCTACCAAGACCTGGCCGTCCCTTCAGGGGGCCAAATACTTTCGCAAGGCACTGTATATATATATATATATATATATATATATATAGAGAGAGAGAGAGAGATAGATAGATAGATAGCTAGATAGATAGATAGCATAAACACTGTTCGCTAAATAAGGGGAACACTTAAACAACACAATGTAACTCCAAGTCAATCACACATTTGTGAAATCAACCTGTCTAGTTATGAAGCAACACCGATTGTGAATCAATTTCTCCTGCTTTTGTGCAAATGGAACAGACAACAGATTGAAATTATAGGCAACTAGCAACACAACCCCTATAAGGGAGTGGTTCTGCAGGGGATGACCACAGACCATTTCTCCATTTCTCTGTTCTCATCCTGTTTGGCTGTTGTTTTGGTCACTTTTGCATTTTGGCATTGATCTCACCCCTAATTATACTGCACAGTAGCATGAGGCGGTGTCTACAACCCAGAAGTTGCTCAGCTCATCCAGGATGGCACATCAATGTGAGCTGTGGCAAGAAGCATAGCAGTGTCTGTCAGCACAGTATCCAGAGCATGGAGCAGATACCAGGAGACAGTCCAGTATACCAGGAGATGTGGAGGGGGCCGTAGGAGAGCAACAATTCAGCTGCAGGACCACTACCTCCTCCATTGTGCAAGGAGGAACAGGAGGAGCAGAGCCAGAGTCCTGCAAAATTACCTCGAACAGGCCACTGACATCCATGTGTCTGCTCAAACTGTCAGAAACAGACTCCATGAGGGTGGTATCAGGGCCTAACATCCACAAGTGGGTGTTGTGCTTACAGATGTAGGAAAGATAAAATAAAATCCAGGTCACCATGATTGCAACTTGAGGGTGTTCGGAGCCCAGAAGCGCCTTATTAAGATGTGGAAAGTGTAAAATGAAGAGACTCCAGTTCCACAAACTGTGATTCTTTAGTCACATTAGCAATTTGTAGGACATATACAGTCAGCGATACAAATTCACATTACCAGCATCAACGCGTTTCAGGTGTCTGCGCATGCGCACCCTTAATCGTGCAATCTGATTATAATCGGATCATAAGTATAGTTGTTTGCACAAGCCCGAAAGGTGTAAAATGATCTGAAATGAATAATTCTTAATATGACTTTTTTACATACTTGTCATATAAACAGGGGTGTAGAGTTTTTATATCCTCTGAATGTATGTATACACAACAGCTTTCTTTTGACATCTTCTAAACCCCCACTCCCCATTAATAGTGCCCAAAACCCTCCCTCTTTCTGTGCATGTGTGCTTTTTCACTATACTGCACTGCAATGTTCACAGATACATTAACCCTTAATTTAGTGATGGGTTGTGTGTAAGAAAATATTAGCAGCTGCAATGTTCTCACCCTGTTTGCTAATATTAGATTACGCACCATCATACCTCGCTGAAATAAAGGCTGAAAGGAATGGGTGCATGTAGGTACCTTGCTCTGCTCATGTGCCACACAAGATAGAGAAGGTCCCGCCCACTGGGGGGGCATTTTTAGCACAGGGATATAGGGGACAGTTGGTTCAAATACCAATGAATTGGCGTCACTGGCATGGTCACAGCAGTACATCTAACAAATAAAGCCTCCATCCATATTTAAGTAGTGCGGTAGATCAGTTCACTCAGCTGTATACTGAGGTAGACATGGGAACACTGTCTCTTTAAGAACTATCTTTGGTTTATTAGCTCTTCCATGCTGTCTGTTGTCAGTTCCTGGCTTATGACCGCCTTTACCCAGGACATGCAATTTGTTCACCGCTGCTATATGTGTTCCTGGAATGCTTCCCGCATTTGAAACACCACCTGTGGTAGATCGGCTCACTAAGAACTTCCTTTGCCTCCAGCGACCACAGGAGATATGGTCCTTAAAACTTGACGTTTATTTAGCCATCATGTTAAAAAGCACAGACATTCAGAGATGAGCAATCCCAGTGCAGGGAACAAATCCTACGCGATCTTAATCATGGATAGAACTTCCTTTCGATTACTATATGTGGCATAAACCAAGGTGAAGTAAAAACAAATATGGCCATCTGGGCAAAACAGTAAAATACAACGAAATGGAAACACAAATCACAGTCCTTGGTGGATCCTCCAGCTCACTGAAACCAAAACACACAGGCTAGTTAGTTCAGTTAGTTTCAGGTTAGTCCCAACACAAAACACTTCTCTGGAGTTAGCCTCTCCAGTCACACTGAGCAATGACTGCCTCTGGAGGCCGACTATTTAAGCTCCAGACCACACCCTGGGGTGGAAATAAGGTGGACCACCTCCCGCCCACTCTATGGTTGTCCACAAATACCCAGCCCTTCAACAAAATGGCTACTTAACTCCTCGCAACACATAATGTGCTGGAAGAAAAACTTCTGGGTCTTACATCACTAAAGCCATTAGCTTCAGCGAAACATATCTCCACTCCGGCACTTTGCAAGTGAATTTGTCACAGTAGTTATTATATTTAAAGGGGTTTTCCATCCTAATCCAATGTGTAGTAGGTGTAATATTAGTAATATTAGCAAATATCACCAATTAGAAATTTAGTATAGTTCTTCTGATTCGCTATGATGCTTACCTCATGTGCAGGGCATTGCAGTAGCTTAGGTATCCATGGTTATGACCACTGATATAGTTGTAAGGAGGTTGCTTTCCCTGCTCCTTACCTGGAACCACTTAGTCGGACAGCTGGGTTGTTGGGGGGAGGACTTTCTGCCCTGGACAGAGGGGACCATGTGACTGCTGGGGGCAGAGAGGAAAAGAGGGGGTGTGGTCAGAAAAGAGCGGGAGAGCAGAACACTTGAGGCGGAGGGGACAGCGCAGCAGAGAGAAAGCAGACTGCAGCGCCGCGCTCCCCAAGAGAGAGTGCTCCCCGTAAGGGCACTGAGGCTGAGATACCAGCCGTAGTGAAGGCTGGATGTGAGGGTGTGGACTTGGAAACCTCCGTAATCAGAGAAAATGTATTCCCTGACAATGACCTAAGCGCGCAGCCCCGGTGACCGCAGTGACAAGCCAAGACCCCTGAGTGTGACAAGTAAACTGTTCAGTGTGTGTGTAGCATTGCTACTGCAGAAAGACTGCCAGGCTAATATACAGAGACTGTGTGGCTGTGTTACAATACTTCCTGCTTGCAGCTTCACTCGGAGAAAAGACTGCAAAGACTTAACCCCAGAGTCTCCAGTTCCCAGGAGACAGAGGAGAGACTTCAGGATCTCAAGTGCTGCTGGTGATTGTACCCACGTTGGAATAAGGACCCTCCAGTCAGGACCTCTCTGGACTGATCAGTTACAAGAACACTAGTTAACCATTTAGATTCCGCTAAACTGTTTACTGTTTGCTTTATCTCTATTAACCCCCTGTTTACGCCCTACGAGGAGAATCTTACTCCTGTTAATAAATTCCCCTCAACAGTTGGTCTGTCTGTTCCGTGGTGACATACTCAACCCTGCACCCTATTACACTTGGCGTAGTCAGCAGGATGTCACATGGTAGCACGGAAAGGGCAGACCAAGCAGTTGGGGGAGGCCCCAGGTCTAGCATCTCCCTGGGAGCCATGTTAGTTAACCTGCCAAAATTCTCGGGGAGTGATGCCATGTTGTGGAGTTGGATGGAGCGTATCCGAGGGATGATGCGGATGCATCCTATGATGCCGGCTCTACAGGTGGAAAAATCTTCTCTCTTCCAGACGCAAAGAATGCCCCCTTGTGCCCGTCACCTTCCTTGGTATAAACAGATCCTCAGCGAGATATTTGTATTGTCCCCTTATATACTTATACATGGTTATTAGATCGCCCCTCAGTCGTCTTTTTTTTAGACTAAATAATCCTAATTTCGCATGCGACTGTTTCGCCGGTTACAAAGAGAGAGGGAGACCGTGACGCAATATATGAATGCACTGCAGGAGCTTCATACTGCCATTATACGGAAGGATGGCGTAGGTGTGGGTCAACTGATGTTGTGCTGTGAGACCAACTTGTGACAGGCTTGCTAGATGTGTTGATGAAACAGGCCCTGCGAGAGCGCATGCGCGTAAAGCCAGATATGACCTTCTCTGAGGTAGGGAGTGAGGCACGCACACGCGAGCAAGAGCAAGGGGTGGTAGTGCCAGTGGGGAAGGTATGGAGTGGGTAGGTAACAACCCCTCAATGGGTAGAAGACTTGAAGAAGGATGTTAAGCAGGTCCGTGAGGAAGTGACTGAATATAAGAAGACCCCTGCTGCAGAGTCCAGCCCTCCGGTGCGAGAAAAAGAGACCGCCCCCCAAAGTGAGACTAGTACCGCTTGGCGAAGAAGACTGCCAACATGCTACAATTGCGGAGCACCCAATCAGAATGAAGAGAAGATGACATGGACCCAGGATTCCCGGTTGAAGATAAGAAGAATCTGGGAAGAGATTGAGAGTCTGGGGAAAGCCCTGACTGCCATTTTGGGGACCAGCGGCATACCCCGAGGTAAAGTGCGGAAGCAGCCAGAAAGAGATAGCAGAGAGGTGCATAGCATGAAGAAGGCTTCAGTGGTGGCCCCAGAGTGTAACTCAGTATCCTGGAGTGAAGAGCAACCGCAGATGAGAGATGTCTCCCACCGAGGTCGACGATACAGACTGAAGCGCCCTACAGACAGACGCAGACGTGAGTGCTGGTCATGCAGAAGGGTGTGACACATGTCCAGAAATTGCCCTACCCGAGAAGAGCGGTGGCAGAGATCCGCTCACCCCTCTGAGGGTTCTGCTAACTAGAGGGAATGTCGCCCCTGGAGGGAGTGGTACGGCAGGAAGAGAAGAGCCCCACCTAGAGCAAGACAGTACCACAATGTCGGATGCCGTTGGAAACTCTAATGTGACAACACAAAATTTGTCTGGGGAACTTTCTTCTATGGCTGCCGACGAAGTAGAGGAAGAATATCTCAACCTCACTGATGAACAACTCCTAGACCATTTAGTTTGGCAGTATGTGAAAGAAGGAAGGCAGAAGGAGATGTGAGAATTGCAGGTATCTGACTCCCCTCAAAAGAAGAAAGAGAAGCATGAAGAGTTCTCGCGCGTAGAATGGCGAGCTTCAAGAGAGGGGGAAAGTAAGGAGGTTGCTTTCCCTGCTCCTTACCTGGAACCACTTAGTCAGACAGCTGGGTTGTTGGGGGGAGGACTTTCTGCCCTGGACAGAGGGGACCATGTGACTGCTGGGGGCAGAGAGGAAGAGAGAGGGGTGGGGTCAGAAAAAAGCGGGAGAGCAGAGTGCGCGAGACGGAGGGGACAGCGTGCCAGAGAGAAAGCAGGCTGCAGCGCCATACTCCCCGAGAGAGCGTGCTCCCTGTGACGGCACTGAGGCTAAGATACCAGCCGTAGTGAAGGCTGGATGTGAGAATGTGGACTTGGAAGCCTCCGTAATCAGAAAAGACGTATTCCCTGACAGCAACCTGAGGGCGCAGCCCCGGTGACCGCAGTGACAAGCCAGGACCCCTGAGTGTGACAAGTAAACTGCTCAGTATGTGTGTGTAGCATTGCTACTGCAGAAAGACTGCCAGGCTAATATACAGAGACTGTGCAGCAAAGTGGCTGTGTTACTTCCTGCTTCCAGCTTCACTGGGAGAAAAGACTGCAAAGACTTAACCCTGAAGTCTCCAGTTCCCAAGAGACAGAGGAGAGACTTCAGAATCTCAAGCGCTGCTGGTGACTGTACCCATGTTGGAATAAGGACCCTCCAGTCAGGACCTCCCTGGACTGATAAGTTACAAGAACACTCCGCTAAACTGTTTACTGTTTGCTTTATCTCTATTAACCCTCTGTTTACTCCCTGCGAGGAGAATCTTACTCCTGTTAATAAATTCCCCTCAACAGTTGGTCTGTCTGTTCCGTGGTGACATACTCAACCCTGCACCCTATTACATAGTGACAGTTTGTTAGCTGTTAGTTGTTTTAACCATGGCAGTAGCTGTCATCTATAAGTAGCTCACCCATTGTTTCTCATTTGGCTAAAATATGAGGAAAGAGTTTACTTTTGACACTTTTAGCCACTGTGCAATGTTATAGCTTCACCTCAATCTACATATCAAGGCCTCCTGATGATCCGCTGGGGTGAAACGCGTAGAGGCGTATGAAATATCAACACTGATAAGTCTCGGTCTCACCCTCTGTTTACCATGCATATATCTAAGCACTAGGCTATCTTCGGCTGAAGATAAGGGTTTTTTTTTTTTTTCTTTTTCTCCCTGCAGCTATATATGTTTTTGTGCCTTGCCATTTTTGTGTATTTACACATCTGTGTCTGATCATTATCAGGCTGGGATTTAATATTAGGGCTTCCCATGGACAGCCGACGGTGAGTGGGGGCGCCAATCTCGTATCTGTGTTTAGGGTGCCAACCTCCACTGATAGGTAGGCAGTACTAAGAGGTATTGTTTGGCAGG
The DNA here is from genome assembly GCF_032444005.1 of Ranitomeya imitator. Lineage (NCBI taxonomy): Eukaryota > Metazoa > Chordata > Amphibia > Anura > Dendrobatidae > Ranitomeya > Ranitomeya imitator. The sequence goes on along the minus strand of NC_091286.1, from coordinate 582,313,228 downwards.
GTTATCCCAGAGTGCACGGTTGTGTATTTTATGTGTTCATCTGGTTGTATTTGTGGCATGGTTTTAATTGGTATATTAATTAAAAGCTATATTTTATCTGTGTTATCTTTAGTACATAAAGGGTTCCTATTGGTATAATATAGATTGTCGTTGACCTTTAAGTAGCTGCTAAGACAGCTCTAAGTGGTGTTGCTTCACCTCAACTACACTGAAAAGCTTGCTTGACTGGATTTATTTTTTTAATAGGACTAACTGGTGAATAAATATTATTATTATTATTATTGTTATTATTTATATAACACCATTAATTCCATGGTGCTGTACATGAGAAAGGGGTTACATACAAGGTTATAGATATCGTTTACACTAAACAGGTTTACAGTGACAGACTGGTACAGAGGGAAGAGGACCCTGTCCTTGCGGACTTACATTCTATGGGATAGTGGGGAAGAGACAGAAGGTAGGGGTGAGGCGGCGGCGGCTCTGGCAGCGGTGGGGCGGCGGCTCTGGCAGCGGTGACTTTGGCGGCGGTGAGGCGGCGGCTCTGGCAGCGGTGGGTTGGTTATTGTAGGCTGTAGGCTTTCCTGAAGAGATGGGTTTTCAGGTTCCGTCTGAAGGATCCGAGGGTGGTGGATAATCGGACGTGTTGAGGCATGGAATTCCAGAGGATCGGGGATATTCGGGAGAAATCTTGGAGGCGGTTGTGTGAGGAATGAATAAGTGTGGAGGAGAGTAGGAGGTCTTGGGAGGATCGAAGATTACGTGAGGGAAGATATTAGGAGATTAGTTCAGAGATATAGGGAGGGGACAGGTTGTGAATGGCTTCGTAGATCAGTGTTAGTAGTTTGAACTGGATTCGTTGGGGAATTGGGAGCCAGTGGAGGGATTTGCAGAGGGGAGAAGCAGGGGAGTAGTGAGGAGAGAGGTGGATTAGCCGGGCAGCAAAGTTGAGGACAGACTGGAGTGGTGCAAGAGAGTTAGCTGGGAGGCCACAGAGGAGCGTGTTGCAGTAATCGAGGCGGGAGATGATGAGAGCATGCACAAGAGTTTTGGTAGATTGTGGGCTGAGGAAGGAACGGATTCTGGCAATGTTTTTGAGTTGAGTATAAATATCATTGTATACCTGTATTTGGTGGACTGCTTTGATTGGTCCTGCTAAATATAATAGTCAAATCAAAGTGTGAATCTCACATTACTACAAATAAAGTAAAACTGTTTTCCAGGACCTATTCAATAGGTCATTAATGTTTGATCATGGAAGTCACATCCAAGACAATCATTAATCGAACCCACATTGACAAACCAGTGATGTTGTATGCTAAGTATAAGACATTATTGGTTATATCCCAGAAAATGATTTTAATATTCTTCATGCTCTAAATTCTGAAAACAGATCCAAAAGTTTTGATTATAATTTTACAATGATAAAAAAATGAAATTCAAATACCCCCACATTTGGGGGGAGGGTATTGTTCTCATTGTGAGGAAGAATAAAAATAAGGTGTCCTCCAAGAGGAACAAAATATTGATCTCTAGTCCATCCATTGAAGAAAGTTACTCTATGAGTCACAGTCGAACCCTTTAAAGGAACCTGTCACCAGAAACAAAGACGCTGTTGACCAGCAGATATGGGTTAATTACTAACCTGGCCTGGAGCCTGCACAGAGTCAAATGCAGTGGGGAGAAAATTAACTTTATTCAGTCACATTGACGGCTGAGAATAGAGAACGGTATTTGTAACAACATCCCTGACCCTGATTGTCAGCCGGTCCCAATATAACGCCAGTGTCAGCCAGGTCCAGGGGCACAGTTACAGCTACACTTCTGTACTCGCAGGGCGGTGACCGAACCTGTGCCAGTGCTGCCCCTGTTAATAACGTTTTTTAACATGTCAGGCACTGGCTGTATGATTTCAGGCAGGTATGTTTGACAATGAGACACTGAAACATTTCTGAAAAAGAACATACTTTAAAAGCCAGAAGGGTGAAACTTCGGTCATTAGAGAATTCTCCCCACCCACTCCCCTTGAGCGATGGGTCTCTTCTTGAGTACATGTTAAGGGAGAGACCTGTCAGTCATTGACTGAGGGCAGGGAGAAGCCGAACAGAACCGGCCTTTTCTTCTCTATAAGTAAAAGACACAATCAGCAAACCTGATTTTAGAGATCTATCAACTGAGAAGTGTGGATAAAGTTTTAACAGTATGCTTAATTTAAAGAGTAAATGTATCAAAATTATTAATTTATATGACTAATACTGTTTTAATAATTAGCCTCAAAAGTTATTTTATTCTCATGCAGGTATAATATACGTGAGATTCCTTTCATCTCAAAGCTATTACCTTTCAATAATGGAGACAGAGTTACTTATGGACACGAAAGAAGTGACAACAATTACACCAGAGAACAAGATATTGCATCTGAACTTTTGCGTTATTTGCAAAAAGATCAATTGTCTGAGAGATTAAAAGGGCCGAGGTGGAAGGAAGTGTTAATGGCTTTAATATCAAGAATAAGAAGTGAAACCGTTTTAATTCAGGAATCTGAATCTTGTCAACCCAAGAACAACATCTTCTTCCTAAAAACTCACAAGACGGCCAGCAGCTCAATTATAAATATTCTGTTCCGTTATGGAGAATTTCATAACTTAACCTTTGCCTTCCCTTCCCGCTCTGCTCAATTCTCCTATCCAAGTTATTTCAAAGCCGCTTATGTGAATGGATTCTCTGAAAAAACAAAAAATATTTTTAATATTATGTGTCATCATATGCGCTTCAAGTTTACAGAGGTGAGTAATGAATGATTCAATAATTATTTAAAGGAACAAAAATAAGTAGACTTCATTTATTATTTCAACTTTTAGCTCTGGTTGCTTGTTGACTAACAGAGCAAATTTTATTAAAGTGATTGTACGAAGTTATGCCCTATGCATCTGATAAGGGCCAACTTCCCAATCGCTAGGAATCTTATTGCTGGGACCTTCATCAATTCTAAGAATATGAGCTTTGAAGATCTTTGTGTGAATAGAGTGGTGGTTGATCATTCTTGCTCCTGCTTCATTTTTTCTTATTCTGACCACTGGAAATAAGGGAGCGCAGCATTCGGGTGATCTTCAACATTTCCATTAAGAATACATTTAATGGCAGTACAAATGGTTGACCACCATGACCACCATTCCATTCACAAGGTGCTCTTCAGAGCCCAGGTTCCCAGTATCAATGGGCGTTTAAGTGCTCTGACTCCTAGCGATCAGGGCGTTATCCCCTTTTCAAAGGATAGGACAACCTCATTAAGCTTGATGTTTCCAGTTTTATTTGGCTCATTTAGAAGACTTGCCATATACTGAGGGCTAAAATAAAGATTGACATTAACTTATCAAGATTGATAAAAAAAAAACAACTCTGGATAAAGTCCCAATCTTCTTGAATAGTAGCTTAAAGCTAATTCAAACGAACACTATATTTCCAATACACATGAACACTCGGCTTGGCCATTACAGTGAACCTGTTGACTGATACTTGTTGCCGAATCCGTGGGCAGCATGTATCAGGCATTGGCTGTATGATGTCAGCCAGGTATATCTCATGTTTTGACACTTAAGCTTCCATGGAGGGTTGTGGGATGTTGCTTAGCATGTTAGTATGACAGGCTTCCACAGCCCATAATTGTGAACCAGACGTCTTCTGTAGAATTGGGTCTTTTATGAGTTGCTCAAGGCCAGTTTTCTTAATTTTTAATCAGTTACATTTTTTCATTTAGTATAGGACTAGCAAGAGTGTTCTTACTTGAAAAGGTCAGTGACCGGCACACTTTAACCTCCCTACAGAGATAATATTTTAACATTATGTGTAGTTGGAATTTATTAGCTGTCATATATTTTTTTTATATTTGACTTTAAATGGACAGTATATATTTCATTATACTTTTAAAAATTATCAAAACAACGCAACAGGTTCACTGAAAAATTTCGGCTCAGCTATTAGCCTTTCTCAAGGTTGTGATTTGTGGAAAGCGAATTGCTGAGCCGAAATATTGCACACTATGTATTGCTACTAAATCCACACTTTTTCAAAGTTCCTGTTGTCTTTTTTTATATTTTTTGGATTACTGTCAAGGTGGTACACCCTTATGCCAATGTGCAGAGGACATTCTGGTTGATACGAGATGTAGGGGAGTGGGGTCTCCATTATATGGTTGATCATTATGCTTTAAATGTACAGAAATGTCTTTCTGCCAACAATTAACTCACTGTAAGCAGTAATCATTTTTGAGAGTTACCATGTTGACAGCTATACCTTTTATACATCCTGTACCAACCCTTTCAGATGAAGTCCTGAGTTACATAATTTTTGCATTCTTGTTTTGAAAATCTTCAGAGTGGCCTAAAAAAGCAGTCACATTCTGACCTTGCACTTAGATATATACTCTACTCAACATAGAAATTGCAACACCAATAAGGAAAAGTCATGGAATTATGGAAATCACAGGACGGATAGACATGTACTATTAACATGTCTATGCTGAAATGTATTAACATGTCTATGCTGTATGTATATGCTGAAAAAATGGAAACAAAATATCCAAAACATCTTGATTTATTCATTATCGACTATGAGCTCCAAATCTAGAAATACATGCACTTACAGTGGGGAAAACAAGCATTTGATATACTGCCAATTTTGCACGTTTTCCCACTTACAAAGAATGGAGAGGTCTGTAATTTTTATCGTAGGTATACTTCAACTGTGAGACACAGAATCTTACACACAAAAAAATCCAGAAAATGAAACTGTATGATTTTTACATAATCAATTTGCATTTAATTGCATGAAATAAATATTTGATACAATAGAAAATAAGAACATAATATGTGGTACAGAAACCTTTGTTTGCAATTACAGTGGTCAGACATTTCCTGTAGCTCTTCACCAAGTTTGCACACTCTGCAGCAGGGATTATGGCACACTCCTCCATACAGATCTTCTCCAGATCTTTCAGGTTTCGGGGCTGTTACTGGGCAACATTGAGTTTCAGTTCCCTCCAAAGATTTTCTATTGGGTTCAGGTCTGGAGACTGTCTAGGCCACTCCAGGACCTTGAAATGCTTCTTACGGAGCTGCTCCTTAGTTGCACTAGTTGTGTGTTTTGGGTTATTGTCATGATGGAAGACCCATTCATGACCCATCTTCAATGCTCTTACTGAAAGAAGGAGGTTGTAGGCCAAAATCTCATGATACATGAACCCATCCATCCTCCCTTCAATTTGGTGCAGTCGTCCTGTCTCCTTTGCAGAAAAGCACCACCAAAATATGGTTTCCTTTTTTTATCATTTGCAGATCATTAACATGTCTAACGATCCTGTGATTGTGATAATTCCATGTCTTTTTGTAGTATTGCAATTTTATAGTTATCAACAATGTGACAAAGTTACTGGTAATGTAATAGAGGGGAGATATGTGTCACTGTGCTTCATGGCGTCAGAGATATGAAACCAGAGTATTTTCATCCTGCACACTACGTGTTGTGAAGGTTAAGTTATGTTATGGGCTGGTTTTAGTGGACCTTCATAGAGCGGGTGGGAGGAGGTCCACCGTATCTCCACATGCAGAGTCCTGACAGGACCTGTGTGTTGTCAAGATCATGTGATCAGTGACATGATGGAGGAGTCACATGGTCTGAATCCTCATAGTGCGCGCCCTGCATACTGTCAGGATTTTCACATAAAGTCGGCAAGAGTGGTTGGTCATGAAACCACGTTAATGCGATTTGCATACTGTGGGACACATTATGATTAGATGTTCACGGGTCTCTCACTACAAGACAGTGTACGTCTAGTTGGCACATTGGCACATTGCCACATGTATGCAAATCGCATACTTGCGGTTACATGACACCTGCTCTCACCTCAGGCATTAAAGAATCCTGATAATGCACAATGCCCACACTGTGAGAACTCCGAAGTCTGTAATAAAATAAAGTGAAAGCAGACTTTCATCACAATACTGGACAAAACCTTTAATGCTCCATAAATGCAATTGTAGTAACCCTTAACTTGTCACAGCACAATACTGTATTAATGTAGTAATGTATCATGTAATCTTACAAGTTATAGTTTTCTACATGTGTACAGGATGAGAACCAATAATAGCACACAAATATATCCCCAGAACCACCAACAGTAAAGAAATACATAACCAGAACCACCAGTAGTACATAAATACAGCACCAGAACTACAAACAGTGCAGAAATACATAATCAGAACCACCAGTAGTACATGGATACATCAACAGTACCACCATGAATACAGAAATACATCACCAGAACCACAATTAGTACATAAATACATTAACAGAACTACCATCAACACAGAAATACATCACCAGAACTACTATCAATACAGAAACGTATCACCAGAACCACCATCAGTTCAGAAATACATTAGCAGAACCACCATGAATACATCACCAGAACCCCGTCAGTACATACATCACCAAAATCAGCATCAGTACAGAAGTACATCCCCAGAAATGCCATCAGTACAGAAATACATCACCAGAGTCACCATCAGTACAGGAATACATCACCAGAACTACAATCAGTACAGGAATACATCACCAAACAGACAGAGATAAGTTGTAATGTCAGGTCAGCCCAATACACAATTGTTTTGTATAAAATTACAACTCAAAGTATATCCCTAATAATGTGGAATCGGGCAGCCAAATTGCGCCTTCCTGCCGACTATGTCTGGGGAAAATTCCTCGCCTGCCCCATCTATACATGCAAATGCCTACTAACTTCCCCACTTCTCACCATAAGGGGCAACTTAGGATCAGAGTGTTTTAGAGGCCCAAATACAGTCACATCATAGAAGTTATCAAAAGATATCCTGCAATGTTTAAATTCTGACCATTTCTTTTTTTGTAAGTGATTTTTGGCATACACATAATTTTAAATAACCTCCAATTACTATTATGTTGTTTATTATATTTAATTTCACATATTATAGGTGATATTTTTTAACCAAATTGTCCTGTTTCTGTTTTGTTTGCTAGATCAGTTTGCAGTTAAAAGCTATTAAAATATATTGAAAACTACAGTGGCATGATAACATTATTGAGTGAAGGCACTTTCCTGCCAACTAATATCAAGAAGATTATGAGAGGTGCTGTGACTTTGCGCTGCATATATACTTTCTACATATGCCCCAACCTAATTTGTTTGATTGAAAATGAGTACAAATTAACATTTGAGCACAATACTAAACAAATTCCGAAGCTTAAACTCAAAACCTAAAAAACAGTCCATGTACCACATCCCAAATTAATACAGACCCCAGATGACATTATAGACTAAATGCAGACCCCAGTTCTTCGTGGGACAAATGGCGGACAAGTGAATTGAGTTCTCAGCGGACAGGTGAGGAATACGGTGATTTATTATTATTTACTTTATATTAATAAATGGGTAAAAGAGGGTGGGGAGTGTTAATTTCAAATAAAAGAGTCTATGTCTTTCTTTCAAATAAAGGACTTTATTGTGACTGTATTTTTAACAATATGATTATGGGACTAGTAATGGGGGTGACTTATAGACGCCTCTACAATACTAAACCTTGGCATTGATGTCAGCTACCAATATAAAGCTGACATCAACCCCAACCCTATTACCTCACTTGCCACAGCACCAGGTCAAGTGGGAAGAGCGAGGCTAAGAGCCGGGTTTGGCGCATCTTATGGTTGCAACATTTCTGGAGCGGCTAAAGGCTGATGTTCTTAGTCTGGCTAATCAATAAAGATCAACCCGCAGCTGTCTGCCTAGCCTTCGCTAGTTATTAATTATTGGGGGGAGCCCATATCATTTTATTTTTGGAGTCCCCTATTTTAACCCCGTAACCCCCGGAGGTATTTTCGTTTTTGCGTTTTCGTTTTTCCCTCCCCTTCTTCCCAAAGCCATAACTTTTCTGTCAATATTTTTCAACATTTTTCTGTCAATATTGCCATGTGAGGACTTTTTTTTTGCGGACCGAGTTGTACTTTTGAATGACATAATTGGTTTTAACATATCGTGTACTAGAAAACAGAAAAAAACTCCAACTGTGGTGAAATTGCAAAAAAAGGGAAATCCCACAGTTTTCTGCTTTGCTTTTTTACTATGTTCACCAAATGCTAAAACATGGCTAGGTTCCTTTTTATCTAAGTGGTGAAAAAAATGTCAAAGTTTGTTAAAAAAAATGGTGCCATTTTCCGATACCCGTAGCATCTCCATTTTTCATGACCTGGGGTTGGGTGAGGGTTTATTTTTTGTACGTTGAGCTGATATTTTTAATGATATTATTTTGGTGCAGATATGATCTTTTGATCACCCGTTATTGCATTTTAATGCAATGTCAGGGCGACCAAAAAAACATAATTCTGACATTTTGACTTTTTTCTCACTACACCGTTTAGCAATCAGGTTAATCCTTTTTTTGTTGATAGATCAGGCGATTCTGAATGCGGTGATACCAAATATGGATATGTTTGATTTTTTATTGTTTTATTTTGAAAGGGGGGTGATTTGAACTTTTAAATATTTTTTATTTGGCTTTATTTTTATAAACATATTTTTTTCTCTTGGCATGCTTCAATAATCTCCATAGTTGACTAGAATCTGCCATAACCCGAGCGTCTCAGCTATATACAGGCGATGGTCAGATCGCCTGTATGTAGCAGAATTACTCACTTGCTATTGGAGCGCCCCCAGACACAGGGCCACGCGTTTCGCTACCGGGCCTCACTGGTTCGGTTCTGAGGCGGTCACGGTGGCTAGACCCGGTCCGCGACCCTGCTAAGGGGCATCCAAGGAAAGTAGTATTGCAGTCTGTCAGGGGTTCGTGACGCCACCTGTGGTGTTCGGTCAGGGTGACCGACGCTGCTGTGGGGTCCACTGGGGTGATGGAATGGCAGCTGGATGGTATACCTTCCCACAGGTGAAGTATATCCCCAGGGCTTCCCGGTTTGGTGGATGGTGATGGTGTGAGGCGCAGGCAATAACGAGGACACAAGGTTGCAGTCTCTTTACCTTTTTACTGAAGGCTTCAATACACTCAGTCCAGAGCACGTTCAACCGAGCTATCAGAGACCGGCCGGTCCGATGGGCACATGCAGAGTTTCCCTCGCAGATGGAAATCGTTGCCTACCAATAGCGCCTGTATGTTGTAGTCCTACCCTGCTGAGCATTCGGAATAGTCCTCACAACTGCAGTTCTCCTTCGTTCGTTCTCTACAGCTTTCTCTCTCTCTCGTTCTTTGGTTCCAGATGTTGCTAGTTTCTAACGTCCCCCAGGTATATTTTGGCTAGGACGCCACCCGTTTGACGGGAAGGCTTGGAGGTCTTCCGGGACCCTAGAGATGCCCCTCTCCCAATGTTGCCCCCTATGTCTTCGTAGGTGTAAAAGGTAGACAGCCAACCTATAATCAACTGTCCAGCGGATTTTGAAGTAAGGCCTGAAGTCAGTTACTCCTACGGTGATCCGGCCACCGACTACGCGCCTCAGTAAGATGTTGCCTTCCTCTCTCGGCACGATTGTTACTGGCTCTCCTTTGTGCTGACCTCGTTTACACTGTTCCACAATATCCTTCCCTTCGTGTCTCTCTCCTGGATACCGCCGCAGGGTGTGCAGGCGCGGTTCCGTCACGTTCTGTTCTGTTCGCTAGGCACCTGCCAGGTTCCCACGCCTCACAGGGACCCCCCTGTGCCTTCTCCCTGCAACACCCCCTGCCACGGGATGTTGCCTGGTTCCAATCCAGTCAGCTTCTGACTAACTTCCTCCCCAGCCCCTAGTTTTAACAGTGTGAGGAGTGGCCCAATAAATAAAGCCTTTTTCTCCCCCTAGTGGCTGGAGTGTGAAGTGTAATGTGTTCTGGTGATACCTGGTCAGGAGAACTCCTTAGTGCCATCAGACATACCGCTGCTCCCCTTAGTGGCAGAACGCTATACTGCAACGACCAGGTCTCTGGGGCGCTGCATTATGACCGCTGACCACCGAGCTCATAGCAATCTGGCAGTGACAACCATAAAGGTCTGCAGGAGACCTCTGGTTGTAATGCCAATCCATCGGTGACCCGCGATCACGTGACAGGGTCACGGGCGGATTGCCTGAGCGATTGACGAAAGCGCATGTTAAATGCCGCTATCAGAGTTTGAAAGCAACATTTAATGGATTAATAGTCGGGGGTGGATCATGATTCCACCAATGGCTGTTCCGGGCACATGTCAGCTGTTCAAAACAACTGACATGTGCCGGGAAAGATGCGAGCTCACCACCGGAGCCCACATCAAAGGGAGGGTGTCCGACATCGGCGTACTATTGCGCCCAATGTCAGAAATGGGTTAATAACCAGTAAAGGCTAAGTACACAGCTGTGAGTTGTTATTAATAGCCTGGGAAGCTCCATGTTTATTACCCCCCTTCCCAGGCTATAAATAACAGCCCCAGCTGTCCGCTTTCCTTCAGCTGATTTTTAAATATTAGGAGGACCACATGCCATTTTTTTTAATATATATCTCTTCTGTTGTATTTGGACGGCTCACGCTGTGAATTTACTGTACTCAGCTGATAAAATGATGGGTTTTCTATGAGATGGGTGCGTAAAAACCTCACGGCACATGCATGATCCGTGTGCAGTGCAATTTTTTTTGTGCACCCATTGACTTTTATTAGTGAGTCTTGGCCATTTCACTCGGCCTTACGCAGCATGCTGCAAATTTTTCCTGACCCCAATTCCAGGTGAGGAAAAACTCGCAGATGAGCACTGCCTCACTGACGTACATTGTGGCGAGTGCAATGTGAGGTTTCTCACATTTCACTCGACGAGTTTAAACGCTGATGTGTGTGCACCCTTACTTTGCTCTCCATGCACCCACTGATGTAGTTCCTTTTTTCTCGTACACTTTTCCATAAGGTACCTTCACACATAACGATATTGTTAACGATATCGTTGCTTTTTGTGACGTAGCAACGATATCGTTAATGAAATCGTTATGTGTGTGACAGCGACCAACGATCAGGCCCCTGCTGGGAGATCGTTGGTCGCTGAACAAAGTCCAGAACTTTATTTCGTCGCTGGACTCCTGCTGACATCGCTGGATCGGCGTGTGTGACACCGATCCAGCGATGTCTTCACTGGTAACCAGGGTAAACATCGGGTAACTAAGCGCAGGGCCGCGCTTAGTAACCCGATGTTTACCCTGGTTACCATCCTAAAAGTAAAAAAAAACAAACACTACATACTTACCTACCGCTGTCTGTCCTCCAGCGCTGTGCTCTGCTCTCCTCCTGCACTGGCTGTGAGCGTCGGTCAGCCGGAAAGCAGAGCGGTGATGTCACCGCTCTGCTTTCCGGCCGCTGTGCTCACAGACAGTACAGGAGGAGTGCAGAGCACAGCGCTGGAGGACAGACGGCTGTAGGTAAGTATGTACTGTTTTTTTTTTTTTTACTTTTAGGATGGTAACCAGGGTAAACATCGGGTTACTAAGCGCGGCCCTGCGCTTAGTTACCCGATGTTTACCCTGGTTACCGGCATCGTTGGTCGCTGGAGAGCGGTCTGTGTGACAGCTCTCCAGCGACCAAACAGCGACGCTGCAGCGATCCGGATCGTTGTCGGTATCGCTGCAGCGTCGCTTAATGTGAAGGTACCTATAGACAATAGGTCAGGATAATCAGGAAGCAGCCATGCTTATCATGGAATTTGGGAGGACTCTCCAGTTTTTGAAGCGTAGCAAAGTATATTTTAGTGATAGGATTTTGATTACTTCATGTGCATGACATTTCAATTAATTTCCAGATGATCAGGTTAATTAAACGCAGCTGGACTTCAATGAAGGAGTAGAACCATCTCAATGAGGATTACAAGGAAATGGACAGCATGTGACTTAAATATGAGTGTCTAAGCAAAGGGTCTGAATACTTATGACCATGTGATATTTCAGTTTTTTTTTGTTTGTTTTTAATAAATTTGAACAAATTTCTACATTTCTGTTTTTTTCAGTTAAGATGGGGTGCAGAGTGTACATTAATGAGAAATAAATGAACTTTTTTGAATTTACCAAATGGCTGCAATGAAACAAAGAGTGAAAAATCTGAATACTTTCCGTATCCACTGCATGTTAGGGCTAGCGGAACGCACCAAATAATAAGACAGATAGATTATTGTGCGTTTGCAGCCCGGGGTCCACCGTGCAGAGATGGAACCTGCTGCCAAGTAATGACGGACTATATGGCGGTACTCATAAGTATACACACGTGGGTTAAACTTCACCCAGCGTGAAGGAAGCGATCCTGTTGCGTCACAGGACCGCGGTACCGCACATAGAGCGCGAGCAAGTAGTCAGCGAACTCAACCCCAACTAGGATTGAAGTCCGATTAGACCCTTGCTGGCACAACACCGCAACTGGGTGTGTAAGGAAACCAAATAACAATATTAAGGCACAAGAGTGCATGCGGTGCCGCACTGACGAACGCCACTAACCACCCAGGCTTGGGTAAGGAAAGCACAGAGGAAGTGCACGGCGCCGTACTGGCGGTCACAGCAACTGGACGCTGTAATGTGTGATTCGTGCTGTAGGATAAGTCGGGCGCTATATAGCAACCATACACCTTCCGCGAACCGACATTCAATAGGGTAGGGGTATCCAAGGACGACTTGCACTCACAACATACACACATTAACAATTGTACACTAGCGCATGGCCGTGCGGTCATGCGCAGTTTATATAGTTGCAGCACAGGAAGTGGCCACAGAAACTTTGCCCTTCCAAGACCTGCCAAGAAGACCAATGGAATGTGCTGCAGAGCCTGAGCACATGACCCTCGATCTCCAACGGGAGATCTTGCCCTGGGCATGCTCAGTGTGTGCAGACAAGGACTTAGTCCCAGAGAAGTCCGCTCGCTGCTGACCAGCACTGGCTTTAATGGCAGAAGCTGAAGAAGCAGCAGTAACTCTCTGTACAGAGTGAGACTGAGCAAGACACTGGGACCGACGTCCATGCTGAGCAGACTCCACTGCGGCTGGATAAGAATGGGAGACCGCAGCAGAGATGGCTCGAGATTCCCCCTGTGCAGAAGCGGGAACTCGAGACCTAACATTACCCCCCTCCTAGGGCCCCCCCCTCCTTGGGCCTCGCTACGCTCAAAGGCAGCAATGAGCTGTGGGGCCCGGATGTTTTCAGCAGGCTCCCATGACCTGTCCTCTGGGCCATAACCCTTCCAATCCACCAGATAGAACTTTTTGCCGCGTACCACCTTGCACCCCAAAATAGCGTTCACCTCGTAATCGTCCGTAGACGAACCCGATGTCCCGGCAGATGACTCGGAAAACCGGGACATGTATACGGGTCTCAAGAGGGACACATGAAAGGTGTCGGTGATACCCAAGCGTGGAGGAAGAGCCAAATGGTAGACCACAGGATTAACCCATTCGAGAACCTTGAAGGGACCCAAGTAGCGAGGAGCAAACTTAGTGGACTCAACTCGCAGCCTGATGTTATGGGCGGAGAGCCACACCAAGTCGCCAGGAGCAAAGGTCGAAGCGGGGCGCCGATGAACATCGGCGGAGGACCTCATTCTCTCCTTGGAGGCCCGAATGGCATCCTGCGTGCGGTCCCAAATGTCCCGTGCCTCCACAGCCCAGTCTGCCACCCTGGAGTCAGCAGAAGACACAGGCATGGGCACAGGAACACGCGGATGCTGGCCGTAATTTAGGAGGAATGGAGTCTGACCGGTGGAGTCGGCTACGGCATTGTTAAGTGCAAACTCTGCCCACGGTAGCAAGGATGCCCAGTCATCCTGCCTGGCAGAAACAAAATGTCGTAAATATGTGACCAAGGTCTGGTTGGCCCTCTCTACCAACCCATTCGTCTCGGGATGATATGCCGAAGAGAGATTCAACTCAATACTGAGTAGACGACAAAGCTCTCTCCAGAATCGAGACGCAAACTGGGGACCCCGGTCACTAACAATTTTGTCTGGCATACCGTGTAGGCGAAAGATATGCTTGACGAACAAGACAGCCAACGCCCGTGCAGAAGGTAGCCGTGGAAGAGGCACCAAGTGCACCATTTTGGAAAAATGGTCGGTGATCACCCAGATAATGGTGCAGTTACGAGACTTGGGTAAGCCCACCACAAAGTCCATCCCGACCATCTCCCAGGGCCTGTCCGCCACCGGCAGAGGATAAAGCAAACCAGCTGGCCGTTGCCGAGGAGTCTTGTTCTTGGCGCAAGAGACACACGCCCGAACATACTCTGTGACATCACGAGCCATATACGGCCACCAGTATGTCCTCGCCAGTAACTCAGATGTCCTTTTGGTACCAAAATGTCCACCCACCCTGGACGAGTGTGCCCAAGAGAGAACCTCCGGTCGCAAACTGGATGGAACAAAAGTCTTGCCCGGGGGCACAGACTCTAGCGAAACCGGAGCCACAGTTCTCAAGCTCTCGGTGGGGACAATAAGCCGAGGCTCCTCCTCCTCCTCCGCAGATGACACAACGGAGCGAGAGAGAGCGTCGGCCCGAATGTTCTTCTCACCAGAAAGAAAATGGAGGGTGAAATGAAACCGGGAGAAGAATAAGGACCATCTGGCCTGGCGAGAATTCAACCGCTGGGCTGTCTGCAGGTACACCAAATTTTTATGGTCTGTGAAGACTTGGAAGGGAAAACGTGCTCCCTCCAAGAGATGTCTCCACTTCGAGAAAGCCAACTTCATGGCTAGCAACTCCCTGTCCCCGATGGAATAATTCCTCTCTGCTGGTGAGAAGGTCTTGGAGAAAAAGAAGCAAGGATGCTTCCGACCTTGAGCATCCTTTTGGAAGAGGACTGCTCCAGCACCAACAGAAGAGGCATCAATCTCCATGATAAATGGCTTATCAACATCGGGGTGATGTAGGATGGGAGCGCTAGCGAAGTGTGACTTTATAGAGTTAAAGGCCTTGGAGACCTCCTCAGACCACAATTTGGGATTCTCCCCCTTCTTGGTGAGGGCAACCAAGGGAGCTACCAAAGTTGAGAAGTGCGGAATGAACTGGCGATAATAATTAATGAACCCCATAAAGCGCTGCACCGCTTTAAGAGAATGGGGTTCCTGCCAGTCCATCACAGCCTGTAGTTTGGCAGGATCCATAGCCAATCCCTGGGCAGAGATGATGTAGCCTAGGAAAGGTAAGGACTCCTGCTCAAACATACACTTCTCCAACTTGGCATAGAGGGAGTTTGCCCGTAGGAGGTCGAAGACTTTGCAAACATCTCTCCGGTGGGAGTCAATATCTGGAGAGTAGATGAGAATATCATCCAGATAGACTACGACCGAGGTGGAAAGCATATCCCGGAAGATATCGTTCACAAAGTCTTGGAAAACGGCTGGGGCATTACAGAGCCCGAAGGGCATCACCAGATATTCATAGTGCCCATCCCTGGTATTAAAAGCCGTCTTCCATTCGTCCCCCTCACGGATGCGAATCAGGTTGTAAGCACCCCGCAGATCTAGTTTAGTAAATACCCTTGCTCCCCGAAGCCTATCGAAGAGCTCAGATATCAAGGGCAAAGGATACTTATTTTTAACGGTGAAGGCATTAAGACCCCTGTAGTCTATGCATGGACGCAATTCCCCATTCTTCTGCACGAAGAAGAACCCTGCCCCAGCAGGTGACACTGACTTCCTAATGAATCCTCTTGCCAGATTTTCCTGGATGTACTGTGACATTGCCTCCGTCTCCGGGAGAGATAGCGGATAGACTCGACCCCGGGGAGGCTCAGCACCAGGCAAGAGATCAATAGGACAGTCATAGGGGCGATGGGGCGGAAGGATCTCCGCCGCCTTTTTGGAGAACACGTCTGCATAAGACCAATACTGCTTGGGGAGAGAGGAAAGATCTGCGGGTACCTCTGTAGTAGCAACCTGAACGCACTCCCTCTGACACCTACCCCCACAAGATTCGCCCCATCCCAGGATTCTGCCAGAGGACCACTCGATATGAGGAGAGTGGTACCGTAGCCAAGGTATTCCCAACAGGACCTCATCTATTCCCTCAGGAATGACGAGCAGAGATATAATCTCCTGATGAGATGGCGACATGGACAGAGTAAAAGGGATGGTCTGGTGTGTTATCTGTGAGGGCAGTGTCGACCCATTCACCAATCATACCGTTACTGGTTGAGCTAGCATAACCAGGGGTATTGCGTGACGTTGGGCGAAGGCAGAAGACATAAAATTGCCCTCCGCCCCAGAATCCACGCAGAGCTTTACCGAGTGCGAGAATGAGCCTATAGTAATTGTCCCCTTAAAGGACAATTTAGAGGCAAACGTCGCCGTGTCTAGTGTACCTCCACCTACTACCACTAGACGCTGACGTTTCCTCGACCGCTGAGAACATCTGGTGGCTAGATGTCCTGACTGCTGGCAAACATGACAGACCTTGGGTGCACAAGCGGTCCGGGACTTAGATCCCGCTTGTGACACTTCCCTGGCCTCATGTGACTCAGGAACCAGGACCGGAGATTCCAGAGGTTTGGCGAAGGTAGGAGCCAGCCGAAACCTCTGCCTACACTGGGCTCGCTCTAACCTCCGCTCGTTAAAACGGAGGTCAATTCGAGTGGAGACAGTTATTAACTCCTCCAGTGTGGCAGGAATCTCCCTAGTGGCCAGAGCGTCCTTAACGTGGTCAGCCAGGCCCCTCCAAAATATGGGGATAAGAGCTTTATCCGACCAATACAGCTCAGAAGCTAAAGTGCGGAATTGGACGGCAAAATGACTGACCAAGGACTCACCCTGAGTTAATGCCAACAGTTGGAGCGCCGTATCATGGGTGACTTGAGGTCCTAAAAAGACCTGTTTCAGAGTGCTCAGAAACAGCGGAGCACTCTGCACCACATGATCGCCACGCTCCCACAGCGGCGTAGCCCATTCCAACGCCCTGTCCGACAAGAGAGACACTATAAATCCCACCTTAGCCCGCTCTGTGGGAAAACGTGCAGCCAGGAGCTCGAGGTGAATAGAGCACTGACTCACAAATCCCCTACAAAATTTGCTATCACCAGAAAATTTTTCTGGCAGCGGGAGGCGAGAAAATGTCGGAGCAGGGGTGGCAATGGACAGGGTTGCTGCAGCCACGCTAGCAGCCTGTACAGCAACTGCGGTAACATCCACAGCTGAGGTTGCGCTCTCAAGAGCCGCCAACCTACCCTCCAGCTGCTGGATATACCGCAAGGATTGCTGTTTGTCCGTCATTACTAGCCAGACCCTGGCGCTAGTGTAATGTTAGGGCTAGCGGAACGCACCAAATAATGATACAGATAGAGTATGGTGCGTTCGCAGCCCGGGGTCCACCGTGCAGAGATGGAACCTGCTGCCAAGTAATGATGGACTATATGACGGTACTCATAAGTATACACACGTGGGTTAAACTTCACCCAGCGTGAAGGAAGCGATCCTGTTGCATCACAGGACCGCGGTACCGCACATAGAGCGCGAGCAAGTAGTCAGCGAACTCAACCCCAACTAGGATTGAAGTCCGATTAGACCCTTGCTGGCACAACACCGCAACTGGGTGTGTAAGGAAACCAAATAACAATATTAAGGCACAAGAGTGCATGCGGTGCCGCACTGACGAACGCCACTAACCACCCAGGCTTGGGTAAGGAAAGCACAGAGGAAGTGCACGGCGCCGTACTGGCGGTCACAGCAACTGGACGCTGTAATGTGTGATTCGTGCTGTAGGATAAGTCGGGCGCTAGATAGCAACCATATACCTTCCGCGAACAGACATTCAATAGGGTAGAGGTATCCAAGGACGACTTGCACTCACAACATACACACATTAACAATTGTACACTAGCGCATGGCCGTGCGGTCATGCGCAGTTTATATAGTTGCAGCACAGGAAGTGGCCACAGAAACTTTGCCCTTCCAAGACCTGCCAAGAGGACCAATGGAATGTGCTGCAGAGCCTGAGCACATGACCCTCGATCTCCAACGGGAGATCTTGCCCTGGGCATGCTCAGTGTGTGCAGACAAGGACTTAGTCCCAGAGAAGTCTGCTCGCTGCTGACCAGCACTGGCTTTAATGGCAGAAGCTGAAGAAGCAGCAGTAACTCTCTGTACAGAGTGAGACTGGATTGGTTGTGCTGCTGCTGCTCCTGATGTTGATGGTGGGGCATCTTCTTGTCCTGGTGCTGCTGGAGCTGGATGGACAGATGACGAGGATCCTGGAGGGATGGAGCATGACGGCTCAGAAGATGGCCCAGCAACCTCTTCTCCTTCCCCAACTGGGTCTATGACCACCTCGGAATCCGACCCTGTCTCCCTCTCAGTGAGGTTAGACTGTGTTCTGTAATGAAAGTATTTTTTTAAATGTTTAAATATAATATAAAAAAAACATATGTTGAAAATGTGTTGTGAGGTTTGTACTTACGGTCTGAGATCCATGCTGGGATTTAAGACGGTCAAACGGTCAAAATATATGTATTTTTCTTTTTTTTGGACGTGCACCTGCCCCACTCCTGTCATGCTGCTGCCTCTCCCTCCTATACTGATCGCGCATGCTCCGCCATCTTGTCATCACATCACCCACTGAAACAAAATACAATAAACAAATTGATTACCCCATTATGCACAGTGGTCACACAAGGTGTAATTGACTACACAGATTTTAGTGTAGCATAGGAATATGCATTTGTGGAATACATTTATTAGTAATTGTGATCAAAAATACAATTTGTATGTAAGGCCACAAGGACAGAGTCCGCTACCCTCTATCCCAGAATGTAATTTTGCTGGTTAACACTGTAATGGACATCTGTAAAAACCATTTATTTAATCCGTTTATCATGTACAGCACCATGTACATACTGGTGTTTTTTAAATTCATTTCTGAACTAATTAACAATTTCATGTAGAATACTTCAAAGGAGTTAGGTACTGCTGTTTCACAAGAAAAATAAATTACAAGCATGAGTGTAATTACTTATTTGGCTTTGTGCCTCACGTGGCTGCTGCTCAAAATGTGGGAATAGGGACCCACATACACTCCTCCATGCTGCCTCTTTTTGGACCCTGTTGGCATAGTTGGGATCTCTCTGGTCTCAAATTACCGGCCTTTCTTGCACCAAAATTATAAGCATGTCCATATTTATAATGGTAGCCATGCTGATTCTCACTCCGTGGAGGCGTGCAGCAGACTTCCGGGTTCACTGTCTGGCTTTTTCAGCTAATTAGCATGTCTCACCTTTGAGGCCTTTGGACATTTCCGGACATCTGCCAGAGTGTAGCGTATTTCTCGCAAGTCACACGCATGGTCCGTATACATTCCGTATTTTGCGGGCCCCCATAGACTTTCATTGGCTATTTTTTGCGCAATACGCTGACAAACGCAGCATGCTGCGATTTTGTACGGCCGTAGAAAGCCGTATAATACGTATGCGTAATATACGGCTGATAGGACCTGACTCATTGAGAATCATTGGGCCGTGTTTAATGCGTGTTTTACGGACGTATTTTATGCGCTCATACGTCCGTAAAACTCGCTAGTGTGACGCCGGCCGGAAGGTGATATCATGCTCAGAGGCAATAGAATTTCCTTTATCAGATAAGGCACTCACATGCAACATATTCCAAATCCAGACCAGGATGGGGAGCTCAGGAACTGGATTCAGGGGAGCTTCCCACAAATATGGATATATGTCCTGGTCTGGAGGAGGAGTTGGACAGTCTGAGAGAGACACTGAGGAGAAAGGAAGCCTGGAGCAGAGGGGCCGTGCATGCACAAGAAAGTGATGCAGCCCTTGGAAAGAAAGAGAGTTGGATAGAGATTGCCAGAGAGGAGCTTGTCTGGGAACATCAGCTTAGGAGGAGCTGGTAAGAAAGGAGTGCAGCTGAGCAGACGCGGGAGTCTGCAGCTCCTGGCAGAAAGTGGAAGAGAATAGTGAGAACAGTCAGTGGGTCATGCAGCAGAAGTGTGAGCTGCAGCTCCAGGAGAGAAGGATAACCCTAGGGGTTGAATGTAGTGAGAATCAGCATGGACCTCACAAAAGAGCGCAAGGAGAAAAGGCTCATGGACCTCAGCTGGGAAGGAGATTCTCCCATTGCTTCTGAGCGCAGGACACCTGTACATGGGACCTTGAACTGTGGACTACTACCAACAGTAAACCAGGTAAAGACTATACCACTCTATGTCCTCCACTTATTCGTCGGCATACAACACCCTTGCCACACACCTTGGAAGCCCTGGGGACCCTGCTTCACCTGTAGGAAGCGTCACCATCATTGCTGCAACAATATACCCAGAGGACCGCTTTAAAGCAGCGTCGGTCCCTCTATTGACCGAATACCACATGTGGCATCATGACAGACTTTATCACAATTCCCCTTAAAAGACCTTTCCCCTTTAATTGGATGCCCCGGGCCATGGACTGGGTCGCAGCCACCATGACATCCCCTTTAAGTCCAGACCCGGTGCCGAGTACCCCACGGACCAGGCGGGTGCTTCACACGCACTTCTTGAAAAAATAACAAAAATTAAGGATTGATGGAAAAAATTTTCAATAGTTATCAAAATCCACATATGAAGCTGTGGGATTCACTTCTGGGAAAACTTCTGTGGTATCAAGATGTGTTGTTTATCGAACAGAATAATGGACAGTAGTGATGAGCGAACGTGCTCGCCACTACTCGGTACTCGCCCAAGTATCACTGTGCTCGGTGTACTCGGCGAGCACCGAGTATTTCTGGGATTATTCAGCGGGAGCTCGGGTCTCCGCCCTGCAATTCTGGCGCTATAAATGACAATGCAGGGATTGGCTGCCATGCAGTGTGATGCCACAAGTCTTTAGAAATACCCTGGTTTAGGGAAAGAGGGGAAAAAAAAAAAAGACAAGTGCGGCGCTTCCTCTGAGCGTAATACGTTTTTACCAACAAATTAAAAACATTTCTTTTATTTGTAGTTATGCTCACCTTCTATCGGTAAGAAATGCACGTTGAGATTCTCAAGGAATCAATTCTTTAGGCAACTCTTCTTCGTATGTTGTATAATCCAATAAGGTGTGCAGCTCACTTTGGAGAACTATGTGTTGATCCTGCTTCAGATCCACATAGGTGGTGATTTCAAAGGGAGTTTTTTCCCTTTGAAAGTGTAATGCCACAGCCATCTTTGTTGTGGTATTACAGTGATTGGCTGGTTGCACAGCGTCATCAGGTTTATAAGACTATAAAGGCACAGATGATTGGCCTCGGGGACACCAAAACATCCAACACCGCGGAGACACCATCACGTGTTTCTCAACGCAGTGATTCCAGAACACTGCCCCCATCAGCTGTCTGTGGATGGATACCATGCTTGGCATAGGTGGCTTTCCTTCATAGGATGCTGCCCTTCCCGTGGTTGTTCCTTCCTGGGGAAAGGCCTGGCTATTCACTGCTTGCGTCGAGAAACATGTGATGGTGTCTCCACAGCTTCTTTACATGCATCTGCATATTTCCCATAAGGGATGGGGGCAGTGTTCTGGAATCACTGCGTTGAGAAACACGTGATGGTGTCTCCGCGGTGTTGGATGTTTTGGTCTCCCCGAGGCCAATCATCTGTGCCTTTATAGCCTTTTTACTAGGCACTGCTCCTAATAGCCAGATTCCTACTCCACACTGATGAGGGGCAAAAACCCCGAAACAGCTGTCTGTGGATGGATACCATGCTTGGCATAGGTGGCTTTCCTTCATAGGATGCTGCCCTTCCCATTGTTGTTCCTTCCCGGGGAAAGGCCTGGCTATTCACTGCTTGCGTCGAGAAACACGTGATGGTGTCTCCGCAGCTTCTTTACATGCATCAGTTTTATAAGAGACCTGACATCGCCCTGCTCGCCGCATTATGGTCCGGACTTAGGTAGTGAAGGGAGAGCTGCTACCGAGATAGGGTCAGAATCGTCCTTTTAATTGTTAGTGAGGGTCTGCTAGTGTGCAGTCTACAAATCCTGAGAAGCCAACAGTCCTATTTAGAGCTAATTCTGGGGTCCTGATATTGCAGCGCTTGGTAGGCAGGGGAGTCTATGTGCACATATCCACATCAGTGCAAGGCCTGCAGGCACTGTATGTGCGTACATAGATCTCACTGCATACCTCCAAAAGCTTCATAACTGCCTGCTGCTTCTTATTTTCTATATACCTAGCTGCAGTTATCCGTGGCAATTTTTTTTTCTGCCTATACCTGCTCATTTTATTCTAAAGGAATCCATAGCCCTCTTTTTACTACATTTATTTGCTTGGTCACGCTGCAGACTACAGCCAGACTACAGCCAGGTCATTGTAATAGAAGAGCGTGCAAATCTTAGAATTTTTTTTTTTGTCCCAGGCATCAGATGTGAGTGCGCCAAAAAATCTGTCCTTTTTTTGGTGCTGTCTAATATTTTGTAGTGTCTTACAACATTTTGGGACACCATTTTGCTTCCCCAAAAATCTGTAGCCGGCCCAAAAATATTTAGCTACAGTTCTTAGATTTATCACTGTGAGGCCGGCGTCACACTAGCGAGTTTTACGGACGTATGAGAGGCGCAGAAAATACGGATTGCATACGGTA
The DNA here is from genome assembly GCF_032444005.1 of Ranitomeya imitator. NCBI lineage: Eukaryota > Metazoa > Chordata > Amphibia > Anura > Dendrobatidae > Ranitomeya > Ranitomeya imitator. Next base: position 582,290,633 of record NC_091286.1, on the reverse strand, counting down.
CAATGATTCTCTATGGCCCAGCTCCTATCTGCCGTATTTTACGTATCCGTATTATACGGTCTTGTACGGCCGTAGAAAATCGCAGCATGCTGCGTTTGTCAGCGTATTGCGAAAAAAATGGGGGTGAGAAAAATTCGGATTACACACGGACCAGCAGTTTGACCTACTAGAAATACGCCAGACATCTCCAGGTGCCAGGAAATGTGCCAAGCCCTCAATCAGGAAGCTCAGACATGCTAATTAGCTGAAAAAGCCAGACTGACATCCCGGAAGTCTGGCGCTCGCCTCCACGGAGTTGCAAGCAGCATGGCATCCATCATTAATGTGAATATGCTCCTCATCCTGGTCCAAGAAAGGCCTGAAATCTGGGACCAGCGGGATCCAAATTACTCCAACCCGAGACAGGAAAGAGGCAGCTTGGAGGACCATCTGTGGGATCCTATTCCCAGATTATGACCAGCGCACACGTGCGGAGCAGACACAACTTTGTAAGTACACTCATGTTCCGACATTAATTAACCTTGAAAAAATGCTTTACCTACTTGATTTCATGCAGATTTTTTGGGGCTTAGTCTGTGTTTTTTTTTTTAATTTTGTCGGAAAACAAAGATGCTGAACATGAGAAAGGGTTTACATACTTACATAATATAGATGTTGCGTTGGGTACTAGGGTTGAGCGAAACGGGTCGAACATTTTCAAAAGTCGCCGACTTTTGGCTAAGTCGGGGTTTCATGAAACCCGATCCGACCCCTGTGCGGGGTCGGCCATGCGGTACGCGACTTTCGCGCCAAAGTCGCGTTTCAATGACGCGAAAAGCGCCATTTCTCAGCCAATGAAGGTAAACGCAGAGTGTGGGCAGCGTGATGACATAGGTCCTGGTCCCCACCATCTTAGAGAAGGGCATTGCAGTGATTGGCTTGCTGTCTGCGACGTCACAGGGGCTATAAAGAGGCGTTCCCGCCGACCGCCATCTTACTGCTGCTGATCTGAGCTTAGGGAGAGGTTGCTGCCGCTTTGTCAGAAGCAGGGATAGCGTTAGGCAGGGTCCATTAACCACAAAACCGCTTGTGCTGCAGCGATTTGCACTGTCCAACACCACCCTCGGTGTGCAGGGACAGTGGAAGTTTTTTTTTTTTTTTTCCCCTCAGCGCTGTAGCTCATTGGGCTGCCCTAGAAGGCTCCCTGATAGCTGCATTGCTGTGTGTACGCCGCTGTGCAAACCAACTGCTTTTTTCAAAGCACAAATCCTCTTGTTCCTTCCTTTCTGCACAGCTATCTTTTTTGTTTGTCCACACTTTTTATTTCATTTGTGCATCAGTCCACTCCTTATTGCTGCCTGCCATACCTGGCTGAGATTACTGCAGGCAGGGAGATAGTAGCTGCCTGCCATACCTGGCTGAGATTACTGCAGGCAGGGAGATAGTAATTGTAGGACATTCCCTGTTTTTTTTTTTTTTTTTGGTGGGAGATTAAGATTGGCAATTTGGCATTTCTGCTAGAGTGCCATCCCTGTGTGTGCCATCTCTCTCACATAGTGGGCCATAGAAAGCCTTTTCATTTTTCTGTATTTTTTTTTTGTGGGGTGTATAAATTCTCCCTGATAAAAATACAGTGGGAGATTAATATTGGCCTTTGGGCTTGTGTGCCAGTCCTGAGTGTGCCATCTCTCTCACAAATAGTGGGCCATAGAAAGCCTATTTTATTTTTTTTTGGGTTTTATAAAATCTCCCTGAAAAAAAGGGAGATTAATATTGGCCTCTGGGCTTGTGTGCCAGTCCTGAGCGTGCCATCTGTGCCAGCCCTGAGCGTGCCATCTCTCTCACAAATAGTGGGCCATAGAAAGCCTATTTAATTTTTTTTTTTGGTTTTATAAATTCTCCCTGAAAAAAAGGGAGATTAATATTGGCCTCTGGGCTTGTGTGCCAGTTGTGAGCGTGCCATCTGTGCCAGTACTGAGCGTGCCATCTCTCTCACAAATAGTGGGCCATAGAAAGCCTATTTAATTTTTTTTTTGGTTTTATAAATTTTCCCTGAAAAAAGGGAGATTAATATTGGCCTCTGGGCTTGTGTGCCAGTTGTGAGCGTGCCATCTGTGCCAGCCCTGAGCGTGCCATCTCTCTCACAAATAGTGGGCCATAGAAAGCCTATTTAATTTTTTTTTTTGGTTTTATAAATTCTCCCTGAAAAAAAGGGAGATTAATATTGGCCTCTGGGGTTGTGTGCCAGTTGTGAGCGTGCCATCTGTGCCAGTCCTGAGCGTGCCATCTCTCTCACAAATAGTGGGCCATAGAAAGCCTATTTAATTTTTTTTTTGGTTTTATAAATTTTCCCTGAAAAAAGGGAGATTAATATTGGCCTCTGGGCTTGTGTGCCAGTTGTGAGCGTGCCATCTGTGCCAGTCCTGAGCGTGCCATCTCTCTCACAAATAGTGGGCCATAGAAAGCCTATTTAATTTTTTTTTTGGTTTTATAAATTTTCCCTGAAAAAAGGGAGATTAATATTGGCCTCTGGGCTTGTGTGCCAGTTGTGAGCGTGCCATCTGTGCCAGTCCTGAGCGTGCCATCTCTCTCACAAATAGTGGGCCATAGAAAGCCTATTTAAATATTTTTTTGGTTTTATAAATTCTCCCAGAAAAAAAGGGAGATTAATATTGGCCTCTGGGCTTCTGTGCCAGTCCTGAGCGTGCCATCTGTGCCAGTCCTGAGCGTCCCATCTCTCTCACAAATAGTGGGCCATAGAAAGCCTATTTTTTTTTTTTTTTGGGTTTTAGAAATTCTCCCTGAAAAAAAAAGGGAGATTAATATTGCCCTTTGGGCTTGTGTGCCAGTACTAAGCGTGCCATCTCTCTCTCTCTCTCTCAGTCAGTGGGCCATAGAACGCCTATTTTTGGTTTTATTTGTTTTCTAAATTCTCCCTGAAAAAATCATTTTATTTTATTTGGTTTCTAAATTCTTCCTGATAAAATCATATTTTTTTTATTATTTTTTTTTCTAAAGTCTCCCTGAAAAAAAACAAAAAAAAAAAAAACAGTGGGAGATTAATATTGGCCTTTCTGCTTGTGTGCCAGTCTTGACTCCTGGGTGCGTCATCTCTCAGTCAGTGGGCCATAGAACGCCTATTTTTGGTTTTATTTGTTTTATAAATTCTCCCTGAAAAAATCATTTTATTTTATTTGGTTTCTAAATTCTTCCTGATAAAATCATATTTTTTTTATTATTTTTTTTTCTAAAGTCTCCCTGAAAGAAAAAAAAAAAAAACAACCAAAAAAAACAGTGGGAGATTAATATTGGCCTTTCTGCTTGTGTGCCAGTCTTGACTCCTGGGTGTGCCATCTCTCTCTCTCTCTCTCTCTCTCTCCCTCTCTCTCCAATTGTGGTCCATAGAAAGCCTATATTTTTTTTCCTTGATTTGGGTTCCAAAATCTACCAGAGAAAATAACTACATCAATCATTGGTAGAAAAATATTGGCCTCTGGGCTTGTGTGCCACTCCTGACTCCTGTGTGCGTCATCTCTCAGTCAGTGGGCCATAGAACGCCTATTTTTGTTTTTGTTTTATAAATTCTCCCTGAAAAAATCATTTTATTTTATTTGGTTTCTAAATTCTTCCTGATAAAATCATATTTTTTTTATTATTTTTTTTTCTAAAGTCTCCCTGAAAAAAAACAAAAAAAAAAAAACAAAAAAAACAGTGGGAGATTAATATTGGCCTTTCTGCTTGTGTGCCAGTCTTGACTCCTGGGTGTGCCATCTCTCTCTCTCTCTCTCTCTCTCTCTCTCCAATTGTGGTCCATAGAAAGCCTATATTTTTTTTCCTTGATTTGGGTTCCAAAATCTACCAGAGAAAATAACTACATCAATCATTGGTAGAAAAATATTGGCCTCTGGGCTTGTGTGCCACTCCTGACTCCTGTGTGCGTCATCTCTCAGTCAGTGGGCCATAGAATGCCTATTTTTGTTTTTATTTGTTTTATAAATTCTCCCTGAAAAAATAATTTTATTTTATTTGGTTTCTAAATTCTTCCTGATAAAATCATATTTTTTTTATTATTTTTTTTTCTAAAGTCTCCCTGAAAAAAAAAAAAAAAAAAATGGGAGATTAATATTGGCCTTTCTGCTTGTGTGCCAGTCTTGACTCCTGGGTGTGCCATCTCTCTCTCTCTCTCTCTCTCTCTCTCTCTCTCTCCAATTGTGGTCCATAGAAAGCCTATATTTTTTTTCCTTGATTTGGGTTCCAAAATCTACCAGAGAAAATAACTCCATCAATCATTGGTAGAAAAATATTGGCCTCTGGGCTTGTGTGCCACTCCTGATTCCTGTGTGCGTCATCTCTCACTCAGTGGCCCATAGAAAGCATATAGTTTGTTACATTTGTTTTCTAAATTCTCCCTGCAAAAATCTATTTTTTTTTTTTTTGGGGGGTTTCTAAAGTGTTCCTGAAAAAAATAAAAATAAAAAAAAAATAATAGTGTGACATTAATATTAACATTTGTGCTTCAGTGACAGTCCTGCGTGTGGGGCATCTCTCTAATTTGCAGCCACCAAAAAAAGAGTGTGTAACATTGGGCCTGATTTTCGCTGTGGTCTCACCAACCTGTAAAGGGGTAGCTAAATCATACTGAAGTTATAGCTCACCGTGTAAGTTGTGTGACTGCAACAAATAACGTTAGTTTGGTTACGTTTTTAAAACAATGAGGAAGTCTAGTGGAAGAGGTCGTGGCCGGGGGCGTTCATTGTCAGCTGGTAATGAGGGTAGTGGTAGTGGTGGAGCATCAGGTGGTCGTGGGGAAAAAAATATTGCACGTAAGTCTGGAGCTGTGGAGCCAGGTTCGTCGTCCGGCTACACAAGGCCTCGAACGCTCCCTTTTCTGGGATTAGGAAAACCGCTTTTAAAGCCGGAGCAGCAAGAGCAAGTTTTGGCTTATCTTGCTGACTCAGCCTCTAGCTCTTTTGCCTCCTCTCGTGAAACTGGTAAAAGTAAAAGCAGCGCGTCGTTAGTGGATGTTCACGGTCAGGGACAAGTCACTTCCTTGTCCTCTTCAGCAAAAACAACAACAGAGAAGAATGCAGCAGGCGACACAACGGGTTACTCCATGGAGCTCTTTACACATACCGTCCCTGGCTTAGAAAGTGAAGCAGTTAACAGTCCATGCCCATTACAAGTTGAATCTGACATGGAGTGCACTGACGCACAGCCACAGCCAGACTACTATGCTGGTCCTTTGACTCAGACCACAACATTGCCCTCGCAGGGTGCTGATCAAGAATCAGACCCTGATGAGACTATGTTGCCCCATCACGAACGCTATACCACCGAACGACACGGTGACACAGACGAAGTTGCGCAGGAGGTACAAGAAGAGTTATTAGATGACCCAGTTCTTGACCCCGATTGGCAGCCATTGGGGGAACAGGGTGCAGGCGGCAGCAGTTCTGAAGCAGAGGAGGAGGAGGGGCCGCAGCAGGCATCAACATCGCCACAGGTTCCATCTGCCGGGCCCGTATCTTGCCCAAAACGCGTGGCAAAGCCAAAACCTGGTGGAGGACAGCGTGGCCATCCGGTTAAAGCTCAGTCTGCAATGCCTGAAAAGGTATCCGATGCTAGAAAGAGTGCAGTCTGGCATTTTTTTAAACAACATCCAATTGATCAGCGCAAAGTCATCTGTCAAAAATGTTCTACTTCCTTAAGCAGAGGTCAGAATCTGAAAAGTCTCAATACTAGTTGCATGCATAGACATTTAACCACCATGCATTTGAAAGCTTGGACTAACTACCAAACGTCCCTTAAGGTTGTTGCACCCTCGGCCAATGAAGCTAGTCATCAACGCAACATCCCTTCCGGCAGTGTAGGACCACCATTTAGCGCACCACCTGCTGTATCTGTGCAGGTATCTTTGCCAGGCCAAAGCAGTCAGGGTCAGGGAATCACCAGTTTCGTAGTAGGAAACACTGCATCTAGGGCACCGGCGGCAACAATACCATCTCCCACCGTCTCTCAGTCTGCCATGTCCACCGGCACCCCCGCTAGTTCCACGATCTCCAGCTCTCCAGTCCAGCTCACCCTACATGAGACTATGGTTAGAAAAAGGAAATACTTAGCCTCGCATCCGCGTACACAGGGTTTGAACGCCCACATAGCTAGACTAATCTCGTTAGAGATGATGCCCTACCGGTTAGTTGAAAGCGAAGCTTTCAAAGACCTGATGGACTACGCTGTACCACGCTACGAGCTACCCAGTCGACACTTTTTTTCCAGAAAAGCCATCCCAGCCCTCCACCAGCATGTTAAAGAGCGCATCGTCCATGCACTCAGGCAATCTGTGAGCACAAAGGTGCACCTGACAACAGATGCATGGACCAGTAGGCATGGCCAGGGACGTTACGTGTCCATCACGGCACACTGGGTAAATGTGGTGGATTCAGGGTCCACAGGGGACAGCAAGTTTGGGACAGTTCTGCCTAGCCCACGGTCTAGTAAACAGTTGTCTGTAGCCGTTCGCACCCCCTCCTCCTCCTCCTCCTCCTCGTCCTCCTGCAGAAGCAAGAGCTCGTCCACAGACCGCAGTCGCACAAACACTCCATCCGCACCTGCCACTGTTGCACACCAGGTCTCCCATTATGGGGCAGCTACTGGCAAACGTCAGCAGGCTGTATTGGCTATGAAGTGTTTGGGCGACAATAGACACACCGCGGAAGTTCTGTCCGAGTTCTTGCAGCAAGAAACGCAGTCGTGGCTGGGCACTGTAGATCTTGAGGCAGGCAAGGTAGTGAGTGATAACGGAAGGAATTTCATGGCTGCCATCTCCCTTTCCCAACTGAAACACATTCCTTGCCTGGCTCACACCTTAAACCTGGTGGTGCAGTGCTTCCTGAAAAGTTATCCGGGGTTATCCGACCTGCTCCTCAAAGTGCGTGGACTTTGCGCACATATCCGCCGTTCGCCTGTACACTCCAGCCGTATGCAGACCTATCAGCGTTCTTTGAACCTTCCCCAGCATCGCCTAATCATAGACGTTGCAACAAGGTGGAACTCAACACTGCACATGCTTCAGAGACTGTGCGAACAGAGGCGGGCTGTTATGTTTTTGTGGGAGGATACACATACACGGGCAGGCAGTAGGATGGCAGACATGGAGTTGTCAGGTGTGCAGTGGTCGAAGATTCAAGACATGTGTCAAGTCCTTCAGTGTTTTGAGGAATGCACACGGCTGGTTAGTGCAGACAACGCCATAATAAGCATGAGCATCCCCCTAATGCGTCTGCTGATGCAAAGTTTGACGCACATAAAGGATCAGGCGTCTGCACCAGAGGAAGAGGAAAGCCTTGATGACAGTCAGCGATTGTCTGGTCAGGGCAGTGTACATGACGAGGTACCGGGCGAAGAGGAGGTGGAGGATGAGGAGGATGATGGGGATGAGTATATTTTTAATGAGGAAGCTTTCCCGGGGGCACGGGAAATTGGTGGCGTGGCAAGGTCGGGTTCTGGTTTTTTGAGGGACACAAGTGACGTAGATTTGCCTGCAACTGCCCCTCAACCAAGCACAACCGCAGATTTGACAACGGGAACTTTGGCCCACATGGCGGATTATGCCTTGCGTATCCTCAAAAGGGACACACGCATTACAAAAATGATGAACGATGACGATTACTGGTTGGCCTGCCTCCTTGATCCTCGCTATAAAGGCAAATTGCAAAATATTATGCCACATGAGAACTTGGAACTAATATTAGCAACAAAACAATCAACTCTTGTTGACCGTTTGCTTCTGGCATTCCCTGCACACAGCGCCCGTGATCGTTCTCACACGAGCTCCAGGGGCCAGCAGACCAGAGGTGTTAGAGGGGCAGAAATCAGAAGTGGCGTTGGCCAGAGGGGTTTTCTGACCAGGTTGTGGAGTGATTTTTCTATGACCGCAGACAGGACAGGTACTGCAGCATCAATTCAAAGTGACAGGAGACAACATTTGTCCAGTATGGTTACAAACTATTTTTCATCCCTTATCGACGTTCTCCCTCAACCGTCATTCCCATTTGATTACTGGGCATCCAAATTAGACACCTGGCCAGAATTGGCAGAATATGCATTGCAGGAGCTTGCTTGCCCGGCAGCTAGTGTCCTATCAGAAAGAGTATTCAGAGCTGCAGGTTCAATACTAACAGAAAAAAGGACTCGTCTGGCTACCCAAAATGTAGATGATCTAACCTTCATTAAAATGAACCACAACTGGATTTCAAAATCTTTTGCCCCACCCTGCCCGGCTGACACCTAGCTTTCCTATGAAAAGGTCTTGCCTGTGGACTATTCTGAATGACTTTTCCAATCTCGTAATTTTCTTCACCTGATTGTCCAGCATACGACATGTTTCCACCTCACGAAATGGCCAAACTCCCCACACGGGGCCGTGCTATCGCCACTTTGCGCTTGGACCCTTGAGAGTGCTGTTTGTCTGAAGAGGTGGGTGTGGCCGCTTTTGGTCGACGGCACTGCCACTGGGTCCCTCATAGTACAATAAAGTGTCTCTGGCGGTGGTGGTGCGCACCCAACGTCAGACACACCGTTGTAATATGAGGGGCCCTGTGCCTGTACCGCCGGCCACAAGACAGTTCCCCCCCCCAGCTCAAACAGTGCTCTACCACTAGCAAAATTATCTCTCACAGCTTCACCAATGTGTAGTCTAGGCGCTGACATCCTTCAATGCCTGGCACTGACAATACCATTGTTTTGACATTTTTGTTATGTTAGGCCTTCGAAGCCTGTCTGCGGTCCCTTCTTTCTACAACTACTACACTGACCAGGCCACTGCTGGCCGTGTTACCCTGGAACCAATTTAAAAGTGCCTACAGTCAGCCCAATTTTGTTATGTTAGGCCTTCGAAGACTGTCTGCCGTCACTCCTTCCACTAGACTTCCACTGACCATACACTGCTGCCCATGTACCCCTGGAACCAATTTAAAAGTGCCTACAGCCAGCCCAATTTTGTTATGTTAGGCCTTCGAAGCCTGTCTGCGGTCACTCCTTCCACTAGACTTCCACTGACCAGACCACTGCTGCCCGTGTACCCCTGCAACCAATTTAAAAGTGCCTACAGCCAGCCCAAGTTTGTTATGTTAGGCCTTTGAAGCCTGTCTGCGGTCACTCCTTCCACTAGACTTCCACTGACCAGACCACTGCTGCCCGTGTACCCCTGGAACCAATTTAAAAGTGCCTACAGCCAGCCCAAGTTTGTTATGTTAGGCCTTCGAAGCCTGTCTGCGGTCACTCCTTCCACTAGACTTCCACAGACCAGACCACTGCTGCCCGTGTACCCCTGGAACCAATTTAAAAGTGCCTACAGCCAGCCCAAGTTTGTTATGTTAGGCCTTGGAAGCCTGTCTGCGGTCACTCCTTCCACTAGACTTCCACTGACCAGACCACTGCTGCCCGTGTACCCCTGGAACCAATTTAAAAGTGCCTACAGCCAGCCCAAGTTTGTTATGTTAGGCCTTCGAAGCCTGTCTGCGGTCACTCCTTCCACTAGACTTCCACAGACCAGACCACTGCTGCCCGTGTACCCCTGGAACCAATTTAAAAGTGCCTACAGCCAGCCCAAGTTTGTAATGTTAGGCCTTGGAAGCCTGTCTGCGGTCACTCCTTCCACTAGACTTCCACTGACCAGACCACTGCTGCCCGTGTACCCCTGGAACCAATTTAAAAGTGCCTACAGCCAGCCCAAGTTTGTTATGTTAGGCCTTCGAAGCCTGTCTGCGGTCACTCCTTCCACTAGACTTCCACAGACCAGACCACTGCTGCCCGTGTACCCCTGGAACCAATTTAAAAGTGCCTACAGCCAGCCCAAGTTTGTAATGTTAGGCCTTGGAAGCCTGTCTGCGGTCACTCCTTCCACTAGACTTCCACTGACCAGACCACTGCTGCCCGTGTACCCCTGGAACCAATTTAAAAGTGCCTACAGCCAGCCCAAGTTTGTTATGTTAGGCCTTCGAAGCCTGTCTGCGGTCACTCCTTCCACTAGACTTCCACAGACCAGACCACTGCTGCCCGTGTACCCCTGGAACCAATTTAAAAGTGCCTACAGCCAGCCCAAGTTTGTAATGTTAGGCCTTGGAAGCCTGTCTGCGGTCACTCCTTCCACTAGACTTCCACTGACCAGACCACTGCTGCCCGTGTACCCCTGGAACCAATTTAAAAGTGCCTACAGCCAGCCCAAGTTTGTTATGTTAGGCCTTCGAAGCCTGTCTGCGGTCACTCCTTCCACTAGACTTCCACAGACCAGACCACTGCTGCCCGTGTACCCCTGGAACCAATTTAAAAGTGCCTACAGCCAGCCCAAGTTTGTAATGTTAGGCCTTGGAAGCCTGTCTGCGGTCACTCCTTCCACTAGACTTCCACTGACCAGACCACTGCTGCCCGTGTACCCCTGGAACCAATTTAAAAGTGCCTACAGCCAGCCCAAGTTTGTTATGTTAGGCCTTCGAAGCCTGTCTGCGGTCACTCCTTCCACTAGACTTCCACAGACCAGACCACTGCTGCCCGTGTACCCCTGGAACCAATTTAAAAGTGCCTACAGCCAGCCCAAGTTTGTTATGTTAGGCCTTGGAAGCCTGTCTGCGGTCACTCCTTCCACTAGACTTCCACTGACCAGACCACTGCTGCCCGTGTACCCCTGGAACCAATTTAAAAGTGCCTACAGCCAGCCCAAGTTTGTTATGTTAGGCCTTCGAAGCCTGTCTGCGGTCACTCCTTCCACTAGACTTCCACAGACCAGACCACTGCTGCCCGTGTACCCCTGGAACCAATTTAAAAGTGCCTACAGCCAGCCCAAGTTTGTAATGTTAGGCCTTGGAAGCCTGTCTGCGGTCACTCCTTCCACTAGACTTCCACTGACCAGACCACTGCTGCCCGTGTACCCCTGGAACCAATTTAAAAGTGCCTACAGCCAGCCCAAGTTTGTTATGTTAGGCCTTCGAAGCCTGTCTGCGGTCACTCCTTCCACTAGACTTCCACAGACCAGACCACTGCTGCCCGTGTACCCCTGGAACCAATTTAAAAGTGCCTACAGCCAGCCCAAGTTTGTTATGTTAGGCCTTGGAAGCCTGTCTGCGGTCACTCCTTCCACTAGACTTCCACTGACCAGACCACTGCTGCCCGTGTACCCCTGGAACCAATTTAAAAGTGCCTACAGCCAGCCCAAGTTTGTTATGTTAGGCCTTCGAAGCCTGTCTGCGGTCACTCCTTCCACTAGACTTCCACAGACCAGACCACTGCTGCCCGTGTACCCCTGGAACCAATTTAAAAGTGCCTACAGCCAGCCCAAGTTTGTTATGTTAGGCCTTGGAAGCCTGTCTGCGGTCACTCCTTCCACTAGACTTCCACTGACCAGACCACTGCTGCCCGTGTACCCCTGGAACCAATTTAAAAGTGCCTACAGCCAGCCCAAGTTTGTTATGTTAGGCCTTGGAAGCCTGTCTGCGGTCACTCCTTCCACTAGACTTCCACTGACCATACACTGCTGCCCATGTACCCCTGGAACAAATTTAAAAGTGCCTACAGCCAGCCCAAGTTTGTTATGTTAGGCCTTTGAAGCCTGTCTGCGTCCCGTTCTTTCAACTACAACTACACTGACCAGGCCACTGATGGCCGTGTTCCCCTGGAACCAATTTTAACTTGCCTACAGCCAGCCCTATGTTATTATGTTAGGCCTTCGAAGCCTGTCTGCGTCCCGTTCTTTCAACTACAACTACACTGACCAGGCCACTGATGGCCGTGTTCCCCTGGAACCAATTTTAACTTGCCTACAGCCAGCCCAATGTTAGGCCTTTGATGCCTGTCTGCCGTCACTCCTTCCACTAGGCCTCCACTGACCTGTCTATTGCTGCCCGTGTACCCCTTGAACCAACCTAATAAAATATTTAAAAAATTAATTTGATTATAAAAAATAAGATCGTGTTGAGATCTCAAATGCAGACATTTTAACAATCAAAACAAACACACAACAAATATCTGGAACTGTACTACAAAGGTCCAACAGCTACAATTTCTTTCTCCTGCAAGAAGTTAACTGAAAGTTTTTTGGAGTTGTTAACACAGATATGGCATCCACCGAGTGTTGTCCTGTCGCGTCTCCTTTAAATTATTTCCAATAAGATGTTAAACTATTAATTTAATAAAATCAATAATTAAAAAAATAATTGAGTAAGTCAAAAGCACATTGCAAATAAACATTAATTACAAATCAAGAAGCATGGCGCGTCCGAGGGTGAGTAGATACCGAATAAGAATATAATCACCCTCGGACGCGCAATGCTTATTTACAACAGCCTTCCTTCCTAAGAATCAGCCCTTTCGTGGTGTAGAGAGAGGTTGTGTTACACTCCAAGGTGTTCCCCAGGTTGCCTTTCATGAGCTTCGATCTTCCGGCTCTCGTTTAGTAGTTGGTGGAAACTACGCTGCATTAGGCCTACAAATTTGGTATGGGGTGTAGAGACAGGTTGTGTTACACTCCAAGGTTTTCACCAGGTTGCCTTTCCTGAGCTTCGATCTTCATGCTCTCGTTTAGTAGTTGTAGAAAAGTACGCTGCATTAGGCCTACAAAATGGGTATGGGGTGGAGAGAGATGGTGTGTTACACTCCAAGGTGTTCCCCAGGTTGCCTTTCCTGAGCTTCGATCTTCATGCTCTCGTTTAGTAGGTGTCGGAAAGTAGGCTGCATTAGGCCTAAAAAATGGGGAATGGGGTGGAGAGAGATGGTGTGTTACACTCCAAGGTGTTCCCCAGGTTTCCTTGCCATTGCTTCGGTCTTCCGACTCTCGTTTAGTAGTTGTAGAAAAGTACACTGCATTAGGCCTAAAAAATGGGTATGGGGTGGAGAGAGATGGTGTGTTACACTCCAAGGTGTTCCCCAGGTTGCCTTTCCTGAGCTTCGATCTTCATGCTCTCGTTTAGTAGGTGTCGGAAAGTAGGCTGCATTAGGCCTACAAATTGGGTATGGGGTGGAGAGAGATGGTGTGTTACACTCCAAGGTGTTCCCCAGGTTTCCTTGCCATTGCTTCGGTCTTCCGACTCTCGTTTAGTAGTTGTAGAAAAGTACACAGCATTAGGCCTACAAAATGGGTATGGGGTGGAGAGAGATGGTGTGTTACACTCCAAGGTGTTCCCCAGGTTGCCTTTCCTGAGCTTCGATCTTCATGCTCTCGTTTAGTAGGTGTCGGAAAGTAGGCTGCATTAGGCCTAAAAAATGGGGAATGGGGTGGAGAGAGATGGTGTGTTACACTCCAAGGTGTTCCCCAGGTTTCCTTGCCATTACTTCGGTCTTCCGACTCTCGTTTAGTAGTTGTAGAAAAGTACACTGCATTAGGCCTAAAAAATGGGTATGGGGTGGAGAGAGATGGTGTGTTACACTCCAAGGTGTTCCCCAGGTTGCCTTTCCTGAACTTCGATCTTCATGCTCTCGTTTAGTAGGTGTCGGAAAGTAGGCTGCATTAGGCCTACAAATTGGGTATGGGGTGGAGAGAGATGGTGTGTTACACTCCAAGGTGTTCCCCAGGTTTCCTTGCCATTGCTTCGGTCTTCCGACTCTCGTTTAGTAGTTGTAGAAAAGTACACAGCATTAGGCCTACAAAATGGGTATGGGGTGGAGAGAGATGGTGTGTTACACTCCAAGGTGTTCCCCAGGTTGCCTTTCCTGAGCTTCTATCTTCAGGCTCTCATTAAATTGTGGTTAAATGGAACAACTGCATTTGGCGTACTAGTTGGTTTGGGGCCTACTATCGGTGTCTGCCACTCCTTGCTGTTCTCCTGGTTTCCTGTCCTGAAATTCCATTTTCAGCCTCTCGTTAAGTAGTTGTTAATGTTAGACTGCATTTGGCCTACTAGTTGGGTTGGGGCCTACTATCGGTGTCTGCCACTCCTTGCTGTTCTCCTCCACTGAACAAAGCTGTGCCGCCTGTTTACTACGGTTGCCAATTTTGAACTGCATTTCGACTACCTACTGATTTGGGCCTACTCTCTGTGTCAGCCTCTCATTCCAGTTGTCCTCCACTGCAATGCTCCCTGGTTATTCCTGTGTTACCAATTTTGAACTGCATTTAGCCCACTTTCTTCTTTGGGCCTATATCTGTGTTTCCACTTCATCGTGCCCATTGCCCAGCCAGTGATAGATGAGTCTGCTGGTACATTGACCCATAACGCAACATTCCCCGTGCACGCTACACAACAACATTGTGACCCTGCTGAAAGTCAGGTTGCTCTTCCCGCATACCATACCACCTTACACGGGGACAAAGAGGAAGGTGCAGATGAAAGTGCAGGTTCCTTCATCAGGTGGGGGGAGGAATACTAGTTGGCGACGTCACTGGCACAGGGCCTCTCATAGTACGCAAAAGTGTTGCTGCCGGTGGGAGGCGCCCCCGCCGTGCAAACACACCGCTGTACTTTGAGGGGCCCTGTGCCAGTGCCAATGCCAACGAGTGGGCCCCCCCTGCTTGCTCAGGTTCACAGCACTTGCAAAGTTGAAATACTTACCTCTCCCTGCTCCACTGCCGTGACGTGGTCCAGATTTCCTGGGCCCACTAATTACTTGAACCAGCCCTACCCCCCACAACTTTAGCCAAATGACCCCCAATTTCAAATGCCTTCCAATTATTATAAGGTAAATTACGCTTGACAAGCTTCATTAAGAAGAATGGATGGTTTTGACATTAAAATGGGTACTCTAGGTGTTTTCCTGGCCGCCACTCACTGCCGACTATGCTGCCCCATTGACTTGCATTGGGTTTCGTGTTTCGGTCGATCCCGACTTTACGTCATAATCGGCCGATTTCACTCGACCCGACTTTGGACATAGTCGGGTTTCGCAAAGCCCGGCTCGACTCTAAAAAGGTCAAGGTCGCTCAACTCTATTGGGTGCTATTTTTGTTAATGCCAGACTGGTACAGAGGGGAGTGGACCCTGTCCTTGTGTTGTTTCATTTTATTGCATATAATGTTTTTGCGGTTTTAAGCAATTTAAACTTTAGCAAATTCATTTAAGAAGGCATTTTATTAGCATCGTTAAAATATGATCAATCAATGCCAACTGTTTTAAGCAATGTGCAGAATGAGCTTATAGAATATTTGTTACCATGTCATTGCAGTGGAAGATGTTATGACACGATGGCACAGCATCAGGGACCAATATCGGCGGGAAAGGCAACAGCGGGCAAGAAGTGGGTCAGCAGCTCCACCCAAAAAGCGAAAGTACATATACTACGATTGACTTTCCTTTTTGGATCCCAGTATGGATCTAAGACCGTAAGTAAAAACATCACAACTAGTGTTGAGCATTCCGATACCGCAAGTATCGGGTATCAGCCGATATTTGCGGTATCGGAATTCCGATACCGAATTCCGATATTTCCCGCATATCGGATACCGGAATCGGAAGTTCCCAGAATTCAAACTGCACGCAGCAGCCAATGAGGAATGAATGGAAGTGTGGGCACATCCTGTTTAGCATGGTGGGCATGTAACTACTGGCAAGGCTGTGATTGGCTGCTGAAATGATGTCACTATGCACTATAAAAAACGCTGCCGCCATTTGCGCTCACTCTGCTGTGATTTCAGTTAGGGACAGGACGCTGTGTTCTAACTGAGGGCCAGTTGAGATAGCGAATTGCTTCATTGCGCTTTTCCCAGGCTAATTTAGCAAATGCTGTGTGTTCACCTTGCTCTTGCCTTGCAGCACTGTTTTAACAGCGTTCTGCAAGGTCTCTCTCAGTGTGTGTGTGTGTGCAGCTCACTCTGTAGTCTGTGTGCAGCCATATACCCGGTTGTATTCAGCTCAGGGGGGGTTCACACTGCCTCATACTGTGCTATCCATTGTCCTTTTTTGCTCATAGTGCAGCCTTCTGCACATTTTTTCTAAAATTTCCTATTAGTGTCTTTCCACCCATCTCTAGCTAAATTGTGGAAAAACACTACATAGGATAACCTATAGGAGGGTTTTTGGGCCTTGCAGCGCCGTTTACGGCTGTCTGCATGGTCTCCGTGTGAGCGCAGCTCGCCCTGTAGTCTGTGTGCAGCCACAGCCGGTTGTATTCAGCTCAGGGTGCGTCACTGCCTCATACCGTTAAAGAACTTTTCCTTTTTTTCAAATAGTGCAGCCTGATGCAAAATTTTTTCTAAAATTTCCTATTAGTGTCTTTCCACCCGTCTCCAGCTAAATTGTGGAAAAACACTACATAGGATAACCTAGAGGAGGGTTTTTGGGCCTTGCGGCGCCGTTTACGGCTGTCTGCACGGTCTCCGTGTGAGCGCAGCTCGCCCTGTAGTCTGTGTGCAGCCACAGCCGGTTGTATTCAGCTCAGGGTGTGTCACTGCCTCATACCATTAAATAACTTTTCCTTTTTTGCAAATAGTGCAGCCTGATGCACATTTTTTCTAAAATTTCCTATTAGTGTCTTTCCACCCGTCTCCAGCTAAATTGTGGAAAAACATTACATAGGATAACCTAGAGGAGTGTTTTTGGGCCTTGCAGCGCCGTTTACGGCTGTCTGCACGGTCCCCGTGTGAGTTAAAGTCGCTCTGTAGCCCGATCTGCAGAAAAAAAAAAGTAAAGTTCACCAAACACCACTTAACACTTGTGTATGCCACATTTTATCAATAATAAAGTCTAGTCCACACTTTACAACATTAGTGTTTCTTACACCTGTTAGGAGGAGCATTTCAGGAATAAGCACACTAAGGCCTTAGTATTTTTCTGCTTATCTATATCTGTCAACCAACATGAAGAGGGCAGGGAGTAAGGCACGTGGGCGTGGGCGTGGAGCAAGGAGAGGAGCAGGGAGAGGACGTGGTGATTCTGTGCCTGCTGCGGGCACCTGTGACTCATCATCACTCAGTTTCAGCAGGGAACGGTCCTTCATGCGCAGCTTTGTCGGAGAGCGCCGTGCACCGCTGCTGCGTGAAGATCAAATTGAAGCCGTTGTCGGATGGATGGCAGCTAACGCATTGGCATCGACTTCAATTAGTGCCACATCCTCTCAGGCACAGACCACTGGAGAGCAGCCATCTGTCTCTTCACCACCTGCCAAATTGGCCAGGCAGTCAGAGAGCCCAGGACAGGAGCCGTCTCTACTTCTGTTCTCTGAATCTCTTGGCTTGGAAACAGGGGGCCAGCCAAGCAGCATTGGAGAAATGGAAGAAGAGGCAGTGTGCAGTGATGCCCAACAGCTTTGTCTCTCTGACTCTGAAGAGGCAGGTGGGCCAGTGCCTGCGGTGACCACAGCGCAGTATGCATCTGATGATGAAACTCAGGTGCCGCTTTCTGGTGCGTACTGTGCTGCCGAGATTACCCAGGAGGAGCAGTTGGTGGCAGAGGGTAGTGGAGATGATGAGGTCCTTGACCCATCGTGGCGTGAGGAACAGGAAGGTGGTGGGAGCAGCTCTGAGGAAGAGATTCCCCTAACGGGCCAAAGAGGGAGAGGGAGGGGGAAGACTGCGGAGCCTGTAGCCTCCACTTTGGCACCCGTTAGGAGCCTGTCTCTTTCAAAAGCCAAAAAGGGCACTCCCAAGACTTGCAGTGCCTAGTCATTTTTTGACACAGTTGCAGATGACATTTGTTTTGTCAAATGCAAGCTGTGTCATCAGAAAGTCAAAAGAGGTAAAAGTGTCAGCAACCTCAATACCACAAATATGTGGAAACATGTGCGGACCAGGCACGCGGTGGAGTTACAAAAACACACTGAAGACCTAGGCCAACCAACAGCGGCAGCTACCACCTCTTCAGCTCGTGTTGCCTCTTCCTCCAGCTCACGCACAGCTGGTTCGGCTTCCTCCCAGGATCGCCATGGAAGAACCTCTGGCACTGTTGTCCAGAGACCTAGTGTAATTCCACCCACAGCACCACATTCCCAGTCATCCTCACACTCCCACTCTACTCTACAGCCATCGGTAGTACAGGCATGGGAGAAAAGGCGGGCATTCTCGGCCAACCACCCCCGAGCACAGGCTCTGAATGCAGGCATTGCCAAACTTCTGTCACTGGAAATGCTCTCATTCAGGCTGGTGGAGACTGACAGCTTCCGTGACTTGATGGCATTGGCAGTCCCACAGTACAAGGTGCCCAGCCGCTTTTACTTCAGCAGGCAAGCTGTCCCTGCCCTGCACAAGCATGTGGAGGGACACATAAAACACGCGCTACTGAACGCCGTCAGTAGCAAGGTCCACCTCACCACCGATGCGTGGACAAGTCAACATGGACAGGGGCGATACATTTCCCTCACTGCCCATTGGGTTAATGTTGTTGAGCCAGGTACAGATCGTGCGAGTGGCGCAGGACGTGTCCTACCCACTCCAAGGATTGCAGGAATCCAGTCTGTACGCATTGACTCCTCCTCATACACAAGTTCCTCAGAATCATCGCTGCAGGAGCCGTCACAGTCCACCTCCACATGGACCCGTGCACGTTTACCTGTTACGACCGACATGAGCACAGCCGTGGCCAAATGTCAACAGGCCGTCTTGAAACTAGTTTCTTTGGGGAATCGAGGCCACACAGCGCAGGAGCTCTGGAATGCCATCAAGCAGGAGAGCGATGTGTGGTTTGTGCCAGCGAATCTCCAGCCAGGCATGGTAGTGTGTGACAATGGCCGAAATCTGGTGGCAGCTTTGGCCATTGGCAACCTCACTCACATCCCATGTCTGGCACATGTGCTCAATTTGGTTGTGCAGAGTTTTCTGAGGGACTATCCGGATCTTGATGCACTGCTGCACAAGGTCCGCCTAGAGTGTGCTCACTTGCGGCGTTCCAGCTTGGCAAGATCCCGCATTGCTGCTCTTCAGCGCCGATTCCGCCTTTCGGAACACCGCATCATATGTGACCTACCTACCAGGTGGAATTCCACGTTACATATGTTGGAGCGGTTGTGTGAGCAGCAGCAAGCAGTAATGGAGTACCAGCTGCATCAGGCGCAAAAAAGTCGCAGTCAGCGCCGATCAGACTTCACAACCACAGAGTGGGCCACTATGAAGGACGTCTGCCAGGTTTTGCGTCCTTTCGATTATTCCGCGCGGATGGCAAGTGCAGATGATGCACTAGTCAGCATGACTGTCCCCCTTATCTGCCTGCTTCAACAAACTTTGCAAGCGTTAAGGGATGATGTTGTGGAAGAGGTGGAGGATGAGGAGTCACCTTTTCCATCAGCTTCTGGAGAGTCAGCGCCACGTGGTTCCTCACAAAGGGGTACGCAGGGGCCACTTTGTGAGGAGGATGAGGAGGAGTCAATGGAGGAGGAAGAGCTCCGTCCAGAGGAGGGAGTTACACAATTGTCCAGTGGTCAGTGTGTACAGCGAGGGTGGGGTGATGACGAGCGGGCAGAGATCATGTCTCAAGCAGGGGACAGCGTTTCTGGGGCAGTTGGCAGTCTGCAAAACATGGTTGATTTCATGCTGCAGTGCCTGAGAAACGACCGCCGCATCGACCACATTCTCAACATGCCTGATTATTGGGTGTTCACCCTCCTCGATCCTCGCTACCGGGACAATGTCCAAAACCTCATCCCAGCGTTGACCCGGGAGCGTAAAATGCGGGAGTACCATGACACACTGGTGAATTCCATCATCTTCTCCAGTCCAACTGAGAGGAGTGCTGCCAGTGCTTTACAAAGCAGCTCAGTTCGTCGAGGCAGTGGAGGAGGCTCTGCACAAAGAGGGAACAGAAGCAGTGCCTCTGCCCAAGGCAAGACAAGTATGGCACAACTGTGGCAAACTTTTGTGTGCCCGCCCCAAATGTCTACACCATCACCGGTGTCTCCAGTCAGCAGGAGGCAATGGTTCCGTCAGATGGTATCAGACTACATGTCTTGCCCTCTTACTGTACTCCCAGACGGCTCTTCCCCTTTCAAGTTTTGGGTCTCTAAGCTGGATACATGGCCAGAGCTAAGCCAGTATGCATTGGAGGTGCTGGCTTGCCCTGTGGCTAGTGTCTTATTGGAACGTGTCTTTAGTGCCGCAGGTGGTGTACTGACAGAGCGTCGCATGCGACTATCCTCCGATAACGTTGACCGGCTTACTTTTCTGAAAATGAACCAGGTCTGGATCTCGCAGGAATTTGCCACTCCTCTGCCTGATTAAGTAATTGGGTGTCATCCAGGTCTCCTGATGTGTTCATCTTTCTACCACCTGAACTGCTATTCCTGGGCTCCAACACTGCCAGTTGTGGCTCAGAAGTGCAGGCTGCACAGTCAAAACATACGACCCAGTGTTATTGGGTTTCAGTAACGTCAGCTGATCCCCAGCTGTGTAGTCGGCAATGTGTCCTGCGACCGCCACGCTGGCACAACAACCTAAATGTAAGGGAACCTGTCCCCCCCCCCCCGGCGTTTGTTACTGAAGGAGCCACCTTGTGCAGTAGTAATGCTGCACAAGGAAAAGGTAGCTCTTTTAGTTTAGCTCCTTGCACACGCAGAACTTAACACTTATAAAATGTGTTCACTGATACCGATATACCGTCCCGGAGCTGGGACTTTCCTTCGTAATGTGACGCAGCACAGCCGTCATTCCTACCCCCTTGGTGCCGTGCGCTGCCTCCTCAGCATTGTTTTAAGCTGTCACGGACCCTGCGCTGTTCTGTTATCCCTTGGCCATGCCCAATTTGCGCTGCCTGTCTTCTGACATAATTTGGTGTCAGGCTGGCTGCGCCTGTGCGGCCGCGCTGCCCGAGATCCCGCCTCGCAGTGTCTTCTGATTGAATCACACTGCGAGCCTGGGATCCATGGGCATGCGCAGTGCATATCTTCCCCTCGGGCTCTCACTCATCTCCCTCTGCCTTCTTCAGACTGTGCGCCGACAGCTGATCCCTAATAGCATGCCACGGCCGTGACGCCGCACAGTCTGAAGAAGAGGGAAGGAGGGGAGTGAGAGTCGAGGATATGCACTGTGCATGCCCATGGATCCAAGGCCCGCAGTGGGATTACATTAGACGACACTGCGAGGTGGGATCTGGGGCAGCGTGGACGCACAGGCACTGACAGCCTGACACCAAATTATGTCAGAAGACAGGCAGCGCAAATTGGGCATGGCCAAGGGATAACAGAACAGCGCAGGGTCTGTGACAGCTTAAAACAACGCTGAGGAGGCAGCGCACGGCACCAAGGGGATAGGAATGACAGCTGTGCTGCGTCCCAAGGAAATAAGCACCTCCGGGATGGCTTTACGGTATAAGGGGACACATTTTTAGTGTTTACTTCTGTGTTTGCAAGGAGCATAATTAAAAGAGCAACCTTTTCCTTTTGCATCCTTAGTGCTGCACAAGATGGCTCTTTCAGCTACAAACGTCTTGGGGGGGGGTTAAAGGTTCCCTTTCAACTTGCTCCAATAAGGCTTCGGCCTACACTCTGTTCCTCTGCTACTCGTGCTGTCCCTGGGCTCTAACACCGCCAGTTGGTGCCTGGAAGTGCTGTCTGCACAGTCAACAGTCGCTCCTCTGTTATAGGGGTTCAGTAACATCAGCTGATCCCCAGCTGTGTGTGCGGCAATACCTCCAATCTGCTCCTCCTGCTGTCCCTGGGCTCTAACACCGCCAGTTGGTGCCTGGAAGTGCTGTCCGCACAGTCAACAGTCGCTCCTCTGTTATTGGGGTTCAGTAACGTCAGCTGATCCCCAGCTGTGTGTGCGGCAATACCTCCAATCTGCTCCTCCTGCTGTCCCTGGGCTCTAACACCGCCAGTTGGTGCCTGGAAGTGCTGTCCGCACAGTCAACAGTCACTCCTCTGTTATTGGTGTTCAGTAACGTCAGCTGATCCCCAGCTGTGTGTGCGGCAATACCTCCAATCTGCTGCTCCTGCTGTCCCTGGGCTCTAACACCGCCAGTTGGTGCCTGGAAGTGCTGTCTGCACAGTCAACAGTCGCTCCTCTGTTATTGGGGTTCAGTAACGTCAGCTGATCCCCAGCTGTGTGTGCGGCAATACCTCCAATCTGCTCCTCCTGCTGTCCCTGGGCTCTAACACCGCCAGTTGGTGTCTGGAAGTGCTGTCTGCACAGTCAACAGTCGCTCCTCTGTTATTGGGGTTCAGTAACGTCAGCTGATCCCCAGCTGTGTATCCGGCAACGTGTCATGCGACCGCCACGCTGGCACAACTAAAATGTAAGGGAACCTGTCCCCCCCCCAGGCGTTTGTTACTGAAAGAGCCACCTTGTGCAGCACTAATACTGCACAAGGAAAAGGTTGCTCTTTAAATTATGCTCCTTGGAAACGCTGAACTACACACTCATGTAATGTGTCCCCTCACACCGTCAAACCGTCCCGGAGGTGGGATTTTCCTTTGTAATGTGACGCAGCACAGCCGTCATTCCTACCCCCTTGGCTCCGTGCGCTGCCTCCTTAGCGTTGTTTGATTCTGTCACGGACCCTGCGCTGTTATGTTATCCCTTGGCCATGCACAGTTTGCGCTGCCCGTCCTCTGACATCATTTGTTGTCGTCCTGGCTGCGCCTGTGCGTCCACGCTGCCCGAAATCCCACCTCGCAGTGTCGTCTAATGTGATCCCACAGTGGGCCTGGTATCCATGGCCATGCGCAGTGCATATACTAGCCTCTCACTCCCCTTCTTCACGCTTCTTCAGACTAGGTGGCGTCAGCTGATCCCTAATAGCATGCCACGGCCGTGACGCCGCACAGTCTGAAGAAGCAGGAAGGAGGGGAGTGAGAGGCGATGATATGCACTGCGCATGCCCATGGATCCCAGGCCCGCAGTGGGATTACATTAGATAACACTGCGAGGTTGGCTCTCGGGCAGCTTGGACGCACAGGCACTGCCAGCCTGACACCTAAATGATGTCAGAAGACGGGCACCGCTAACTGTGCATGGCCAAGGGATAACATTACAGCGCGGGCTCCGTGACAGAATCAAACAACGTTGAGGAGGTGATGCACGGCACCAAGGGGGTTGGAAATACGGCTGTGCTGTGTCACATTACAAAGGAAAGTCCCACCTCCGGGATGGTTTAACGGTGTGAGGGGACACATTATATGAGTGTGTACTTCAGTGTTTGCAAGGAGCATAATTTTAAGAGCCACCATTTTCCATGTGCAGTATTACTGCTGTACAAGATGGCTCTTTCAGCAACAAATGCCTGGGGGGGGTTAAAGGTTCCCTTTCAACTTGCTCCACTGCAGGATTCGGCTTACACTCTGCTCCTACTGCAGACCCTGGGCTCTAACACCGCCAGTTGTTGCCCGGAAGTGCTAGCTGCACAGAGAAAAACACCCGCCAATGTGTCAGTGGGGTTCAGCAACGCCAGCTGTTTCTCTGCTGTGTAGCCGGCAACGTGTCCAGCACAAGCCACTCTGGCACAATAACAGACATTTTCCTGCCTCCAGTGCAGGCTTCGGCCTACACTTTGCTCCTCTTTGATTCCCTGGGTTTCAACACTGTCAGTTGTCACCTGGAAGTGTTGTCTACACAGAAAAAACACTCGCTGATGTGTCAGTGGAGTTCCGCAACGCCAGCTGTTCCCCTGCTGTGTAGTCGGCAATGTGTCCAGCACAAGCCACGCTGGCACAACACACCTAAAGCTGCCACCAGTGCAGGCTTCGGCCTACACTCTGCTCCTCTCCTCCTCCTACTGACCCTGGGCTCTAACACCGCCAGTTGTTGCCCGGAAGTGCTAGCTGCACAGAGAAAAACACCCGCCAATGTGTCAGTGGGGTTCAGCAACGCCAGCTGTTCCCCTGCTGTGTAGCCGGCAACGTGTCCTGCAAACGCCATGCAGGCACCTGAACTGAAATTAAAGGGAACCTGCCCCCCCCCAGGTGTTTCTATGTATAACAGCCACCTTGTACAGCAGTAATGCTGCATTTGTACAAGGTGGCTGACTTTTTCTCCTTGCCCACGTGGAATTTAACACTTACAAAATGTGTCTCATTACAGACCATTACATTGTTCCTGAGGTGTGACTTTCCTTTTTACTGACACGCAGCACCCCCCTTGGTAGCACTGCCCGTCTTCTGACATCATTGGTTGGCTGGCTGTGCCTGTGCGTCCGCCCTGCCCGACACAACGCCCCTCGTTGTCTGATCTATTTTGACTGCGAGGGTGTGATTGATGGGCATGTGCAGTGCATATGTTCGCCTGTCTTCACTCTTCTCCCTCCGCCTTCTTCAGACTGTGCGGCCTCATGGCCGCGGCATGCGATAAGGGATCAGCGGAGGCCGCCCAGTCTGAAGCAGGTGTAAGGACATGAGTGAGCGGCGAACATATTTACTGCGCAAGGCCATGAATCCCAGCTCTGCAGTGTGACTTTATGAAAAGACACTGCGGGTCTGGGATTCATGGCCATCGCTAACCGCACTGGCCGACATGAAATGAGGTGAGAAGACAGGCAGCGCTCACAGCGCATGGCCAAGGGATAACAAGAGCGCAGACTCCTGTACAGCAAATAACAACGCTCAGGAGGCTGCGCCCCGCACCAAGGCTGTTGTGAATTCTGTGGCCAAGCTCCCTCCTGTGGTCGTGGTGGATGAGAGTGGTACTGCGGCTTCTGAGTTTCCTTCCTCAGGTGATGAGGTTAAGTCGTTAGGTGCTGCTCTATTTAACTCCACCTGGTGCTTTGATCCTGGCCTCCAGTCAATGTTCTAGTATTGGTCTTGCTTCCTCCTGGATCGTTCCTGTGGCCTGTCTATCCTGCATAAGCTAAGTTCTGCTTGTGTTATTTTTGTTTGCTATATTTTCTGTCCAGCTTGCTATATTGGTTTTTCTTGCTTGCTGAAAGCTCTGAGACGCAGAGGGAGCACCTCCATACCGTTAGTCGGCGCGGAGGGTCTTTTTGCCCCTCTGCGTGGTTGTTTGTAGGTTTTTGTGTTGACCGCAAAGTTATCTTTCCTATCCTCGGTCTATTCAGTAAGTCGGGCCTCACTTTGATAAATCTATTTCATCTCTGTGTTTGCATTTCATCTTTACTCACAGTCATTATATGTGGGGGGCTGCCTTTTCCTTTGGGGAATTTCTCTGAGGCTAGGTAGGCTTATTTTTCTATCTTCAGGGCTAGTTAGTTTCTCAGGCTGTGCCGAGTTGCATAGGAAGCATTAGGCACAATCCACGGCTACCTCTAGTGTGGTGTGATAGGATTAGGGATTGCGGTCAGCAGAGTTTCCACGTCTCAGAGCTCGTCCTATGTTTTTGGTAAATGTCAGGTCACTTTGTGTGCTCTGAACTTCAAGGTCCATTGTGGTTCTGAATTACCTGATCACAACAGTACTGGAGGCCCAAAGTACTAATGCTTCTCAATAGAGGGAAAAGAGAAGTTCTGAGACCATTTTTTTTTCTTTGCACTGTGTTCTGTCTTTCTTTTCCCCTTTACATCAGGGTGGGCAAGACTAGGCATTTTCCCTTGCGCCAGGAGATCCTGCATTATGTAATATTGATGCGTTTTTTCTGGCGCTCGGATTGCTGTACGACGAACCTAATTCAGTGGATCAGGCAGAGAAAAATTTGCTGGCTCTGTGTCAGGGTCAGGATGAAATAGAAATTTATTGTCAGAAGTTTAGAAAGTGGTCCGTGTTCACTCAATGGAATGAATGTGCACTGGCAGCTATTTTCAGAAAGGGTCTCTCTGAAGCCCTTAAGGATGTCATGGTGGGATTTCCTATGCCTGCTGGTCTGAATGAGTCTATGTCTTTGGCCATTCAGATCGGTCGACGCTTGCGTGAGCGTAAATCTGTGCACCATTTGGCGGTATTATCTGAGCATAAACCTGAGCCTATGCAGTGCGATAGGACTTTGACCAGAGCTGAAAGGCAAGAACACAGACGTCAGAATGGGCTGTGTTTCTACTGTGGTGATTCCACTCATGCTATCTCCGATTGTCCTAAGCGCACTAAGCGGTTCGCTAGGTCCGCCACCATTAGTACGGTACAGTCGAAATTTCTTTTGTCCGTTACTTTGATCTGCTCTTTGTCTTCCTATTCTGTCATGGCATTTGTGGATTCAGGCGCTGCCCTGAATTTGATGGACTTGGAGTTTGCTAGGCGCTGTGGGTTTGTCTTGGAGCCCTTGCAGTGTCTTATTCCATTGAGAGGAATTGATGCTACGCCTTTGGCCAAGAATAAGCCTCAGTATTGGACCCAGCTGACCATGTGCATGGCTCCTGCGCACCAGGAGGATATTCGCTTTCTGGTGTTGCATAATTTGCATGATGTGGTCGTGTTGGGGTTGCCATGGCTACAAGTCCATAACCCAGTAGAAGATTGGAAATCAATGTCTGTGTCCAGCTGGGGTTGTCAGGGGGTACATGGTGATGCTCCATTTCTGTCTATCTCATCATCCACCCCTTCTGAGGTCCCAGAGTTCTTGTCTGATTACCGGGATGTATTCGATGAGCCCAAGTCCAATGCCCTACCTCCGCATAGGGATTGTGATTGTGCTATCGATTTGATTCCTGGTAGTAAGTTTCCTAAGGGTCGACTGTTTAATTTATCTGTACCTGAGCACGCCGCTATGCGGAGTTACATGAAGGAGTCTTTGGAGAAGGGTCATATTCGCCCGTCATCGTCGCCATTGGGAGCAGGGTTCTTTTTTGTGGCCAAGAAGGATGGTTCGCTGAGACCTTGTAATGATTACCGCCTTCTAAATAAAATTACGGTCAAATTTCAGTACCCCTTGCCGCTGCTGACTGATTTGTTTGCTCGGATTAAAGGGGCTAGTTGGTTCACCAAGATAGATCTTCGTGGTGCGTATAATCTTGTGCGTATTAAACGGGGCGATGAATGGAAAACAGCATTTAATACGCCCGAAGGCCATTTTGAGTACCTGGTTATGCCATTCGGGCTTTCTAATGCTCCATCAGTGTTTCAGTGTTCAATTCCTGATTGTATACTTGGATGATATTTTGGTCTTCTCGGATGATTGGGAGTCTCACGTGAAGCAGGTCAGAATGGTGTTCCAGGTCCTGCGTGCTAATTCTTTGTTTGTGAAGGGGTCAAAGTGTCTTTTTGGTGTTCAGAAGGTTTCATTTTTGGGGTTCATTTTTTCTCCTTCTACTATCGAGATGGACCCTGTTAAAGTTCAGGCCATTTTTGATTGGACTCAGCCAACATCTCTGAAGAGTCTGCAGAAGTTCCTGGGCTTTGCTAATTTTTATCGTCACTTCATAAATAATTTTTCTAGTATTGCTAAACCGTTGACTGATTTAACCAAGAAGGGTGCTGATGTGGTCAATTGGTCTTCTGCTGCTGTGGAGGCTTTTCAGGAGTTGAGGCGTCGTTTTTCTTCTGCCCCTGTGTTGTGCCAACCAGATGTTTCGCTTCCGTTCCAGGTCGAGGTTGATGCTTCTGAAATTGGAGCAGGGTCTGTTTTGTAGCAGAGAAGTTCTGATTGCTCGGCGATGAAACCATGCGCCTTCTTTTCCAGGAAGTTTTCGCCTGCTGAGCGAAATTATGATGTTGGCAATCGAGAGTTGCTAGCCATGAAGTGGGCATTCGAGGAGTGGCGTCATTGGCTTGAAGGAGCTAAGCATCGCGTGGTGGTCTTGACTGATCACAAAAACTTGACTTATCTCGAGTCTGCCAAACGGTTGAATCCTAGACAGGCTCGTTGGTCGCTGTTTTTCTCCCGTTTTGACTTTGTGGTTTCGTACCTTCCGGGCTCTAAAAATGTGAAGGCGGATGCCCTGTCTAGGAGTTTTGTGCCCGATTCTCCAGGTTTGTCTGAGCCGGCGGGTATTCTCAAAGAGGGGGTAATTTTATCTGCCATCTCCCCTGATTTGCGGCGGGTGCTGCAAAAATTTCAGGCTAATAGACCTGACCGTTGCCCAGCGGAGAAACTGTTTGTCCCTGATAGGTGGACGAATAAAGTTATCTCTGAGGTTCATTGTTCGGTGTTGGCTGGTCATCCTGGAATCTTTGGTACCAGAGATTTGGTGGCTAGATCCTTTTGGTGGCCGTCTCTGTCGCGGGATGTGCGTTCTTTTGTGCAGTCCTGTGGGATTTGTGCTCGGGCTAAGCCCTGCTGTTCTCGTGCCAGTGGGTTGCTTTTGCCCTTGCCGGTCCCGAAGAGGCCTTGGAAACATATCTCTATGGATTTTATTTCGGATCTCCCCGTCTCTCAAAGAATGTCGGTCATTTGGGTGGTTTGTGATCGCTTCTCTAAGATGGTCCATTTGGTGCCCTTGTCTAAATTGCCTTCCTCCTCTGATTTGGTGCCATTGTTTTTTCAGCATGTGGTTCGTTTACATGGCATTCCAGAGAACTTCGTTTCTGACAGAGGTTCCCAGTTTGTTTTGAGGTTTTGGCGAGCCTTTTGTGCTAGGATGGGCATTGATTTGTCTTCTTCCTCGGCTTTCCATCCTCAGACAAATGGCCAGACTGAGCGAACCAATCAGACCTTGGAGACATATCTGAGATGTTTTGTTTCTGCTGATCAGGATGATTGGGTGTCCTTTTAGCCTTTGGCTGAGTTCGCCCTTAATAATCGGGCCAGCTCGGCTACTTTGGTTTCGCCGTTTTTCTGCAATTCTGGGTTCCACCCTCGTTTCTCTTCAGGGCAGGTTGAGTCTTCGGACTGTCCTGGTGTGGATACTGTGGTGGATAGGTTGCAGCAGATTTGGACTCATGTAGTGGACAATTTGACTTTGTCCCAGGAGAAGGCTCAACGTTTCGCTAACCGCAGGCGCTGTGTGGGTCCTCGACTTCGTGTTGGGGATTTGGTTTGGTTGTCATCTCGTTATATTCCTATGAAGGTTTCCCCTCCTAAATTTAAGCCTCGTTTCATTGGTCCATATAGGATTTCTGAGGTTCTTAATCCTGTGTCTTTTCGTTTGACTCTTCCGGCTTCTTTTTCCATCCATAACGTGTTCCATAGGTCATTGTTGCGGAGATACGTGGCACCTGTGGTTCCATCTATTGATCCTCCTGCTCCGGTTTTGGTTGAAGGGGAATTGGAGTATATTGTGGAGAAGATTTTGGATTCTCGTGTTTCGAGACGGAAACTCCAGTATCTGGTTAAGTGGAAAGGTTATGGTCAGGAAGATAATTCCTGGGTCTTTGCCTCTGATGTCCATGCTGCCGATCTGGTTTGTGCCTTTCATGTGGCTCATCCTGGTCGGCCTGGGGGCTCTGGTGAGGGTTCGGTGACCCCTCCTCAAGGGGGGGGTACTGTTGTGAATTCTGTGGCCAAGCTCCCTCCTGTGGTCGTGAGTGGTATTGCGGCTGGTTCTTTCTATAAGCTTCCTTTGGTGGATGAGAGTGGTACTGCGGCTTCTGAGTTTCCTTCCTCAGGTGATAAGGTTAAGTCGTTAGGTGCTGCTCTCTTTAACTCCACCTGGTGCTTTGATCCTGGCCTCCAGTCAATGTTCTAGTATTGGTCTTGCTTCCTCCTGGATCGTTCCTGTGGCCTGTCTATCCTGCATAAGCTAAGTTCTGCTTGTGTTATTTTTGTTTGCTATATTTTCTGTCCAGCTTGCTATATTGGTTTTTCTTGCTTGCTGGAAGCTCTGAGACGCAGAGGGAGCACCTCCGTACCGTTAGTCGGTGCGGAGGGTCTTTTTGCCCCTCTGCGTGGTTGTTTGTAGGTTTTTGTGTTGACCGCAAAGCTATCTTTCCTATCCTCGGTCTATTCAGTAAGTCGGGCCTCACTTTGCTAAATCTATTTCATCTCTGTGTTTGTATTTCATCTTTACTCACAGTCATTATATGTGGGGGGCTGCCTTTTCCTTTGGGGAATTTCTCTGAGGCTAGGTAGGCTTATTTTTCTATCTTCAGGGCTAGTTAGTTTCTCAGGCTGTGCCGAGTTGCATAGGGAGCGTTAGGCGCAATCCACGGCTACCTCTAGTGTGGTGTGATAGGATTAGGGATTGCGGTCAGCAGAGTTTCCACGTCTCAGAGCTCGTCCTATGTTTTTGGTAAATGTCAGGTCACTTTGTGTGCTCTGAACTTCAAGGTCCATTGTGGTTCTGAATTACCTGATCACAACACAAGGCGTTATTTTGGACACCTGTGCTGCGTCTCCTTAAAAAGGCAAGTCAGTCTTGCCTTCAATACAGTTTGACTGTATAATGGGCAAAATTGTGTACCTGTTTCATTCAGCATGTGCAAGTAGAAAAATTCATAGAGCAACCTCTGACTTGTGCAGCATTAATGCTGCACAAGGTGTGGCTCTTGTACTTTGCAACACCTGAGGGGGGGTTAAAGGTTACCTTTGAAATTGGTTCTACTAGGCTTAGGCCTACACTCTGCTCCTCCTGCTGACCCTGGGCTCTAACTACGCCAGTTGGGGCCCGGAAGTGCTGGCTGCACAGAGAAAAACACCCGCCATTGTTTCAGTGGGGTTCAGCAACGCCAGCTGTTCCCCTGCTGTGTAGCCGGCAACGTGTCCAGCACAAGCCACGCTGGCACAACAGACCAAAAGCTGCCACCAGTGCAGGCTTCGGTCTACACTCTGCTCCTCTTTGATTCCCTGGGTTTCAACCCTGTCAATTGTCACCTGGAAGTGTTGACTACACAGAAAAAACACTCGCTGATGTGTCAGTGGGGTTCCGCAACGCCAGCTGTTCCCCTGCTGTGTAGTCGGCAACGTGTCCAGCACAAGCCACGCTGGCACAACAGAACAAAAGCTGCTACCAGTGCAGGCTTCGGCCTACACTCTGCTCCTCTCCTCCTCCTGCTGTCCCTGGGCTCTAACACCGCCAGTTTTTGCCCGGACGTGCTAGTTGCACAGAGAAAAACACCAGCCAATGTGTTAGTGGGGTGCAGCACCGCCAGCTGTTCCCCTGCTGTGTAGCCGGCAACGTGTCCTGCAAACACCACGCAGGCACCTGAACTGAAATTAAAGGGACCCTGCCCCCCCCCAGGTGTTTATATGTATAACAGCCACCTTGTACAGCAGTAATGCTGCATTTGTACAAGGTGGCTGACTTTTTCTCCTTGCCCACGTGGAACTCAACACGTACAAAATGTGTCTCATTAGAGACCATTACATTGTCCCTGAGGTGTGACTTTCCTTTTTAATGACACGCAGCACCCCCATTGGTAACGCTGGCCGTCTTCTGACAACGTTGGTTGGCTGCTTGTGCCTGTGCGTCTGCCCTGCCTGACACAACGCCCCTCGTTGTCTTACTTATTTTGACTGCGAGGGTGTGATTGATGGGCACGAGCAGTGCATATCTTCGCCTGTCTTCACTCCCCTCCTTCTGCCTTCTTCAGACTGTGCGGCCTCATGTCCGTGGCATGCGATAAGGGATCAGTTGAGGCCGCCCAGTCTGAAGCAGGTGTAAGGACATGAGTGAGCGGCAAACATATTTTCTGCGCAAGGCCATGAATCCCAGCCCTGCTGTGTGACTTTATGAAAAGACACTGCGGGTCTGGGATTCCTGGCCATCGATAACCGCACCGGCCAACATGAAATGAGGTGAGAAGACAGGCAGCGCTCACAGCGCATGGCCAAGGGATAACAAGAGCGCAGACTCCTGTACAGCAAATAACAACGCTCAGGAGGCTGAGCCCAGCACCAAGGCGTTATTTTTGGACACCTGTGCTGCGTCTCCTTAAAAAGACAAGTCACGCCTCCAATACAGTCTTACTGTATAATGGGCAAAATTGTGTACGTCTTTCATTCTGCGTGTGCAATGAGCAAAATTTAAAGAGCAACCTTTCACTTGTGGAGCATTACTGCTGCACAAGGTGTGGCTCTTCTACATTGTAACACCTGAGGGTGGGTTAAAGGTTACCTTTGAAATTGGTTCAATTAGGCTTCGGCCTACACTCTGCTCCTCTCCTCCTCCTGCAGACCCTGGGCTCTAACACCGCCAGTTTTTGCCCGGACGTGCTAGCTGCACAGAGAAAAACACCAGCCAATGTGTCTGTGGGGTTCAGCAATGCCAGCTGTTCCCCTGCTGTGTAGCCGGCATCGTGTCCTGCAAACGCCACGCAGACACAACAGACTTAAAGCTGCCACCAGTGCAGGCTTTGGCCTACACTCTGCTCCTCTCCTCCTCCTGCTGACCCTGGGCTCTAACACCGCCAGTTGGGGCCCGGAAGTGCTAGCTGCACAGAGAAAAACACCAGCCAATGTGTCAGTGGGGTTCAGCAACGCCAGCTGTTCTCCTGCTGTGTAGCTGGCATCGTGTCCTGCAAACGCCACGCAGGCACCTGAACTGAAATTAAAGGGACCCTGCCCCCCCCAAGGTGTTTGTATGTATAACAGCCACCTTGTACAGCAGTAATGCTGCATTTGTACAAGGTGGCTGACTTTTTCTTCTTGCCCTTGTCGAACTCAACACGTACAAAATGTGTCTCATTAGAGACCATTACACTGTCCTTGACGTGTGATTATCCTTTTTAAATGACACGCAGCACCCCCCTTGGTAGCGCTGCCCGTCTTCTGACATCATTGGTTGGCTGCCTGTGCCTGTGCATCCGCCCTGCCCGACACAACGCTCCTCGTTGTCTGAAATATTTTGACTGCGAGGGTGTGATTGATGGGCACGAGCAGTGCATATCTTCGCCTGTCTTCACTCCCCTCCTTCCGCCTTCTTCAGACTGTGCGGCCTCATGGCCGCGGCATGCGATAAGGGATCAGCTGAGGCCGCCCAGTCTGAAGCAGGTGTAAGGACATGAGTGAGCGGCAAACATATTTACTGCGCAAGGCCATGAATCCCAGCCCTGCAGTGTGACTTTATGAAAAGACACTGCTGGTCTGGGATTCATGGCCATCGTTAACCGCACCGGCCAACATGAAATGAGGTCATAAGACGGGCAGCGCTAACAGGGCATGAGTAAGGGTTAACAAGAGCGCAGACTCCTGTACAGCAAATAACAACGCTCAGGAGGCTGCGCCCAGCACCAAGGCGTTATTTTTGGACACCTGTGCTGCGTCTCCTTAAAAACACAAGTCACGCCTCCAATACAGTCTTACTGTATAATGGGCAAAATTGTGTACGTCTTTCATTCTGCGTGTGCAATGAGCAAAATTTAAAGAGCAACCTTTCACTTGTGGAGCATTACTACTGCACAAGGTTTGGCTCTTCTAAATTGTAACACCTGAGGGTGGATTAAAGGTTACCTTTGAAATTGGTTCAATTAGGCTTCGGCCTACACTCTGCTCCTCCTGCAGACCCTGGGCTCTAACACCGCCAGTTTTTGCCCGGAAGTGCTAGCTGCACAGAGAAAAACACCAGCCAATGTGTCAGTGGGGTTCAGCAACGCCAGCTGTTCCCCCGCTGTGTAGCTGGCAACGTGTCCTGCAAACGCAACGCAGACACAAAGCTGCCTCCAGTGCAGGCTTCGGCCTACACTCTGCTCCTCCTGCTTACCCTTTGCTCCAACACCGCTAGTTGGGGCTCTAGGAAGACAATCTTGAATAGGCAACACATCCGGGTTCCAGCACCGTCAGCTGGTTTTCGGCAGTGTCTTTGTCATGGGTACTCCCTCCTTCCCAGCCTGCTGGTTCCGGGTAGTGTCAAGCTCACTGAGACGCCTATGCGTTACCCCGTCGTGTTGCGGTCGGGTTAGCTAACTCCATGGTGCCTCCAGTTTAGGAGCTTCCTATGTGGGATGCGGAAATTGGCAATCAAGGCTGGTTCTGTAGTGCCAGTAGGCCAAGCTCCCCCTGTAGGACTGTTGGTGTTCGGTAACTGCGGCAGCCTCGCGGCCTAGCTGTTCTCTCCTCTCCTGTGGGCCTTCTGGTCCACATCCTGGTTCCAGCACCGTCAGCTGGTTCCGGGCAGAGCCTTTGGCTTAGGTGCCTCCTTCTGGGTATCCGAGTTCCGCCAACGCCAGGCAGTCCTTGGTAGTGCTTTTAAGCGTGGGTACCTACAGCTTTGTAACCGGGTTCCAGCACCATCAGCTGGTCCTCGGTGCCATTGGCTCTTGCACACTTGGGCAACGCATCCGTGTTCCAGCACCATCAGCTTGTTCTCGGCAGTGTTTTTGTCACGGGTACTCCCTCGTGCCCAGCCTGGTTCCAGCACCGTCAGCTGGTTCCGGGTAGTGTCAAGCTCACTGAGACGCCTATGCGTTGCCTCGTCGTGTTGCGGTCGGGTTAGCCAACTCCATGGTGCCTCCAGTTTAGGAGCTTCCTATGTGGGCTGCGGGAATTGGCAATCAAGGCTGGTTCTGTAGTGCCAGTAGGCCAAGCTCCCCCTGTAGGACTGTTGGTGTTCGGTAACTGCGGCAGCCTCGCGGCCTAGCTGTTCTCTCCTCTCCTGTGGATCTTCTGGTCCACATCCTGGTTCCAGCACCGTCAGCTGGTTCCGGGCAGAGCCTTTGGCTTAGGTGCCTCCTTCTGGGTATCCGAGTTCCGCCAACGCCAGGCGGTCCTTGGTAGTGCTTTTAAGCGCGGGTACCTACAGCATTGTAACTGGGTTCCAGCACCGTCAGCTGGTCCTCGGTGCCATTGGCTCTTGCACACTTGGGCAACGCATCCGTGTTCCAGCACCGTCAGCTGGTTCTCGGCAGTGTTTTTGTCACGGGTACTCCCTCATGCCCAGCCTGGTTCCTGCACCGTCAGCTGGTTCCAGGTAGTGTCAAGCTCACTGAGACGCCTATGCGTTGCCCCGTCGTATTGCGGTCGGGTTAGCCAACTCCATGGTGCCTCCAGTTTAGGAGCTTCCTATGTGGGCTGCGAGAATTGGCAATCAAGGCTGGTTCTGTAGTGCCAGTAGGCCAAGCTCCCCCTGTAGGACTGTTGGTGTTCGGTAACTGCGGCGGCCTAGCTGTTCTCTCCTCTCCTGTGGACCTTCTGGTCCACATCCTGGTTCCAGCACCGTCAGCTGGTTCCAGGCAGAGCCTTTGGCTTAGGTGCCTCCTTCTGGGTATCCGAGTTCCGCCAACACCAGGTGGTCCTTGGTAGTGCTTTTAAGTGCGGGTACCTACAGCTTAGTAACCGGGTTCCAGCACCGTCAGCTGGTCCTCGGTCGTGCCATTGGCTCTTGCACAGTTGGCCAACGCATCCGGGTTCCAGTACCGTCAGCTGGTTCTCGGCAGTGTCTTTTTCCTCTTGTACCTTCTGATCCGCATCCTGGTTCCAGTACCGTAAGCTGGTTCCGGGCAGAGCCTTTGGCTTAGGTGCCTCCTTCTGGGTATCCGAGTTCCACCAACGTCAGGTGGTCCTTGGTAGTGCTTTCAGGCACGGGTACCTCCTGCTTAGTAACCGGGTTCCTGTAACGTCAGCTGGTCCTCGGTAGTTCCATTGGCTCTTGGACCTTCGGCTACCCATCCGGGTTCCAGTACCATTAGCTGGTTCTCGGCAGTGTCTTTTGCTCTTGTACCTTCTGCTCCCCATCCTGGTTCCAGTAACGTCAGCTGGTTCCGGGCAGAGCCTTTGGCTTAGGTGCCTCCTTCTGGGTATCCGAGTTCCGCCAACGTCAGGCGGTCCTTGGTAGTGCTTTTTAGCACGGGTACCTCCTGCTTAGTAACCGGGTTCCAGTAACGTCAGCTGGTCCTCGGTAGTTCCATTGGCTCTTGGACCTTCGGGTAGCCATCCGAGTTCCAGTTCCATCAGCTGGTTCTCGGCATTTTCTCAGCCTTCTTGTACCTTCTGCTACATTTCAAAGTTGAAGACCCTAAAGCCGACGACCCGGAAGACCACCCCTAAGATGACGACGACACCAGAGACGACAACCACTGAGTTGACGACGACCCTGGAGATGATGACCCTGAAGACCACCCCGATGACAACGACGACGACGGCGGAGACGACGACGGCGGAGACGACGACCCTGGAGATGATGAGCCTGGAGACGACAACATGGAAGACCGAGAAGCAGAAGAACAAGAGGCTGCAGAACAAAGAGCAGAAGAACATTAAGCATAACACTTAATATCAGAGCAAAAGATATTATCTAAATTATATGCAGAAGAAGACTAAGCAGTGTATGGGGGTGAGTCAGTTCCTCCTCGTGGTGCCCCTGGATAAAGCCTGATGCTGCAGGCCAAACTGAACGCGGACAAATGTAACTTTTGTGACAGGCAGAACGGAAGGTGTAATCTTCAAACTTTTAGGCCGGCGTCACACACAGCGTAAAACAATACGGTCCGTATATTACGGCCGTAATACGCTGAAAAGTCCCGAAAAAAGTGGTCCGTAGCTCCTCCGTAGGCAGGGTGTGTCAGCGTTTTTTGCGCATGGCATCCTCCGTATGTAATCCGTATGGCATCCGTACTGCGTGGTTTTCTCGCAGGCTAGCAAAACCAACATACCGCTATAGAAGTGATCCATGTGTCCCAAAAAGAAAAGAAAATATATATATACTGTCTATATATATATATATATATATATATATATATATATATATATATATATATGTGTCAGTAGACACATATATTAGAGAGAAAAGCCGGTAATTCAGTGCGGTGTACAGTAAAATCACACTGACAGCTTACAGTAGAATAGGTAGAATAAATGTGTACACATAGAATAGGTATATATATATATATATATGTCAGTGAGACACATATATGTATATATATTAATATTTATTCCAGCGCTAGACAGCTTGAAAGCCGGTAATTCAATTACCGGCTTTTTCCTTCTCCTTCCTAAAACCCGACATGATTTGAGACATGGTTTACATACAGTAAACCATGTCTTCTCTCCATTTTTTTTGCAGATTCCACACTACTAATGTCAGTAGTGTGTATCTGCAAAATTTGGCCGTTCTAGCTCTTAAAATAAAGGGTTAAATGGCGGAAAAAATTGGCGTGGGCTCCCGCGCAATTTTCTCCGCCAGAGTAGTAAAGCCAGTGACTGAGGGCAGATATTAATAGCCTGGAGAGGGTCCACGGTTATTGGCCCCCCCCTGGCTAAAAATATCTGCCCCCAGCCACCCCAGAAAAGGCACATCTGGAAGATGCGCCTATTCTGGCACTTGGCCACTCTCTTCCCATTCCCGTGTAGCGGTGGGATATGGGGTAATGAAGGGTTAATGCCACCTTGCTATTGTAAGGTGACATTAAGCCTAATTAATAATGGAGAGGCGTCAATTATGACACCTATCCATTATTAATCCAATACTA
Source organism: Ranitomeya imitator (assembly GCF_032444005.1). Classification (NCBI taxonomy): domain Eukaryota; kingdom Metazoa; phylum Chordata; class Amphibia; order Anura; family Dendrobatidae; genus Ranitomeya; species Ranitomeya imitator. The sequence goes on along the minus strand of NC_091286.1, from coordinate 582,253,658 downwards.
GTAAAGGGTTAAATAAAACACAAACACATTTTTTAAAATTATTTTAATGAAATAAAAACAATGGTTGTTGCAGTATTTTATTCAACGCCCAATCCAGTCACTGAAGACCCTCGTTCTGTGAGTAAAAAAACATAATAAACCAACAATATACTTACCCTCCGCAGATCTGTAACGTCCAACGATGTAAATCCTTCTGAAGGGGTTAAAACATTTTGCAGCAAGGAGCTGTGCTAATGCAGGCTGCTCCTCGCTGCAAAACCCCAGGGAATGAGGCTAAAAATAGATCAATGATCTATATTTAGCTTCATTTGCGGTGAGGCGCCCTCTGCTGGCTGTTCATAGATCGTGGGAAATTACCTAGAAAGCTCCCTGGCTTTCTAGGTAATTTCCCACGATCTATGAACAGCCAGCAGAGGGCGCCTCACCGCAAATGAAGCTAAATATAGATCATTGATCTATTTTTAGCCTCATTCCCTGGGGTTTTGCAGCGAGGAGCAGCCTGCATTAGCACAGCTCCTTGCTGCAAAATGTTTTAACCCCTTCAGAAGGATTTACATCGTTGGACGTTACAGATCTGCGGAGGGTAAGTATATTGTTGGTTTATTATGTTTTTTTACTCACAGAACGAGGGTCTTCAGTGACTGGACCCTCGTTCTGTGAGTAAAAAAACATAATAAACCAACAATATACTTACCCTCCGCAGATCTGTAACGTCCAACGATGTAAATCCTTCTGAAGGGGTTAAAACATTTTGCATCAAGGAGCTGTGCTAATGCAGGCTGCTCCTCGCTGCAAAACCCCAGGGAATGAGGCTAAAAATAGATCAATGATCTATATTTAGCTTCATTTGCGGTGAGGCGCCCTCTGCTGGCTGTTCATAGATCGTGGGAAATTACCTAGAAAGCTCCCTGGCTTTCTAGGTAATTTCCCACGATCTATGAACAGCCAGCAGAGGGCGCCTCACCGCAAATGAAGCTAAATATAGATCATTGATCTATTTTTAGCCTCATTCCCTGGGGTTTTGCAGCGAGGAGCAGCCTGCATTAGCACAGCTCCTTGCTGCAAAATGTTTTAACCCCTTCAGAAGGATTTACATCGTTGGACGTTACAGATCTGCGGAGGGTAAGTATATTGTTGGTTTATTATGTTTTTTTACTCACAGAACGAGGGTCTTCAGTGACTGGATTGGGCGTTGAATAAAATACTGCAACAACCATTGTTTTTATTTCATTAAAATAATTTTAAAAAATGTGTTTGTGTTTTATTTAACCCTTTACTAGTATTGGATTAATAATGGATAGGTGTCATAATTGACGCCTCTCCATTATTAATTAGGCTTAATGTCACCTTACAATAGCAAGGTGGCATTAACCCTTCATTACCCCATATCCCACCGCTACACGGGAATGGGAAGAGAGTGGCCAAGTGCCAGAATAGGCGCATCTTCCAGATGTGCCTTTTCTGGGGTGGCTGGGGGCAGATATTTTTAGCCAGGGGGGGGCCAATAACCGTGGACCCTCTCCAGGCTATTAATATCTGCCCTCAGTCACTGGCTTTACTACTCTGGCGGAGAAAATTGCGCGGGAGCCCACGCCAATTTTTTCCGCCATTTAACCCTTTATTTTAAGAGCTAGAACGGCCAAATTTTGCAGATACACACTACTGACATTAGTAGTGTGGAATCTGCAAAAAAAATGGAGAGAAGACATGGTTTACTGTATGTAAACCATGTCTCAAATCATGTCGGGTTTTAGGAAGGAGAAGGAAAAAGCCGGTAATTGAATTACCGGCTTTCAAGCTGTCTAGCGCTGGAATAAATATTAATATATATACATATATGTGTCTCACTGACATATATATATACCTATTCTATGTGTACACATTTATTCTACCTATTCTACTGTAAGCTGTCAGTGTGATTTTACTGTACACCGCACTGAATTACCGGCTTTTCTCTCTAACAGCGCTGCGTATTTCTCGCAAGTCACACTGCTTGTCCGTGTGTAATCCGTATTTTTCACGCTTCCATAGACTTTCATTGGCGTATTTCTTGCGCAGTACGGTGACAAACGCAGCATGCTGCGATTTTGTACGGCCGTAGAAAGCCGTATAATACTGATCAGTAAAATACGGCAAATAGGAGCAGGGGCATAGAGAATAATTGTGCCGTATTTTTTGCGAGTTTTACGGACGTAGATTCTGCGCTCTTACGTCCGTAAAACTCGCATGTGTGACGGCGGCTTTATAGATAACAACTACGGGAATGCCTGTCACAAATGAGAATATGATGAAGAAGTAGAATAGGAAGAATAATAATAGTTGAAGAAAATGAATATGAATAATGTAATAAAAAAAATATGTAGAAGATGAAGAAGAAGATGAATAAGGTGAAGAAGAAGTTGATGTCAAAGATGCTGATGATGATGAAGATGAAAGTGTGGGAAAAGTAAAAAAAAAAGAAGGGGAAGGGCGTGGAATAGTGAAACATCAATATCTGACAATGACAAAAATAAAAAAAAAATTTACATAGTCAATATCTTTGTCACTCCGAACGTCTTTAAAAAAAAAAAATCATGCTATTCTATTTGATTATGTTAAATCTCTATGCCTTTAATGTCTCCGCCACCTCCCCAAATACATCCTGCATTATTCTTAGTTGTTTTCCTTCATGTAGAATGAATCTACAAGGAAAGAAAGGGTTTATTTTTATTCCGATATTTTGGTCCCATTGACTTGTATTGGGATCGGGTATCGGTATCGGCGATATCCGATATTTTTTGAATATCGGCCGATCCAATCCGATACCGATACTTTCCGATATCGGAAGGTATCGCTCAACACTAATCACAACACAATTATTATTAATATTATTATTTTTATTATTATTTTGGATTGTTATAGCGCCATTTGTTCCATGGTGCTTTACATGTAAGGAGGGGTATGCATAATAAAAACAAGTACAATAATCTTAAACAATACAAGTCATAACTGGTACAGGAGGAGAGAGAACCCTGCCCGCGAAGCCTCACAATCTACAAGGGATGGGTGAGAATACAGTAGGCGAGGATATAGCTTCTCATGCAGTGGTTTGGTTGATCGGTGGTTATTGCAGGTTATATGTTTGTCGGAAGAGGTGGGTCTTCAGACTCTTATTGAAGGTTTCGATGGTAGGTGAGAGTCTGATGTGTTGTGGTAGAGGGTTCCAGAGTAGGGGTCATACACGAGATAAATCTTGTATACGATTGTGGGAAGAGGAGATAAGAGGGGAGTAGAGAAGGAGATCTTGTAGAGATCGGAGGTTGCGTGTAGGTAATTACCGGGAGACGAGGTCACAGATGTATAATAAACTTATGTTAACAAATAACTGAACTATTAATTTAGTGATTTTTTTGTTTATTTATTAATAACAGAACACAGTCCAACCTCACTGAGAGGGAGACCGGCTTAGACTCGGAGTTTGTCATCGATCCCGTTGGTGTTGAAGAAGAGGTGGCAGGCCCATCTTTGGCCTCTTCTACCTCATTCCTTCCTGGACCATTGGCTTCTGCATCACAAGAGACAGCAACAAGTGTCCAAGATGCAGCACCACCACCCTCAGCAGCACCTGATCCTGGAAGCCAGGAAGAGCATGGTCACAGCAGCAACCCTACTGTCCCGCTGGTGTCCTCCCCACAGGCAGCTGGGCCTTTACGCAGAGGCCGCAGAAGGAGTGAGCTGCAAGCCAGTAGGAGGGATGTGGACACTGGGGTCCTCAATTATTTGGTCAGGGCAGCCACGGATGATGGAGAGGAGGCCTTTGCTCGCAGCCTTGCCCGGTACCTTCGTCCCTTTCCCCGTGAGGTGAGGCTACATGTGAGAGGGTGTATTCAAATCCTGATTGATTTATGCACCTCCCCAAATGACCCCTATGAAGTTTTGGAATTTATTGAGAGAAGGCAGCTTTCACCACATAACCTCTTGCGCCTTCCACGACCCCAACAGGTGCATGGTCAATCAGGATTTGAAGCACCTCCTCCATGTGTGCCTACACCTCAACCCCTCCCCATCCAAAATCAACCAAGGCCAGCACCGTACCATACGGCAGCCTACAACCAACCTTCCCAATATGCCCACTTTTCCAGACCCAGTGCTGTAGGCTGGTCCCAACCTGGGTTTGGATGACATGGCCATATTGGGGGTGGCTATGAATCCAGCCAATATGTTCAGCAGCATTAGGGCCAGAGACAATTCCCTTATGGCCAATACCCAACTGGCCAATATGAGCAAGGCCTGTATTTGGATCCGCCACACACAGCATCCCCACAGGGTGAAGGACAATTGGCCCAACAAAGGCCACCTGAGCAGGACCCTGAGCTGCCGCCATCACCTCCACCAACTTACAGAAATCTGTAAGCCAAAGTTACTTTTGTTTATTTTTTTTCTGCATAACCATGTTTTGGTTAACTTTGTGCTGTAATTGAACTTTGTTATGTTGTGGTTTAAAAAAAATAAATAAAAATAAAACCATATGAAACAAATATTTAAAGTTAACACCAAAAGGCTTTGGCAATAAGTAAAAAATGTTGTCAAAAGCCAATTGACGTTTGTGGGAGAATCATTCTTACATCACACACATATGCTCTGTTCATAAACATCAGGTAATTAAGTAAATACAACACACAGAGTACAGTTTCTCTAGGCAAAAAATATTTTATGGTGATAAATAATATATTTTGAAAATAAGGAAATCACAACTGAGAAACAGCATTATCTTGCCAGGGAGTAGCACCCTGAGGAGAAACAAAATAATTTGTGAAAATATCTCTCACTTTTAGTCCAGAAAGGGGACGGCGCGGAGGAGGGCCATGTGGTGTAGGGCTACTCACATTGGGCAACATTTCTTCACCAATAACATATGATGGGCAATCATGAAGTCTCGTAAAATTGTGCAAAACAACACATACGACCCATAATGGACAAATTGAAGACCCTTGAGTCTCCTGTTCGCCCATAGGCCCCAATGTCTACAATCATAAACCTGTAGTTACTGTCAACTACAGCTAACAGAACTACAGAGGAAAAATTGCTTATAATTGTAGAATTGAGAGCCAGAGTTTAGCGGCTTACGCACCTTGATATGTTTCCCATCCAGGGCTCCAATGCAGTGTGGGAAGTCACAAGTGTCATTCAACCCATGGGCTATTTCGAGCCATTTTTGGCTCAGGCATGACAAGATCATGTAGTTTTGCCCATATTTCAATACATGTTGAGCGCACATTGCCAGAAATCGTGGAGAGACCAATGAGAAACTCCAGGTGTAGTCCCGCATAAGACAATCCAGTTGACAGGAAGCTGAAAGGAAACAAAAAATTATATTAATTAGGTAACAATGGTTTTGAGAAAACATGATAAAGCGCAAGTATGTTGTTTACTAAAAAACACAGGAATATCATTGAAATTAATCTATATTTACCTAGTGTACATAAATAGAACATTCAAAATACATATTTTTCTTTTGGTTTTCTCCTAAGTAACACATATACAGTATTGTAAAATAGCTGCTAGCAAACAACCCTGAAAAAAAACCCATCATCAACATACAGTATGAATGTTGAATACGTACCGTAAGGTAAGGAGAAGACGCTCCTCTGCGGATATGCTTTTTCGCATCCTGGTGTCCTGATATGTGAGTCCTGGACGTACTGTCTCCAACAAGATATCAAATGTTGGTATTGTCATTCGACAGTATAGGTAAAACTTATCAGGATGTGCACGCAGAGCTGTATAGAGCCTCTGGAAATGACCTTTAGTGAGGTGTTGGGTCAGAAGAGGATGCACCCACATTCTTCTTCTCCTCCTTCACAGATCTACAATCACAGGATATGGCTGGCCAAACCGACGTGACAAGACCCAGTTAAACAAAACCCGCTGAGTTGGGGTGAAGTGCAGTAGGTCAGACATGGTGCAAAACGTTACCACAACACACCAACAGATGCACAACCAAAAAATGGCCATATGGGAGGGTGCCACCTGTTATAGAGGCCCTAAATAGGGTTGCTGATGCTGATATAAATTAATTTCAGCCTCCAAAACCGTTAAATGTCCATTTTGTCAGGTTGCATGGAAAAAACGCATTACGAATGTCATACGGATTACATATGCAACATTACATGTGCAAAATACGTGACCACACCTTGCCAATGGATTACATATGGATCACTACTTCTGGATTTTTTCTGCGTATTATGGCCGTAAAAAACGGATCGTATTTCCCTACGCTGAGTGTGATGCCGGCCTGAGTTGTATGCCACACGCATCACATATCATTGCGCTAAATATCTTAAAATTTTAGTACTCCAATTTTTTTTGGTTTCATAACCAACTTATTGACACAATTTTGGTGTGCCCAAAAATATCAAGGCCACTTTGTGATCAGTCTGTTATCTCTGGCTGACACAAGGTGTATCAGTGGTGTCAAAATCCATGCTTTGCAGGCATACGTTGCATTGTTCTATCTGCTAGCCATGGTCTACTCAGTATTTAGTGTTTTCCAAAATTACAAAAAAACTTAAAATTTTTCTACAGTCTGTTATCTCCGTCAGACGCCTGGTGTATTTGTGGTGTCCAAATCTTCGCTTTGCAGGCATACGTTGTATTTTTTTTGTCTGCTAGCCTTGGTCTACTCATTATTTTTTGTTTAAAAAATATTTTAAAATATATATATTATGTTATCTCTGTCAGATGCTCGGTGTATCTGTGGTCTCTACATACTGGCTTTTTAGGCATACTGATCACATGTAATTTTTTCTCCAAGTAAATCCATTTTATAGAGCTTTTCAAATATTTCAGTACTCCATTTAAAATGGGCAACGCAAGGGGCAAGGGACGAGGAAGTGGACATGATCCTGATGGCCGTGGCCAAGCTGAAAGTGGGCCACAATAAAGACCCACATCTTCACGCTCGACCTTCCTGTCCCAGTTTCTAGGGGACCGCAGCACACCACTATTGAAGCCAGAGCAGTGTGAAACGGTTGTTGGTTGGATAGCAGATAATGCTTCCAGCCACTTATCCACCACCACCATGTATTCCACACGGTCTTTACATTTTTCCTATCTCTGGACCATCCTCTTATGACGTAGTGTATACCTCTCCAATCTAAAAATATTGAAATACTATTATATTTTTATTTATATCCCTGTCTCTGAGCTGTTGCTAGGGACCAACATATCTCGTTAGACACATTCTGACTTCATATCTATTAACCTGTGTTCACCCCTCCCTTTTGTTATTTTCTTTCATAGGTGGATTCACTTCCTTAATTAATTTGTTTTATTTCAGTATGACTGATCATACATTATGTCTCCTCGTTCTCCGCCATTAGATCACCAGGGTTAACGTGTTCTGTGCTGCTGCAGCCAGTCCAATTTTTGGCAAGGGTGTCTATGATACCCGTAATATATTATTAAAAAATGTACCTCCCATGGGGAAATGTTTGTCAGCCCATGCACTTCGTGTATGGGCATTACAAGTCTAGGAGACACGCTAATTTACATAGGGCCTAGTTTTTAATGAGGCCTCACTCAACGTGGCATCATTCTCCGCCACTAGATCACCAGGGTTAACGAGGTCTGTGCTGTTGCAGCCATTGCAGTTTTTGGCAAAGGTGTCTATGATGCCCATACAATATTTCTAAAAAAAAATGTGCCCCCCACGGGGAAATGTTTGTCAGCCCATGCATTACAAGTCTTGGAGACACGCTCCTTTATATTGGTCCTAGTGTTTAATAATACCTTCCTCCACATATCATCATTCCCTGCCACTAGAACACCATGGTGAATGTGTTGTATGCTGCTACTGTGGCGCACCAGGGTCCTGGTCATCACAGTAGTGTTTTTTTCCTCACGGGGGGAGTGATGTTACATTTGGAAGTGATGAAGGATAACTTTTATCAGGTAACTACCATATACACAACATGATCACACTCCAGGCCACAAGGGGGAGCTTTTGATCCTATTTACTAGGTGACACCCCTATATATATTGTGGTTTGGCGGGAAGGTTAGTGAGTTCGTGCCAGACAGCAGACTGGAGTAGACTGATTCAAGAAGAGACCAGTCTATAGGACTGAAGTGGCCATTCAGCCAGAAAGTGGTGAAACTCCTGGACAGAGATTATACCGACAGCAGAACATCGTTGAGTGAGCGTGAAGGAGAGCGAAGCACAGGAGAATGATATCAGGGGAGACCAGCTAAGAGCAGGCTGCCTCCCGCTGAGGCGCAGATAACCGGTAGCCGAAACACCAAGGCTACAACTACCTCTATGAGACACAGCAGAGACCGGCAGGACAGCTGAACTGCAAGTTACCTGTCCGCCTTAATACCCAGGAGGCACGGTGACAACTATAGAGCCCGGGGAGTGCTAGAGTCCCTGTAAAAAGGCTCAAGTCACCAGTCATACAGGTTATGTTGTATCCTATATGGGGGACAGAGAGAACAACTGTGAGGACCTTATGTGAAGCCATAGGCAGTAAGGGACTACAACACCACCTTGCTTTGAGGAAGGCTTTTAACTCCCACCTGGTAAAGGGGACTCTGGATTCACTTCTAAGCAGGCCGGACCCTGCCTACCCTGTGATCTAGTAATCTGGACTGTGGCTGCCTGAAGTCTTCAGTAAACCAGGTAAAGAGACTGCAATCCTGTGTCCTCATTCTTTACAGCGCCATTCACCATCTTTCATCTAGTCACCGGGAGCCCTGGGGATACACTTCACCTGTGGTAAGTTATACCACCTAGCTGCCATAACATCACCCCAGAGGACCCCTTAAAGCAGCGTCGGCCCCCACTGACCGAATACCACAGGTGGCGTCACTAACATAAACTTTATTCACCAAATCCCTTTAAAGACTTTCCCCTTTTACATGGGCGTCCAGGGCCACGGACTAGGTCGCTACCGTGACAACCCCCTGTAAACACCACCAGACCCGGTACCCCACGTCCTTGGCGGCGACTCACTACAGCCATTCAATTTTTGTGCAAGGGTGTTTTTAAAATACCCGTTAATAATTTGAAACCAAAAAAAGTTTCTCCCCCAGGGGAAAATGTCATAAAAATGAGATATACGTATATTCTTCCCATTTATTCTTATATTTTACATTTTTCATATCTCTGAACCATCCTCTTATGAGCTAGTGTATACTGTTGTGAATTCTGTTGTCGAGCTCCCTCCTGTGGTCGTGAATGGTACTTCGGTGAGTTCTGTCCGTGGGCTCCCTCTGGTGGCTGTGAGTGGAGCTGCTGCTTCTGAGGTTCCTTACACAGGTGACGGGGTTTATCCTTTGGTTTGATGCTCTATTTAACTCCACTTAGATCGTTACTCCATGCCAGCTGTCAATGTTTCTGCATTGCTTCAGTTCGCTCTTGGATCTTTCTGAGACCTGTCTCTTCCTGCAAGAAGCTAAGTCCCCGTTTGTTATTTTCTATTCATGGTTTTCTAGTCCAGCTTCCTTTCATTATTTTGTCTTGCTAGCTGGAAGCTCTGGGATGCAGGGTGGCGCCTCCGCACCGTGAGTCGGTGCGGGGGTCTTTTTGCACAATCTGCGTGGTCTTTTGTAGTTTTGTGCTGACCGCAAAGATACCTTTCCTATCCTCTGTCTATTTAGTTAGTCTGGCCTCCCTGTGCTAAAACCTGTTTCATTTCTGTGTTTGTGACTTTCATCTTAACTCACAGTTAATATATGTGGGGGGCTGCCTTTTTCCTTTGGGGAATTTCTCTGAGGCAAGGTAGGCTTTACTTTCTATCTCTAGGGCTAGCTAGTTCTTAGGCTGTGACGAGGCGCCTAGGGAGCGTCAGGAGCGCTCCACGGCTATTTCTAGTGTGTGATAGGATTAGGGATTGCAGTCAGCAGAGCTCCCACATCCCAGAGCTTGTCCTGTTTGAGGTTTAACTATGATGTCATTCCTGGTTCTCCTAACCACCAGGTCCATAACAGTACAGCTGGACCAAAGTATTAATGCATCTCAATAGAGGGATAAGAGAAGCTCTGAGACCATTTTTTTTTCTTTGCACTGTGTTTTGTCTTTCTTTTCCCCTAGACCTTTGGGTGGTTCAAGACACAGGTGTAGAGATGGACATTCAAGGTCTGTCCTCTTGTGTGGATCATCTCACTGCAAGGGTACAAAACATTCAAGATTTTGTGGTTCAGAATCCTATGTTAGAGCCTAGAATTCCTATTCCTGATTTATTTTCTGGGAATAGAGCTAAGTTTCTGAATTTCAAAAATAATTGTAAACTGTTTCTAGCTTTGAAACCCCGCTCCTCTGGTGACGCTGCTCAACAAGTAAAAATCATTATTTCTTTGTTGCGTGGTGACCCTCAAGACTGGGCATTTTCCCTTGCGCCAGGAGATCCTGCATTGCGTGATGTTGATGCGTTTTTTCTGCCGCTTGGATTGCTTTATGATGAACCAAATTCCGTGGATCAGGCAGAGAAAATCTTGCTGGCATTGTGTCAGGGTCAGGATGAAGCGGAGGTGTACTGTCAGAAGTTTAGAAAGTGGTCTGTGCTTACTCAGTGGAATGAATGTGCCCTGGCGGCAATTTTCAGAAAGGGTCTTTCTGAAGCCCTTAAGGATGTCATGGTGGGATTTCCCACGCCTGCTGGTCTGAATGAATCTATGTCTGTGTCCGGCTGGGGTTGTCAAGGGGTACATGGTGATGTTCCATTGTTGTCAATTTCGCCTTCCACTCCTTCTGAAGTCCCTGAGTTTTTATCAGATTACCGGGATGTATTTGAGGAGCCCAAATCCGGTGCCCTACCTCCTCATAGGGATTGCGATTGTGCTATTAATTTGATTCCCGGTAGTAAGTTTCCTAAGGGCCGACTGTTTAATTTATCTGTGCCAGAGCACGCTGCTATGCGGAGCTATATAAAGGAATCCTTGGAGAAGGGTCATATTCGCCCGTCGTCGTCACCATTGGAAGCAGGGTTCTTTTTTGTGGCCAAGAAGGATGGCTCTTTAAGACCTTGTATTGATTACCGCCTTCTTAATAAGATCACAGTCAAATTTCAGTATCCTTTGCCGCTGATGTCTGATCTGTTTGCTCGGATTAAGGGGGCTAGTTGGTTCACCAAGATAGATCTTCGAGGGGCGTATAATCTTGTGCGAATTAAACAAGGCGATGAATGGAAAACAGCATTTAATACGCCCGAGGGCTATTTTGAGTACCTGGTTATGCCATTCGGGCTTTCTAATGCTCCATCTGTGTTTCAGTCCTTTATGCATGACATCTTCCGAGACTACCTGGATAGATTCATGATTGTATATTTGGATGACATTTTGGTCTTTTCGGATGATTGGGAGTCTCATGTGAAGCAGGTCAGAATGGTGTTCCAGGTCCTTCGTGCAAATTCCTTGTTTGTGAAGGGGTCTAAGTGTCTCTTTGGAGTTCAGAAGGTTTCGTTTTTGGGTTTCATTTTTTCCCCTTCTACTATCGAGATGGACCCTGTTAAGGTCCAGGCCATTTATGATTGGACTCAGCCGACATCGGTGAAGAGCCTACAGAAGTTCCTGGGCTTTGCTAATTTTTACCGTCGCTTCATCGCTAATTTTTCTTGTGTTGCTAAACCGTTGACTGATTTGACCAAGAAAGGTGCTGATGTGGTCAATTGGTCCTCTGCGGCTGTAGAGGCTTTTCAGGAGTTGAAGCGTCGTTTTTCTTCTGCCCCTGTGCTGTGCCAGCCAGATGTTTCGCTCCCGTTTCAGGTCGAGGTTGATGCTTCTGAGATTGGAGCAGGGGCTGTTTTGTCGCAAAGAAGTTCTGATGGCTCGGTGATGAAACCTTGTGCCTTCTTTTCTAGAAAATTCTCGCCTGCTGAGCGCAATTATGATGTTGGCAATCGAGAGTTGTTGGCAATGAAGTGGGCATTCGAGGAGTGGCGACATTGGCTTGAAGGAGCTAAACATCACGTGGTGGTCTTGACGGATCACAAGAATTTGACTTATCTCGAGTCTGCCAAACGGTTGAATCCTAGACAGGCTCGATGGTCGCTCTTTTTCTCCCATTTTGATTTTGTGGTTTCATACCTTCCGGGATCTAAGAATGTGAAGGCTGATGCCCTGTCAAGGAGTTTTGTGCCTGACTCTCCGGGTGTTCCGGAGCCGGCAGGTATTCTTAAAGAGGGGGTAATTTTGTCTGCCATCTCCCCTGATTTGCGGCACGTGCTGCAGAAGTTTCAGGCTGATAGACCTGAACGTTGTCCAACGGAGAAACTGTTTGTCCCTGATAGATGGACTAGTAGAGTTATCTCTGAGGTTCATTGTTCGGTGTTGGCTGGTCATCCTGGAATCTTTGGTACCAGAGATTTGGTGGCTAGATTCTTTTGGTGGCCTTCTTTGTCACGGGATGTGCGTTCTGTTGTGCAGTCCTGTAGGACTTGTGCTCGGACTAAGCCCTGCTGTTCTCGTGCCAGTGGGTTGCTTTTGCCCTTGCCGGTCCCGAAGAGGCCCTGGACAAATATTTCCATGGATTTTATTTCTGATCTCCCTGTTTCTCAAAGGATGTCGGTCATTTGGGTGGTTTGTGATCGCTTCTCTAAGATGGTCCATTTGGTACCCTTGTCTAAATTACCTTCCTCCTCTGATTTGGTGCCATTGTTTTTCCAGCATGTGGTTCGTTTGCATGGCATTCCGGAGAACATCGTCTCGGACAGAGGTTCCCAGTTTGTTTCAAGGTTTTGGCGGTCCTTTTGTGCTAAGATGGGCATTGATTTGTCTTTTTCTTCGGCTTTCCATCCTCAGACTAATGGCCAAACCGAACGAACTAATCAGACTTTGGAAACATATCTGAGATGCTTTGTTTCTGCTGATCAGGATGATGGGGTGTCCTTCTTGCCTTTGGCTGAGTTCGCCCTTAATAATCGGGCCAGCTCGGCTACTTTGGTTTCTCCTTTTTTCTGCAATTCTGGTTTCCATCCTCGTTTCTCTTCAGGGCAAGTTGAGCCTTCGGACTGTCCTGGTGTGGATACTGTGGTGGACAGGATGCAGCAGATTTGGACTCATGTGGTGGACAATTTGACATTGTCCCAGGAGAAGGCTCAACGTTTCGCTAACCGCCGGCGCTGTGTTGGTCCCCGACTTCGGGTTGGGGATTTGGTTTGGTTGTCATCTCGTCATGTTCCTATAAAGGTTTCCTCTCCTAAGTTTAAGCCTCGTTTCATTGGGCCATATAAGATTTCTGAAATTCTTAATCCTGTGTCATTTCGTTTGGACCTTCCAGCTTCTTTTGCCATCCATAATGTGTTCCATAGGTCGTTGTTGCGGAGATACGTGGCGCCTATGGTTCCCTCCGTTGAACCTCCTGCCCCGGTGTTGGTCGAGGGGGAATTGGAATATGTGGTGTAGAAGATTTTGGATTCTCGTGTTTCAAGACGGAAACTCCAGTACCTGGTCAAGTGGAAGTGGAAGTGTTATGGTCAGGAGGATAATTTCTGGGTTTTTGCCTCTGATGTTCATGCTGCCGATCTAGTTCGTGCCTTTCATTTGGCTCATCCTGATCGGCCTGGGGGCTCTGGTGAGGGTTCGGTGACCCCTCCTCAAGGGGGGTACTGTTGTGAATTCTGTTGTCGAGCTCCCTCCTGTGGTCGTGAATGGTACTTCGGTGAGTTCTGTCCGTGGGCTCCCTCTGGTGGCTGTGAGTGGAGCTGCTGCTTCTGAGGTTCCTTACACAGGTGACGGGGTTTATCCTTTGGTTTGATGCTCTATTTAACTCCACTTAGATCGTTACTCCATGCCAGCTGTCAATGTTTCTGCATTGCTTCAGTTCGCTCTTGGATCTTTCTGAGACCTGTCTCTTCCTGCAAGAAGCTAAGTCCCCGTTTGTTATTTTCTATTCATGGTTTTCTAGTCCAGCTTGCTTTCATTATTTTGTCTTGCTAGCTGGAAGCTCTGGGATGCAGGGTGGCGCCTCCGCACCGTGAGTCGGTGCGGGGGTCTTTTTGCACACTCTGCGTGGTCTTTTGTAGTTTTGTGCTGACCGCAAAGATTCCTTTCCTATCCTCTGTCTATTTAGTTAGTCTGGCCTCCCTGTGCTAAAACCTGTTTCATTTCTGTGTTTGTGACTTTCATCTTAACTCACAGTTAATATATGTGGGGGGCTGCCTTTTTCCTTTGGGGAATTTCTCTGAGGCAAGGTAGGCATTACTTTCTATCTCTAGGGCTAGCTAGTTCTTAGGCTGTGACGAGGCGCCTAGGGAGCGTCAGGAGCGCTCCACGGCTATTTCTAGTGTGTGTGATAGGATTAGGGATTGCGGTCAGCAGAGCTCCCACATCCCAGAGCTTGTCCTGTTTGAGGTTTAACTATCAGGTCATTCCTGGTGCTCCTAACCACCAGGTCCATAACAGTATACCTCTCCAATGTAAGAAAAATATTGAAATACTATTCTATTATATTTTTATTTATATCCCTGTCTCTGAGCTGATGCTAGGGACAAACATATCTCGTTGGACACATTCTGTCTTCATAGCTATGAACCTGTGTTCACCCTTCCCTTTTGTTATTTTCTTTGATAGGTGGATTCACATCCTTTATTCATATTTTTTATTTCAGTATGATTGATCATTCATTATGTCTCCTCATTCTCTACCACTAGATCACCAGAGTTAACGGGTTCTGTGCTGCTACAGCCAGTCGAATTTTTGGAAAGGGTGTCTATGCTGCCCATAAAATATTTTTTAAAAATGTACCCCCCATGGGGAAATGTTTGTACAATTTTAGTACTCCAAATGTTTTATTTTAGTGTCATAGCCTAGTTATGGACACAATTTTGGTGATCCAAAAAAAATCAAGAACACATTTTGACCACTCTTTTATCGTCGTCAGACGCACTGTATATCTGTGGTTACCAAATCCTTGCTTTTAAGGCATACATTGCATTTTTTGGTCTGCTAGACTGCTACCCTTGGTGTATACAGTATTTTGTGGTTTTTAAAACTTAAAAAAAATACATCCCACATATTGAAACAGTCTGTTATCTCAGTCACACGTCTGGTCTATCTGTGGTCTCCAAATCTTGGCTTTTCAGCCATACATTCCAGTTTGTGGTCTGATACCCTTGGTGTATACAGTATTTTGTGGCTTTTAAAATTTAAAAAATGATACATCCCACATATTGAAACAGTCTGTTATCTCAGTCACACGTCTGGTCTATCTGTGGTCTCCAAATCTTGGCTTTTCAGCCATACATTACAGTTTGTGGTCTGATACCCTTGGTGTATACAGTATTTTGTTGTTTTTAAAATTTAAAAACATACATCGCACATATTGAAACTGTCTGTTATCTTAGTCACACGTCTGGTCTAGCTGTGGTCTTCAAATGTTGGCTTTTCAGCCATACTTTCCAGTTTTTGGTCTGATATCCTTGGTGTACAGTATTTTGTGGTATTTAAAATTTAAAAAAATACATTCCACATATTGAAAAAAGTCTGTAATCTCAGTCACACGTCTGGTCTATCTGTGGTCTTCACATTTTGGCATTTCAGCCATACATTCCAGTTTTTGTTCAGATACCCTTGGTATATACAGTATTTTGTGGTATTTAAAATTAAAAAAAATACATCCCACATATTGAAACAGTCTGTAATCTCAGTCACACGTCTGATCTATCTGTTGTCTTCAAATCTTGGCTTTTCAGCCATACATTCAAGTTTTTGATCTGATACCCTTGGTGTATACAGTATTTTGTGGTTTGAAATTTTTTAAAAATACAGGCCACATGTTGAAACAGTCTCTCATCTCCATCTGACGGCCGTTTTGTGTGTGGTCTAAAAATAGTTGTTTTCATGCATAAATTCCAACTTTTGGTCTGTGTAATATCCTAGGTCTATACACTATCTTGGTAAAAAAAAAATATATACAGTATATTACAGTGTAGTAGTTCCGTGACACGCCTCATCTATCTGTGGGCTGCAAAGTATGCTTTTGAGGCTTCCATTTTCTTTTTTAGCTGTGTGTTACCCTTTCTCTAAACAGTAAACACCATTTTGTGATGAAATTTTTTTTTGTAAAAATTTAGCCCCCATGGGGAAATGTTTGTCAGCCCATGTACTTTGTGTATGGGCATTATAAGTCTAGGACACCCGCTCCTTTAACTTGGGCCTAGTTTTTAACGAGGCTTTCTTCCACAGCACATCATCCACTGCCACTAGATCACCAGGGTTAACGTGTTCCTTGCTGCTGCATCCAGTCAATTTTTTGGCAAGGGTGTCTATGATCCCCATAAAAAATTGTTTAAAAAATGTACCCCTCATGGGGAAATGTTTGTCAGCCCATACACTTAGTGTATGGGCATTATGAGTCTAGGAGACCCGCTTCTTTTTAATGGGACAGTTTTTCTAGGAGGCCCTCCTCCATGTTTCTTCCAAGGGGGGATTCGGGTGCATGCAAATTTGGGTCAAGGCGGCCCTTGCATTTAATGCATAAGGAAACTGTATGGCAGGATCAACTGAAGACTGTGAAGTGGGTTTTCCCTTTGGCCATCCAGTATCTGGAATTAAAGGCTTATTGGGGTGCATATGACTTGATAGCAGGGCAGGCCTTGCATTCAATGCAACATTTTTTCAGGAGACCCTCCTGTACCTCTCATGAAAGGGGTATTGGGGTGCATTGTAATTTTTGGCAGCCCAGCCACTCACTGCATAGGCAATAACAGCATAGGAGACCCATTGTTTAATAATGAATATTAATGCCGCCTGATGCACCTCTAATGATAGGCTTTGTGACTTTAAGAGTCCCTCCTTCAGAAATGAAGCAAGATGTGTCTCCTTATGTGTCACACACCACGTGGCCAGCTAGGGTTGTTAAATGTTACAATGACATTTCCAAGTGAATGCATTTGTATTGGTTGAAAGCAATGTTAAAGTTGAAAAACCCATTAAAAACGCGCGTGTGAACATAGCCCAAGTGGTGGAGGAATATTTTGGTCTGGGGTAAATTATTTTGCCTTATATACAAGTCATTAGCCTGGAAAGGATGTACCTTAACATACTGTATTTCCCAACAAAATCCATTTTGGCTTTGTTTTTGAATGTTTTTTGGTGCACCTGTAAAAATGGCACCCCCTCAATTGGAATTACACAATTAGTAGTGCGCCAGTGTCTCTCTCTTATACCTGTAAAAATGGCGTGAAACTCTGACAACATTGCTTACCGCTGTGACCTAGGAGTCAGAAATGCTTCCAGGGGCGATCCCCATGATGTTCTTGTGTCATTTGAGCAGTGTTTCCATCATGTTCAGACATTTTTAGACCTTAAAAGGACCCCCTGGGGAATTGCGGTAAAAATACATGGGTTTCCCATAGACTTACATTGGGCTCGTTGCTCGGGTCGAGTACCCGAGTATTCCAATTTGCTTGATCCGAGCAATGACCACCCAAGCATTTTAGTGCGCGCCCATCACTAGAAAACACAAGTCTTTCCTGGAGTTCACTGCGTGCTCAGAGGCGTAGCTAAGGGTTCAGCTCAGGGGGGGGCGAACCATCTGTGGGCCCCTAAACCTTGATTACAACTATGGTGGCACACTTTAATCATGGGTATAGGGGGAACCTCAGCAGATGATCCTGCTGTAATTGAAAATATATAATGGCCCCCGCATTAGCCCCCACGTTGTATCTCCGTTGGATTCTGGTCTCTGTCCCTTTCTGTGGGCTGCAAATTGCAGATAAAAACAACCAGTAAATACGTATAGAGTCCACCATATGGGAATAGGTCCCTGAATGAATCCAGGTAACCCTAAAAAGAATACTCTTGTCTGGACAAGACCCTAAAGAGGTGAATGGAAAGAAAGAGGAAAGTAGAAGAAAGGGGGGGAGGTAACATATCACACAATGGAAGAAGAAAGTATGCGCCCCTGTATGTCATCTCTTCTTTTTTCCCTTCTCCCCATTTGCGGGCCATGTTATTCAGACTGAGTATACATATGCATCTATATGTGATTGTGATTATCTATACTCACCTACTGGCTGTTCCCATTTTTATTCCATTTGGCTCTTCATCATATATATTTATCCTCAACTTTATGGGGATTTTTATTGTTTATATAAATGGCATTTTCATGATTGTTACCTTGTATTTACTGATATGAGATGAGACACATTGGACTGATAGGACCCTGACCCCAGCTACAGGACCACATTACAAGAGATAGAGAGAGAGATGCTGAGAGACAGAGAGACAGACAGAGATAGAGAGACTGAGACTGACAGGGACTGAGAGCGAGACAGAGAGAGCAAGAAAGAGACTGACACAGAAACTGAGATCGAGACAGAGAGAGCAAGACAGAGAGCGAGACTGAGACAAACAGAGAGAGAGAGTGAGACAGAGACAGAGACTGCCAGAGAGTGACAGACTGAGAGACAGAGAGAGACTGACACAGAGACAGAGACTCAGAGAGAGACTGACACAGAGACAGAGACTCAGAGAGAGAGACTGAGACAGACAGAAAGACACAGAGAGCGAGACTGAGAGAGACAGAGAGCGAGACAGAGAGCGAGACCTTAACTGAGAGAGACAGAGACTGAAGAGACAGACAGAGACTGACAGAGACTGAGAGCAAGACAGAAAGAGAGCGAGACAGAGAGAGACTAAGACAGAGACAAACTGAGAGCGAAATGAAGACTGAGCCAGAGAGAGACTGCCAGAGAGAGACTGCCAGAGAGACACACAGAGCGAGCGAGACACACAGAGCGAGCGAGACACACAGAGCGACCGAGACACACAGAGCGAGTGAGACAGACTGAGAGCGAGCGAGAGACTGAGAGCGAGCGAGACAGACTGACAGAGACAGACTGACCCTGAGAGACAGAGACTCAGAGAGAGACTGAGAGTGACAGAGAGCGAGACAGAGTGACAGACTGAGAGAGAGCGACAGAGAGCGAGACAGAGACTGAGACAGAGCGAGACAGAGAGAGTGAGAGAGACAGAGAGCGAAACTAAGAGAGTGAGACTGACAGAGAGCGAGACTGACAGAGAGCGAGACAGACAGAGAGCGAGACAGACAGAGAGCGAGACTGACAGAGCGAGACAGACAGAGAGCGAGACAGACAGAGAGCGAGACAGAGAACGAGACAGAGAGCGAGACAGACAGAGAGCGAGACAGACAGAGAGCGAGAGAGACAGAGACCGAGACTGACAGAGAGCAAGACAGACAGAGAGCGAGACAGACAGAGAGCGAGACTGACAGAGCAAGAGAGACAGAGAGAGAGACTGACAGAGAGAGCAAAACGGATGCAGGAAACCTCAGGGACTTGTCAGGAGGGGAACAGTGTCCTGCCTCCTCCTCACTGCACAGTGCAGTCACCTCCAGCCCCCTGCAGCCTGAGCTCCTACGTCGTCCTATCTCCTGTATGCAGGGCTCAGGGAGGGAAGAAGTCTCTTCAGCAGACACCACACAGCCAGCAATGTGTGTGCTGTCTGCAGTATGCTCTGCTGGAGGCAGCAGGTACAGTGCCGGCACCCAGCATCCCCGCACACATGCTCCTCTACAGAACAGACCGCGGCACAGCAGGGAGATTCTGTCCCTGCTCTACCACAGAGCTCAACTCCGTGCACAGCAGGCTAATATAGTTAAGGGCAGCGTAGCTCCAAATGGGCCCCCTCTGAGCTCCGGGCCCGGGGCGACCGCACCCTCTGCCCCCCTGGTAGCTACGCTACTGTGCGTGCTATATCAGCACCTAAATGTTGCATATAATCCTTAGTTACTGAACAGCAAAAAAACATAGTGACAAATCTAGGGTTTGTGACATTTGATTCAGGTAGAAAAAATGTGGTTCGTAGAGTCAATATACCTAACTAACTATATAATACTAAAAAGATGCCGCGCTATAGGATTGTTACATGCGGATAGTGTAACACAAAGCCACAATGGGAATATAGTGTATTACCTAGTTGGCACAGATTCCACCCTTCTGGCGTTGTTAGAGTTAATTTACACAAGGATTCCCACGGTTTGATGTTTTATCGAGTCTAAATGTGAATGATTATGGCCTTGAATTCACCCCAACAACCAGCACCACAAGTATCAATTTCCTAGACCTCAACATCTATGTAGAAGGTAACCAGGTACAAACTAAATGCTACCGCAAAGAAGTTGATGCAAATAGTTTTATTCACATAGCAAGCTGCCATCTCCCTGTATGGCTTACTAACATACCAAAGAGCCAGTTCACGCGAATAAGACGCAACTGCACGAAAATTGACGACTACTATAGAGAATCAGACTACCTAGCAGAACAGTTTATAGATAAAGGCTACCCAAGATTCTTATTGGATAAAGCAAAATTTGAAATGGGGGTCGTACCAAGGCCCAATCTTTAGGCCACATTATAGCCCCTACTACTAAATGGGCTATTAGTGACAAGGCCACTACGACCAGAACGTCCACACAATTCAATGCAAGTTTCACGCCATGTGGCAGTTGTTATGGCTGCATTAATACTAATTTTAAAAAAATCCAGCAGTTTGCGTTCAAGAATTCAAGTGGAACAAGGGAATTCAAGATAAAGGAAAATATCTCATGCTTTTCGACGGGAGTTATTTATCTAATTCAATGCCTCTGCCGGAAATTGTATGTTGGACGCACGAAACGGTGTCTGATGGTGCGTATTAAGGAACACCTAAAAAACATCCAAAAAGGGTACACTGGCCACCTGCTTTTGCGTCACTTCATGGAAAGACACAATAGGTCAACTAAAAGGATTTTATTTACTGGCATTCAAAAGGTCCATCAAAGTCCAAGAGGGGGCGATTTTATTAAAAGCATGTCCAGGGTAGAAACACAGTGGATCTTCACCCTGGACACTTTAGCCCCAAAAGGTTTAAACCAAGAACTGGAATTATTTGCATTCTAGACTGAATATTAATATTTGAACACCCGTCTATGGGGCAAGTAGAAGGTGTTGTGGGCCACAGTATTAGTTGTTTTTATGTTTCACAGCCATACATTTTATTCGGAACACCAGCCACATGAGTTAGTCATATGCAAAACTCTTAGGCTTTTATTTATATCCTTATGTACATTTGTGCACATTTCTAAATACAATTTTAAAGATTTTCTCCATTAGGGACCATACAACTCCCAGTTGGGAAGAATTTCCAGGAGGGTCCTAATTTTAACTCTAATTTTAATATATTTAATAAATTTAATGAATTAAACAAACTTTGCTTTTTGAATAGATATAAAATTTTCACCCAGCCTTCCACTCCTTAGAAATTAGCTGTTGCCTTTGGGTTTACTACTATAGGGTTAATCAGCTCCTAGTAGGGGTAACTAAGGGCTTATTTCCTTGCTTGGTACCTGGGGTGAGATTGGGGGCGTGGCTTCGCCTGCACAGAACATATATGAAGGACGGGGAGTTTGAGGGACCGTAACCCTGATGAAGAAGAGCGCAGCTCTTTGAAACGAGTCGGTTGGTCTATTCACATTTCTTTGAGCACTACAGCACTCCTTCCTTAGAGTGATGTCACAGGTAGGCGGAGCCTAGCGACCATTTTCTTTTCTATCCCGCGCTGTATCCAGGGACGCCTTCGGCTGGGGAGTCCCTGGCTCTACATAAGCGCCTCAACATCGGACACACGCGGCACCAGATTCCCCTGGTGTCCGCTCCAAGCAAGAGGCTCCACACCCAGTCATTACAGCACCTTCTTAGGGATATCGCATGCTGGGCTTACAGGTAAGCTGTCAGCTGCATCTGTTACTCACATATATTCGTGAAGGGGACAGTGTGAACTGCAGGCATAACCCCCCTTCCTCTCACCCTTCCCCTGCTGTTACACATTAACCCGTGGGAATCCTTGTGCAAGTTAACTCTAACAACGCCAGAAGGGTGGAATCTGTTCCAACTAGGTAATACACTATATTCCCATTGTGGCTTTGTGTTACACTATCTGCATGTAACAATCCTATAGCTATAGCGCGGCATCTTTTTAGTATTATGTGTTGAACCTTTATATGGACAGATTTTAGCACAGGCTCTGTCTTGATTCCAGCAGCTTAGGATCTGTTGTTTCTTTCTGGGTGAGCGCCAGTGTTATTGTTTTTACCTAACTAACTAACTAAAGTTTTTGTTCTGGCCGTGTGTCTCTTAGCGCCAAAATATATTGTGATCCATGCACGTTTACTTATTATAGCATCACAGTGGGGTTTTAGTGATTCTTACCGCCAGGTCTACTCCAAAATGACACAATCAGGACAAGCTGGTCGATGCAGAGCTCTTCCAGCCAGTAATATCGAGTAGACTTGCGCTATAACAGTTAAACAAGATATGGCACCTTTCACTTCACGGGTCCCAAATCCCTTCTGTTCTTTAGCAGCTTTTACAGCAGGAACTCCCAAGCATCCGAACAGGTTCGGATACCGTTTCAGTTCCGTTTCAATCAGCCTCTGCTCTTTACTCAGATGGGTGCTGTCATGAGGGGATTTCACCATATCCCTCTCCAGCACAGACTCATACACTCCTCATTCCTGCAGACTCTGCTCAAGGTGGCTGAGCTTCCTCTTTTTGTCGTTTACTTTATAAAATCCTCCCTTTCACATCTTATACAGTTGTGGCCAAAAGTATTGACACCCCTGCAATTCTGTCAGATAATACTCAGTTTCTTCCTGAAAATGATTGCAAACACAAATTCTTTGGTATTATTATCTTCATTTAATTTGTCTTAATTGAAAAAACACAAAAAGAATTGTCCTAAAACCAAATTGGATATAATTCCACACCAAACATAAAAAAGGGGGTGGACAAAAGTATTGGCACTGTTCGAAAAATCATGTGATTATTAATATTATTATTATTATTATTATTATTATTATTTATTTATGTAGCACCATTAATTCCATGGTGCTGTACATGAGAAAGGGTTGCATCAAAATACAAATATCACTTACAGTAAACAAAACTAACAATGACAGACTGGTACAGAGGGAAGAGGACTTCGCCCTTGCGGGCTTACATTCTACAGGATTATGGGGAAGGAGACAGTAGGTTGAGGGTTGCAGTAGCTCCAATGGTGTTGAGGTGGCCATGTGGTCTTTACAGGCTGTAAGCTTCCTTGAAGAGGTGGGTTTTCAGGTTTCTATTGAAGGATCCAAAAGTAGTGGATAACCGGATGTGTTGGGGCACTGAATCCCAGAGGATGGGTGATATTCGGGAGAAGTCTTGGAGGCGATTGAGTGAGGACTGAATAAGCGTGGAGTAAAGGAGGAGGTCATGGGAGGACCAGAGATTACGTGAATGTGATGCTTCTCTAATTTGTGTAATTAACAGCACCTGTAACTTACCTGTGGCACCTAACAGGTGCTGGCAATAACTAAATCACACTTGCAGCCAGTTGACATGGCTTGAAGTTGACTCAACCTCTGTCCTGTGTCCTTGTGTGTACCACATAGAGCACGGAAAAAAGAAAGAAGACCAAAGAACTGTCTGAGGACTTGAGAAACCAAATTGTGAGGAAGTATGAGCAATCTCAAGGCTACAAGTCCATCTCCAAAGACCTGAATGTTCCTGTGTCTACCGTGCGGAGTGTCATCAAGATGTTTAAAGCCCATGGCACTGTGGCTAACCTCTCTAGATGTGAACGGAAAAGAAAAATTGACAAGAGATTTCAACGCAAGATTGTGCAGATGTTGGATAAAGAACCTCGACTAACATCCAAACAAGTTCAACCTGCCCTGCAGTCCGAGGGAACAACAGTGTCAACCCGTACTATCCATCGGCATCTGAATGAAAAGGGACTGTATGGTAGAAGACCCAGGAAGACCCCACTTCTTACCCTGAGACATAAAAAAGCCAGGCTGGAGTTTGCCAAAACTTACCTGAAAAAGCCTAACGTTTTGGAAGAATGTTCTCTAGTCAGATGAGACAAAACTAGAGCTTTTTGGGCAAAGGCATCAACATAGAGTTTATAGGAGAAAAAAGAGGCATTCAAAGAAAAGAACATGGTCCCTACAGTCAAACATGGCGGAGGTTCCCTGATGTTTTGGGGTTGCTTTGCTGCCTCTGGCACTGGACTGCTTGACCGTGTGCATGGCATTATGAAGTCTGAAGACTACCAACAAATTTTGCAGCATAATGGGCCCAGTGTGAGAAAGCTGGGTCTCCCTCAGAGGTCATGGGTCTTCCAGCAGGACAATGACCCAAAACACACTTCAAAAAGCACTAGAAAATGGTTTGAGAGAAAGCACTGGAGACTTCTAAGGTGGCCAGCAATGAGTTCAGACCTGAATCCCATAAAACACCTGTGGAGAGATCTAAAAATGGCAGTTTGGAGAAGGCACCCTTCAAATATCAGGGACCTGGAGCAGTTTGGCAAATAAGAATGGTCTAAAATTCCAGCAGAGCATTGTAAGAAACTCATTGATGGTTACCGGAAGCGGTTGGTCGCAGTTATTTTGGCTAAAGGTTGTGCAACCAAGTATTAGGCTGAGGGTGCCAATACTTTTGTCTGCCCCATTTTTGTAGTTTTGTGTGAAATGATCAATGTTTTGCTGTTTGCTTCATTCTCTTTTGTGTTTTTTTCATTTAAGACAAATTAAATGAAGATAATAATACCAAATAATTTGTGTTTGCAATCATTTTCAGGAAGAAAATAAGCATTATCTGACAGAATTGCAGGGGTGTCAATGTTTTTGGCCATGACTGTAGTTATTGCCAACACCTGTTAGGTGCCACGGGTAAGTTACAGGTGCTGTTAATTACACATATTAGAGAAGCATCACATGATTTTTCGAACAGTGCCAATACTTTTGTCTACCCCCTTTTTTTTGTTTGGTGTGGAATTATATCCAATTTGGCTTTAGGACAATTCTTTTTGTGTTTTTTCATTTAAGACAAATTAAATGAAGATAATAATAACAAAGAATTTGTGTTTGCAATCATTTTCAGGAAGAAACTGAGTATTATCTGACAGAATTGCAGGGGTGTCAATACTTTTGGCCACAACTGTAGACATATCACAGTATCTTAACCATGTTCAAACAACAGCGACATCTTGTGGCCAGTTAATAACAATAAACTATAAATAAACATCTATTGACAACAAGTTCAATGATTATTCATGAGTGAGTACCAGTAGCGTAGCTACCAGGGATGGCAGAGGGGGCTATCGCCCGGGCCCGGTGCTCTGAGGGGGCCCACCCGGAGCTACGCCACTGTATCTGCATCGGCACTATGGAGCCCCTGAGCAGGCGGGGGGGCCTGGTGCCAGCAGTGGGCCCCCGCCCGTTATCGCAAGGTGAGCTGTATCGGCATCTAGCATCTATTGGGGGGTGCTACCTTATATACAGGATCTGCCTATTGGGGGGTGCTGCCTTATATACAGGATCTACCTATTGGGGGGTACTGCCTTATATACAGGATCTGGCTATGGTGGTGCTGCCTTATATACAGGATCTGCCTATTATGGGGTGCTGCCTTATATACAGGATCTGCCTATTGGGGGGTGCTACCTTATATACAGGATCTGCCTATTGGGGGGGGGTGCTGCCTTATGTACAGGATCTGCCTATTGGGGGGGTGCTGCCTTATGTAAAGGATGTGGCTATGGGGGGTTGCTGCCTTATATACAGGATCTGCCTATTGGGGGTGCTGCTTTATATATAGGATCTGCCTATGGGGGGTGCTGCCTTATATACAGGATCTGCCTATGGGAGGCTGCCTTATACTACAGGATCTGCCTATGGGAGGGTGCTGCCTTATACTACAGGATCTGCCTATGGGGGTGCTGCTTAATACTACAGGGTCTGCCTATAGGGTGCTGCCTTATACTACAGGGTCTGCCTATGGGGTGCTGCCTTATACTACAGGGTCTGCCTATGGGGTGCTGTCTTTTACTACAGGATCTGCCAATAGGAGTGCTGTCTTATATTACAGGGTCTGCCTATGGGGTGCTGCCTTATACTACAGTGTCTGCCTATGGGGTACTGTCTTATGCTACAGGGTCTGCCGATAGGGGTGCTGTCTTATACTACAGGGTCTGCCAATGTGGGTGCTGCTTTATACTACAGGGTCTGGCTATAGGGGTACTGTCTTATACTACAGTGTCTGCCTGTGGGGGTGCTGCCTTGTACTATATTGAGGACTATCTGGCCAATTATACTATATGGAGGTTATCTATGGGGCTATCATACAGTTTGGGCATTACAGTGAAGGGGCATCATACAGTGTGGGGATTACAGTGAGGGGGCCATCATACAGTGTTGAAGCCATCAAACAGTTTGGAGGCTAATAAGTAAGTATACTGTGTGGGTGGTACTATACAGTTAGGGGGCATTATACTGTGTATAGGGAAGCTGTACAGGGGGATACTCAGGACATTATTAAATGTAAAGTGGGCACTTATTGTTATAGGGGAACTCAGGTTACTGTGACTATCGAAGGGGCACAGAGGGCAATATTATTTTCTAGGGGGCAAAATGTGGCCACTGTTTTCTAGGGCACTTGCACCCGGCATTACTTTAGAGGGTACAGAGAACCACACAGCAGCTGCAGTAATAGGGACACATACGGCAGCAGCGGCTCAGTATTGGAGTATCAGCAGGATAAGGAGTTTGTGCAGGCTGGAGATAGATGGTGATGGGGCTGGAATATGAGAAGTGAAACGTGTCTGTTGTATTCTCTGCAGCCGAGTTGTGGCTGGAAGAAGTTGTCATGTCGGCCTGGGCCAGATGGAAAAGACGTGAAAAGTGAACGATTTCCATCATAAAGGACATCAGCGGTAAGAGATTATCTGTAACTGTGCTGTGATCCCTTATATGTTCTGCAGGGCTGGTATCTACCACTGACCATATGGCGGTAATATCCATGTTGGTCTTTATATAGAGATTATCTTCAATAATAGCGCGGTCATCTGCTGAGGTTCTCCTCCAGTATTAGAGCGCGTCACCCAGTTATAATCAAGGTTATCTGGTTAGGGGCCACTCAGAAACTTCGCCCCCATCCCCCCCCTTCCCCCCGGGCCGAACCAAAACCCTAGCTATGCCTCTGGTGAGTACAATTACATTTATCATCAAATATAACGCCCTGGTGAGCCAACACACATCTCACAGCTGTACAATAGCCATGCGGAGAGAATCGGGAGGAATGAAGTGCCATTTGCCTTTTGAAGCTTAGTTTTTCCTAGAACAGTTTGCAGACTCCATATATAGAGCCCCTAATTGCTAGAAGGGCATAATTCCCCTTCAAGTGACCCCATTTTGGAAATTATACCCCTTTGGGAATTTATCTACAGGTGTAGTGACAACTTTGACTCCATGGGTATTTTCCAAAAACAAGTAGCAATGAATGTTGCCAACTAAAAATTGCAAACTGCCATTGTAGTGTCCAGGATGCTGCTGTGACCAGTTGTCACGATTGGACTGGTGGGTAAACTGGGACCAGGGGCACCTTTCCTGGCCCTAACTCTAGGGGACATCCTAACTCGCCCTGTTCCCCGGGATACCTCAGATGGCGAGGATGACGGGGCCTATTGTTGTGAATTCTGCTCTTGGGTTCCCTCCAGTGGTTGTTGGTGGGAATGCAGTTGTCTCTGACTCGCAGTCCTGGCCAGGTGTATCGGATGATTACAATTCTGACTGGGATATTTAGGTGTGCAGGATCCTTTAGCCCTTTCCAGTTGTCAATGTTACTTGTGAAGTGTTGGATCACTTTCTGGCTTCTCCTGTTGCTGCCAAATTCAGCAAAGATAAGTGTTTGGTTTTTGTATCTGTGGCACACTGCTGTGTGCTTGTTTCAGTTTTATTCCTGCTCTGATTGTAGGATTCACTGGAGTTGCAGATTTACGCTCCTACATCTTTTAGTAGATGTAGGAAGTTTTTTGTAGACTCTGCTGTGCATGTTTTGAAGGGTTTTAATACTGACCGCACAGAACTCTGTCCTATCCGGTCCTATCTAGCTAGAGTGGCCTCCTGTGCTAAATCCTGTTTTTCTGCCTGTGTATGTTTTTTCCTCTCCGACTCACCGCCAATATTTGTGGGGGGCTGTCTATCCTTTGGGGATTTTCTCTGAGGCAAGATACTATTCCTATTTCCATCTTTAGGGGTATTTAGTCCTCCGGCTGTGACGAGGTGTCTAGGTGTGTTAGGTACACTCCACGGCTACTTCTAGTTGCGGTGTTAAGTTCAGGATTGCGGTCAGTATAGTGGACAACTTCTCCAGTGAAAGTTCTCATGCAGCTCCTAGGTCACCGGATCATAACAGCCTCCGCCCTCGCCCTGTCTCCTGACTGCCGCCCTGCGTCTGTCCCCCTCCCCACCTGGGGAAGACAGGCGCTACCGTGTAGAACAGTACACCAACCCGACAAACAAGGGAACAAAAACAAGGGTAAAAAGAAAACTCCACTCACACAAAATATGCTCTCACAAATAACAAATGTATCCACCAGGGTGTGAAGGATGGGGAAGGTAAATAAAGCAGGTAAGGATGAGGAATTTTCCAAGCGAACAAACCATACAACTGTCGCACAATAAATTCCTCCAGCTCTCCAAACACCAGCTCCTCACTACTCCAGGTCTATCAAGCAAGTGCTATCTCAGACAAAGATCTGACCAGAAGGCCTAGCTTTTATAGGAGAGAGGAGTGGCTAACCGAGCACAGCTGAAAGCAGGAATTTCCACATGGCCTATTAATCCCTGTCCTGCTGAAAGAAAACAAAACACCTTTAATACACAGGAGAAGTGCTTCCTCTCAGCGAAGAAGCAGAAGCCGTCAGACACAGCGGTCTTCTGGTACTGCTCTGTCGCGGTAACTCCGTGACACTAGTATGTTGCAGTCACCAGTACATTATGTACACCAGTACATTATGCCCAACCCGTGCTTCAGGAGACATGCACCCGTAAGTTAGGTGGGTCCTCATTGCTTCAGAATTGTCAAACATGTGGACTCTGTATGTGGTTTAAGTACACTGTGGGGCTCAGATGGGAGGGGGCATTTGGATTTCTGAGCGCAGAATTTGCTGAATTTCTTTTGGCGGCTGAGGAGCCATTTTGCTTTCCCATAGCCTTTGTACTACCAGTAACATGGAAGCCCCCTATATTTCTGCTAACAGATGATGGAACTGAGTGGGGACTTGCTTTTGTTGTGAATTGAGTTGAAGCTTTTATTGGGAACATTTTACATAACGTTTGGGATCACATTTATCCTGCGCTCTACACTGTGCACTTACTTTGCGATTTCCATCTAAATCTCTATCCAAGAAGTATCGTTTTTTCCTTGCGGAGATTGACATGCTAAGCATGCCAAGATGAGGAGACTTAAAGCCCAAATGCTCCTCTGGGAAATATGCAAATTGTCTCTTCAGAGAGGAAGAGAACTAGAACTCTAGTGCCACCTATTGGAAGTCAACACTGACTTTTAGGATTGCTACTTCCAATAGGTGGCACTAGAGTTCTAGTTCTCTTCCTCTCTGAAGAGACAATTTGCATCTAAATCTCTGAGAGACGTGATTCAGATGAAACCCTTAAGGGACCCATTCACTATATTGAGGCAGCAGCGTTACTCTGGACTCCATCAGGCCTCTGTTCAGCGGTGTTCTTCTTCTTTTATGAAATGCACAAAACTGTGGCCGCCGGCACTTTTATGCAATCCTAAAACGACAGATACCGCTGGATCACAGGTCAGATGGCATCCGCAGTGCTTTCATCTGCCTCATTATAGGGAATCTTCTGTCGAGGATTCTGTCTGAATCACATATTTCAGAGATTTACATGGAAACTCCGAAGCAAGAGCTCAGACAGAGAACAGGATAAATATGCGCCTCGTCTTACTGCAATCTTTGGGAGGCAAAATGAAAAAATCAACAGCAGGTGAAGAATTGGCTTTATTTATTTTTTCACCATTCCTCGTGCAGTATAAGTGATTAGGCGACCTTATTATTCCAGTCGGTGCGATTACAGCGATACCAGATTTATATTGTTTTTTTTTTGTTTGGCTGCTGTCACATAATAAGGCCGGTTTCACACGTCAGTGGCTCCGGTACGTGAGGTGACAGTTTCCTCACGTACCGGAGACACTGACTCACGTAGACACATTGAAATCAATGTGTCTCTGCACATGTCAGCGTGTTTTCACGAACCGTGTGTCCGTTTGGAAAACACAGAGACATGTCAGTGTTGGTGGGAGCGCACAGATTACACGGACCCATTAAAGTCAATTGGTCCGTGTAAAACACGTACCACACACGGACGTTGTCTGTGTGCAGTCCGTGTGCCGTGCAGGAGACAGCGCTACAGTTAGCGCTGTCCCCACACGTGGTGCTGAAGCCACCATTCATATCGTCTCTGCAGCAGGGTTTGCTGTAGAGAAGATTTGAATAATCCTTTTTTTTTTTTTGTTTCTCGTGTTTATAATAAAGATCCATGTCCCCAACCCCCTCCCACCTCCTGTGCGCCCTCCCGCTGTTATTAAAATACTCACCCGGCTCCCTCGCTGGTGCTGCTTCCTGTCCTAGCCGCACCTTCTACTGTATGAGCGGTCACGTGGGGCCGACCATTACAGTCATGAATATGCGGCTCCAGCTCCCATAGGGAGCTATAACTTTATTTTTCCGCTAGTGGAGGTGTATGGTGGCTTGTTTTTTGTGGACAAAATTACATTTTCAGCAGTACCATGTTTATTTATAACTGTCTTTTTTTATCACGTTTTATTCCACTTTTTGTTCAGTGGTATGATGATAAAGCATTGTTTTTTTGCCTTATTTTTCATTTTTTTTATGATGTCCACTAAAGGGGTTAAGTAGTGGGACAGTTTTATAAGTTGGCTCATTCTGGAAGCAGCGATACCAAAAAAATGTACTTTTATTGTTTTTTTTTATACCAATATTTACAAGTACAATATCTTTGAAATTTTTTTTAATATTATTACAATTTAATTTTTTTTTTACTTTTATTTTACTTTTTTACTTTGTCCAATTATGGAACTATCTTTTTTTTGCAGGCTGATAGCTTGCATAGCATGGAGATGCAGCAGCATCCCCATGCTATGCAACGCAAACTGTCAGCGCGGCACAGACAGAGTAAGTTGATGACCATGCTCTGAGCATAATCTAGCAACTTTACTAGCTCTGGTGACCCAGATATCGTTATGATGATGACATCGTGTCCCCATGGAAACGATCGGGACTCCGTGTGCCGTCCCAGGGTCTCCGATCGATGGGCAGAGAAGCAGAGAAGCTGTCTTCCCTCTGCCGGGTCCGGAAATGCTGTGATCGTGTTTGCACCACTCCTGGTACTAAGTGCAGTGTGTCAGCTGTCAGAATCAGCTGACACCCGGCGGTGATTGAGCACACACAGCTTGTGTGCGTGCAAAATCGCTGGGACCGAATAATCTGTCCCACATCCATAAGTACCAGGGCACAATGATGTATTATTACGTACAAGGTTGGAAAGGGGTTAATACATTCACACTACATTACATACACATATACACAGTTTAATGAAAAAAATAATGATAGGAGAGCTTCTTTAAAGGCAACAAAGCTACAGATTTTATATAAATTGTATAAAGTGCTCAGCATAAATGAGTACACCCCTTTTGAACCATAAAGACTTAATCAATTCTTCACTGAATACAAGAACAATTTTCAAAATTTTGATAAATCTGTATTTCATAGAACATTTCTTTAACCCATAGCATGAAAGTAAGGCTAATAATACTAATATAACTTTCATTACAAAATCTTCAGTTTTACTCAAATTTATTGATAACAAAAATGAGAACACCCCACATAAAAAACTGCTACATCTTGCATTTTGTGTGACCTCAAAGATTTTTAAGGACACTCCCAAGTGTTTTAGGCTTGGAATGTACAAGATGGCGACATATTGCCACATCTATCTTTTTCCATTATTCAAGAAGACACACAATGCAAAGATTGAGTCAATTTCTCCCCTTTTTATCTAGTTTGAGGTGGGATTTTCATATTACCCACACCTGTTACTTGCCACAGGTGAACTTCATCGAGCATCACATTCTTGAAACAATGTTGTTTACCCACAGTTTTGGAAAGGTGCCAACATTTTTTTTATGTTTTATGTCAAATGATGTCCAATTTGCTTTTTCTCTCATGTGTATAAGAAAACATGTGTATTTGCAATAATTTTCTGTGAGAATTGTGAGAAATACTTCATTTTCTGGAACAATTTCAAGGGTGCCAACACTTTCGGCAATGACTGTACATATACTGTATGTACATACTAAATTTCTTAACATCTGGAAGTTGAATGAGGATTGAAATTTCATGTACTTGTAGAAACTAGAAAACTATAGCTACAATATACTTTCCTAAACTAAAATTCTCAGGAAATCTGCCAGGTGCATGTAGAAGAAATAATGGCAAGGCTTGGTCTGCAGATGGAAAAAACAAGAGGCTCTGGTTTGCAGGGTTGTATCTAAGGGGGAGCAGACGTGGAATTTGCCCTAGATGCAACCTGCACAGGGGCTCCGTGTGGGGTGCATACATACAGTGATATGCCAAATAGACATGTACAGCTTTCATGTACAGCAGGGGTGTCAAACTGCATTCCTCGAGGGCTGCAAACAGGTCATGTTTTCAGGATTTCCTTGTACTGCACAGGTGATAAATTAATCACCTACACACATAATGATTGCAGCACCTTGTGCAATGCTAAGGAAATCTTGAAAACGCGCATGGTTTGCGGCCCTCGAAGAATGCAGTTTGACACCCCTGATGTACAGACATGTACAGAGGCTAGATATGTAGTCAGAATCAAGCCGTAAGTTTGGAAATCGCATAATTGCGGTTACATAACGTTGGCAAGGCAGAATCCTGACAATGTGTGGTGCGCTGTAAGCTTTCAGAATTCTGCAGTCACATAAAGTCACTGCAGACTTTCATCAAAAACTTGAACAGCCCCATTAATTATAAAAATAAGCACTCTAGTGTACCCAGTTCAAACCACTTGTAGCATAACCATTGTCAGAATTTAGCTGGCTATCAAGCTGAGAAAATGTGAAGCTCAGGTTCTCAGCTTTCAATTGTACTCGCGTCTTTCAAACACAAGTACAAGGACTGTGGTGTGTGTCATTAAACAGTGGGGCTGTGCATATGTGTGTCTTTATACAGTGGGGCTGTGCTTGTGTGTGTGTCATTCTAAGTGAATGCAGACTTGTGAATCCTCACATTGCTTGCAGTGCTGTGGTTATTCGACGGGTTTGTGACTGCAAGTTTGTGATTTGAATACATGTGGTCACATGCCGACTAGACTTGCATGGCCTAATACAACTGTACTGAACAAGGCCAGAAACAGTCTAGTCGGAATGTGGCTCGGAATATATAGATCGCATACTTGCGGTCACAAGACCACCTGTTCCCGGTGCCGACACCAGAGAATCTTCACAGCGCACAGTGCGCACGATATGATTCACACATAGTGACTGTAGACATGTAGCATAAAATCTGACTACCCCTTTATGGATGGGCCGCTACTCATGGGCCACTGCTGTGCGCTTGTCCCCAGGCTAAAATTTGCCAGCCAGCCCCTGAGTACAATTGAAGTGCTAATTGCTGGCACTTTGGCAAGGCAGAATCCTGACAATGTGTGGTGCGCTGTGAGCTTTCAGAATTCTGCAGTCACATAAAGTCACTGCAGACTTTCATCAAAAACTTGAACAGCCCCATTAATTATAAAATTAAGCACTCTAGTGTACCCAGGTCAGGTTGACATCACTAGCATGATCATGTCAGCTGATCACACAGTTGACATCACAGCTGCGCCGTATAGGAGGTGGACGGCAGCAAGGCTAGTACTACAATAGAGCCCAAAACACAGGAGTTCTATTGGGGGGGTGTAAGGAGGTAACCGTATCGGGTAAGGGGGAGTGTGTAAATGTGTTAGGAGATGACAGTATGCTTCCCAGTTCCAAATTTATATTTGAGGTAGGCTGTATGTACTATGTACATCTCTGGAATCATGGAACATGTCAGTAAAGATGATATTGTTCAAGTTATCTATTTAATGCTCTGTTCACATCTATATTCTTATTTCTGTTTGGATACCCGACGGACCATTTTTATTATCAGATGTTTCTGATTTCCACCACGGTGTCAATTTACAGGACAAAATAGCAAAACCTGCATTTTTGTCTTGACTGTGTTTCTAAGCAAAGCTTTACGGGTGTAGGAAGTGGACATTTGTTAAATATTGTGGAATAAGGAATGTTGGGTGGATAATGCGGATGTCACATGTTCATGGCTTCAATGATGACTTAGTAACATTCTTCATTGGTTTTCCTAAAATTTGTAAAGTTGTTGTCCTTTGTATGAGCATTTTCCTCTGCTTATTTTGTAAAATTGTATTGTACTGAAGTTCTGGAGTGACGAGTCTTTTGCACAGCAGCTCATCATCCTTAGATAGTCCAACCTTTAGGTTGTAACCAAGGATTTTGGCAATCCCAGATTGATATGGCTGCAATGACTGGTCCCTAATTTTTTGGGGGTCAACCTCATCCTCAAGACATTTTTCAGACATCAAAGTCCTTATTTTCTGTAGCTCTTTAACCTCATGCTCCATACGTTCCACTCCAAATGTCTGTACACGTTTCCAGAAAGTATTATTAAAATAGACATACATATCCCAGTCCAAATTATTCCATGATTTTATCTTTTCTTTAGTTTCCAGTGTTAGTGTTTTTTTAGTACTGTTGCTTCTACTATTCAGAGGGAAAGACAGGACATCATAAAAAGACCAGCAGAGAGCATCCTTCAGGAGAACAAGAGACTCATCATAATATTCTGTGATCAGCACCAGATCAAATATGTTATCCATTGCGTGCCATGATAATACTGATTGCTCAGGGGAATCATTAGGCTCAAAACCTAAATCAAAAGTTATCCAATCTTTACCAAGATAGCCATGTCCATCTGTACCTTT
The DNA here is from genome assembly GCF_032444005.1 of Ranitomeya imitator. Lineage (NCBI taxonomy): Eukaryota > Metazoa > Chordata > Amphibia > Anura > Dendrobatidae > Ranitomeya > Ranitomeya imitator. The sequence continues at coordinate 582,218,750 of NC_091286.1, read as the reverse complement.
GTAATATATTTTTGAATTGTTTAAAAAATCTTCCAGGTTTTTAGCCATTTTGAAGGGTCCATTGTTCCTGTTATAGGCAAAAGATGATTCCATCCGAGAGACTGGGTTTCGCAGGATGGTGAAGTAGAATGTTTCATCTGGCATCACTTTTCTAACCTGTTTAAAATTAATCAATTAGATAATTAATCCATTATAAAAAGGACATTTTAATAAAATCTACTATATAATCTTCTCTTTCTGTCTGTTTGTCTGTAACGGAAATCTCGCGTCGCTGATTGGTCGCCACATAGTTCATTCACGTTTACTGAACAAGTTCTGTCAGTCACAGTGCCACGTAGTTCTGTCAGTCACAGTGCCACATAGTTCAGTCACGTTTAGTGAACAAATTCTGTCAGTCACAGTGTGATGTAGTTCAGTCAAGTTTACTGGACAAGTTCTGTCAGTCATAGTGCCACGTAGTTTAATCACGTTTACTGAACAAGTTCTGTCAGTCACAGTGCCACGTAGTTCAGTCACGTTTAGTGAACAAATTCTGTCAGTCACAGTGTGATGTAGTTCAGTCACGTTTACTGGACAAGTCCTGTCAGTCATAGTGCCACGTAGTTTAGTCACGTTTACTGAACAAGTTCTGTCAGTCACAGTGCCAAGTAATTCAGTCACGTTTACTGAACAAGTTCTGTCAGTCACAGTGTGATGTAGTTCAGTCACGTTTACTGAACAAGTTCTGTCAGTCACAGTGCCAAGTAATTCAGTCACGTTTACTGAACAAGTTCTGTCAGTCACTGTGTGACATAGTTCAATTTACTAAACACGTTTAGTCAGTCAATGTGGTGTACAAAAATATTTTGTGTTGATATTGAAAACAAATATATTATAGTGTCGAAGTACTTCTTTCGCCCAATGATTTATTTGAATACAGTTAGATATTCATGTAATGGTTTATATATTTTGATGATCTGTTTAATAATTTTGCTCGTCAGGGCAGTGGGGTACTCGGAGCCGGGTCCTCTGGTTCTCATCGGGGATGTCACGGTGGCTGACCCAGTCCATGGCCCTTTGAGGGGCGTCCAATAAAAGGACAAAAGTTTATAAGATAATGTTCGTGACGCCACCTGTGGTATTCGGTCAGGGTGATCGACGCTACTTAGGGGTCCCCTGGGGTGATGTTATGGCAGCTAGATGGTATACCTTCCCACAGGTGAAGTGTATCCCCAGGGCTTCCCAGACTGTTGATGGTGAATGGTGGATGTTGTTAGGAGCAGTGAATAATGAGGACACAAGGTTGCAGTCTCTTTACCTTTACTGAAGGCTTCAGCGTCCACAGTCCAGAGCACCAGATCACAGGGTAGGCAGAGTCCGGCCGGTCTGAAGGCAAATCCAGAGTCCCCTTATCCAGGTGGAAATCAGTAGCCTTCCTCTAGCGCCTGAGTGTTGTAGTCCCTCCCTGCTGAGCTTCTCGGTGAGGTCCTCACAACTGATATTGGTGTTCTAGATGTTATGTCTCTTTCTCTCTGTCCCCCAGATGGTATGGATAGGACAAACCTGTATGACTGATGGCCTGAGGCTTTTTTACAGGGACCCTACGGACGCCCCAGCCCCCACAAGTTGCCACCGTGCCTCCTGGGTAAGGGGCGGGCAACTAATATGGAACTAGCTGTCCTGCCAGTCTCTGAAGCAAGGCTTGGAGACGATTGCTCCCTCGGTGTTCTGGCTACTGGCTTCTGTGCCTCAGAAGGAGGCAGCCTTTTACAGGGCAGAACTCCTTCTGGTTTTCTCTCCTTTCGCTATGACTTCATTTCTCACTCTCAGCAACGCAATTCCCTTTGTGTCCTTTCTTAGGATGCTGCCGCACGTGGGGCAGGCGCAGCTCCGTGGCCTTCTATCTAGGCCTCTGACAGGATCCCACCCCTGTCAGGAACCTCTCTGTCTGCAATGGTTTGATGTTCCTCCTTTCCCCTGTCTGCCTGACATTTGCTGCCTGGGTTAAACCCAGTCATCTTCTGCCTGACTTCCTATCCAAGCCACCAGTTTTACCCAACTGTGAGAAGTGCCCTAATAGATAGGAGCATAGCTCCCCCTGGTGGACTGGAGTGTGAAGTGTGTTGTGTGGTTTGTGATACCTGGTAAGGTGATCTCCTTTATTGCCATCAGATGTAACATCACTCCCCCTGGTGGAAGAATGACATTACTGCAACGACATTACAGCTTCCCCTCACACTTTAACCCTGCAATGGCCAGAGGATTTTTCAGTTTTGCCTTTTTGCTCTTTCCCAGAGCCAAAACTTTGTTATTTTTCTGTCAATATGGCCATGTGAAGGCTTATTTTTTGCGGGGCAAGTTGTACTTTTGAACTTTTAGTCAATAGGCGCAGGCGGATCACAATTCTGCCCGCACCTATTGCGGGCACATGTCAGCTGTTCAAAACAGCTGACATGTCCCAACTTTGATGTGGGCTCATCGCCGGAGCCTGCATCAAAGTGGGGGTTCTGCGATCGGATGTACTATTCCATCCGATGGCAGAAAGGTGTTAAAGACATACTGACAGGGAATTTAGATTGTGAGCCCCAAAGTGGATAGTGATGATAATGTCAGTAAAGAGCTGTTGAAATTAATGGTGCTATATAAACGAGTAAAATAAATAAATGTGAAAAAATGTGAAGCTAGAGAGTATAAGGATAGAAAATCCACTGAATTGTACATTGCAGCACTGTGGATGAGAGATTATAAAATCTCATCCATGACCTTTGAGAAAATGCTCAGTGCAAATCGATGTTCTGTGGATTAATCCACAGAACAGGTCAAGTTATGCTGCTAATTATCAATGAATGTTTATTTTGATTTTTTGTGTTGCAAAGGATGACAATTTAAACTAATTTCCTGCATTTCCACAACAAAATTTGCACAATGTGCTGTGAATTTTGCAACTGTGAAACCAAGAAAATGAACACAAGTCATGTACAGTAGGTGCCCTGTCATGATCCCAATGGCAGGGGATCACAAAAAGGACAAGCACAGATACAAACAAGCTCTAGGGCGATGGAACCTGAGCTGACCGCGACCCTAAACCTAACACACAAATAAAAGTAGCCGGGGAACGTGCCTACGATGATCCTAGACGTCTCGCTCCAGCCGAAGATCTAACTTCCCCTATCAGAAGAAACACAGACCTCTCTTGCCTCCAGAGAAATACCCCACAGCAAATAGCAGCCCCCCACATATAATGACGGTGAAATGAGAGGAAAGCACATACGTAGTATGAAAACAGTTTCAGCAAAATGAGGCCCGCTAAAGCTAGATAGCAGAGGATACAAAAGTGAACTGCGCGGTCAGCGAAAAACCCTTCAAAAAACCATCCTGAAATTACTTGAACTCATGTGCCAACTCATGGTACATGAAAAGCAATTTCAGCCCACTAGAGCAACCAGCAGCAGAGAATCACATATCTGCAGGCTGGACTAAAAACCAAATTAAGCAAAACACAAAACAGGAAAATCCAAACTTAGCTTGTCCAGAAGGTTCTAGGAGCAGGGAGCAGAGGTAACAAGACACACTGGATACATTGATAACCGGCGAGGAAATGCCAGCAAAGCCAGGTTAAATAGGAAACTCCCATATGCTGATGGAACAGGTGGAACCCAGAAACCCAGGAAAGACAAGTCACCCAGTACCATCAGTAACCACCAGAGGGAGCCCAAAAACAGAACTCACAACAGTACCCCCCCCCTTGAGGAGGGGTCACCGAACCCTCACGAGAACCACCAGGGCGACCAGGATGAGCCCTATGAAAAGCGCGAACCAAATCATCAGCATGAACATCCGAGGCAACCACCCAAGAATTATCCTCCTGACCATAACCCTTCCACTTGACCAAATACTGGAGTTTCAGTCTGGAAACACGAGAATCCAAGATCTTCTCCACAACATACTCCAATTCTCCCTCCACCAGCACTGGAGCAGGAGGCTCAAGAGAAGGAACAACAGGTACCTCATACTTCCACAACAACGACCGATGAAACACATTATGAATAGCAAACGATGCCGGGAGATCCAAACGAAATGACACAGGGTTAAGAATTTCCAAGATCCTATAGGGACCGATGAACCGAGGCTTGAACTTAGGAGAAGAGACCTTCATAGGAACAAAACGAGAAGACAACCACACCAAGTCACCAACAAGAAGTCGAGGACCCACGCGGCGACGGCGATTAGCAAACTGCTGAGCCTTCTCCTGGGACAACTTCAAATTGTCCACCACATGACTCCAAATCCGATGCAACCTATCCACCACCATGTCCACTCCAGGACAATCAGAAGGTTCCACCTGACCAGAGGAAAAACGAGGATGAAACCCCGAATTACAAAAGAAAGGAGAAACCAAGGTAGCAGAACTAGCCCGATTATTAAGCGCAAACTCGGCCAGCGGCAAAAAGGTAACCCAGTCATCCTGATCAGCAGAAACAAAACACCTTAAATAAGTTTCCAAAGTCTGATTAGTTCGTTCAGTCTGGCCATTCGTCTGAGGATGGAATGCAGACGAAAAGGACAAATCAATGCCCATCTTAGCACAGAAAGTCCGCCAAAATCTAGACACAAACTGGGATCCCCTGTCAGAAACGATGTTCTCAGGAATCCCATGCAAACGAACCACATTCTGAAAAAACAGAGGGACCAACTCAGAGGAGGAAGGCAACTTAGGCAAGGGTACCAGATGAACCATTTTAGAAAAGCGATCACACACAACCCAGATGACAGACATTTTTTGAGAGACAGGGAGATCCGAAATAAAGTCCATGGAAATGTGCGTCCAAGGCCTTTTCGGGATAGGCAAAGGTGACAACAATCCACTGGCCCGAGAACAGCAAGGCTTAGCCCGAGCACAAACCTCACAAGACTGCACAAAAGAACGCACATCCCTCGACAAGGAAGGCCACCAAAAAGACCTGGCCACCAAGTCTCTAGTACCAAATATTCCAGGATGACCTGCCAACGCAGAAGAATGGACCTCGGAGATGACTCTACTGGTCCAATTATCCGGAACAAACAGTCTCTCAGGCGGACAACGATCAGGTTTAGCCACCTGAAACTCCTGCAAAGCACGTCGCAAGTCTGGGGAGACAGCAGACAAAATCACCCCATCCCTAAGGATACCAGAGGGCTCAGAATTTCCAAGGGAGTCAGGCACAAAACTCCTAGAAAGAGCATCCGCCTTCACATTCTTTGAACCTGGCAGGTATGAAACCACAAAATTGAAACGAGAGAAAAACAGTGACCAACGAGCCTGTCTAGGATTCAGACGCCTGGCAGACTCAAGGTAAATCAAATTTTTGTGATCAGTCAAGACCACCACACGATGTCTAGCACCCTCTAGCCAATGACGCCACTCCTCAAATGCCCACTTCATGGCCAAAAGTTCCCGATTACCAACATCATAATTCCGCTCAGCCGGCGAAAACTTTCTAGAAAAAAACGCGCATGGCTTCATCACTGAGCCATCGGAGCTTCTCTGTGACAAAACCGCCCCCGCTCCAATCTCGGAAGCATCAACCTCAACCTGAAAAGGGAGCGAAACATCTGGCTGACGCAACACAGGAGCAGAAGAAAACCGGCGCTTAAGTTCCTGAAAGGCCTCCACAGCCGCAGGAGACCAATTAGCAACATCAGCACCCTTCTTAGTCAAATCCGTCAAAGGCTTAACAACACTAGAAAAATTAGTTATAAAACGACGATAGAAATTAGCAAAGCCCAAGAACTTCTGTAGACTCTTAAGAGATGTAGGCTGCGTCCAGTCACAAATAGCCTGAACCTTGACGGGATCCATCTCAATAGTAGAATGGGAAAAAATATACCCCAAGAAAGAAGTCTTCTGGACTCCAAAGAGACACTTTGAGCCTTTTACAAACAAGGAATTGGCCCGCAGGACCTGAAACACCTTCCTGACCTGCTGAACATGAGACTCCCAGTCATCAGAAAAAACCAAAATATCATCCAAATACACAATCATAAATTTATCCAGATATTCACGGAAAATATCGTGCATAAAGGACTGGAAGACTGAAGGAGCATTAGAAAGTCCAAAAGGCATTACCAAATACTCAAAATGGCCCTCAGGCGTATTAAATGCGGTTTTCCACTCATCACCTTGCTTTATTCGTATAAGATTATACGCACCCCGAAGATCAATCTTAGTGAACCATTTAGCCCCCTTAATGCGAGCAAACAAATCAGTCAACAATGGCAAAGGATACTGATATTTTACGGTAATCTTATTCAAAAGACGATAATCTATACAAGGCCTCAAGGAACCATCTTTCTTGGCCACGAAAAAAAAACCTGCTCCCAAAGGGGACAAAGATGGACGGATATGTCCCTTTTCCAAGGACTCCTTAACATAATCCCGCATAGCAGTATGCTCTGGCACTGACAGATTGAACAAACGACCTTTAGGAAATTTACTGCCCGGAATTAAATTTATAGCACAATCGCAATCCCTGTGAGGAGGAAGCGAACTGAGCTTAGGCTCCTCAAAAACATCCCGATAGTCAGACAAAAACACAGGAATCTCAGAAGGAGTAGATGAAGCGATAGAAATCGGAGGTGCATCATCATGAACCCCCTGACAACCCCAGCTTAACACAGACACTGATTTCCAGTCAAGGACTGGATTATGAGTTTGTAACCATGGCAGACCAAGTACTAGAACATCATGCAAATTATACAGTACCAGGAAGCGAATCACCTCCTGATGAACGGGAGTCATACGCATGGTCACTTGTGTCCAGTACTGAGGTTTATTCATAGCCAAAGGTGTAGAGTCAATTCCCTTCAAAGGAATAGGGACTTCCAGAGGCTCCAGACTAAACCCACAGCGATTGGCAAATGACCAATCCATAAGACTCAGGGCAGCGCCTGAATCCACATAGGCATCGACGGAAATGGATGATAATGAACAAATCAGAGTCACAGACAGAATGAACTTAGACTGTAAAGTACTAATGGCAACAGACTTATCAACCTTTTTTGTGCGTTTAGAGCATGCTGATATAACATGAGCTGAATCACCACAATAAAAGCACAACCCTTTTTTCCGCCTATACTTTTGCCGTTCACTTCTGGACTGAATTCTATCACATTGCATTATCTCAGGTGACGGTTCAGACGACACCGCCAAATGATGCACAGGTTTGCGCTCCCGTAAACGCCGATCAATCTGAACAGCCATAGTCATAGACTCATTCAGACCAGCAGGCGCAGGGAACCCCACCATAACATCTTTAATGGCCTCAGAAAGGCCATCTCTAAACTTTGCAGCCAGAGCGCACTCATTCCACTGAGTAAGTACCGACCACTTCCGAAATTTTTGACAATAAATTTCTGCTTCATCTTGCCCCTGAGAGAGGGCCAACAAAGCTTTTTCAGCCTGAATCTCTTGGTTAGGTTCCTCATAGAGCAAACCCAATGCCAGAAAAAACGCATCTGCATTAAGCAACGCAGGGTCCCCTGGTGCCACCCCGCAGGAAAGATATAATTATCTTGACTTGCTGAGCAGGGTCTCCAGAGGAGCGAGATTTCAAAGAAAGAAACAACTTGCAATTGTTCCTAAAATTCAGAAAACGAGATCTATCTCCAGAAAAAAACTCTGGGACAGGAATTCTAGGTTCAGACATAGGAGCATGTACAACAAAATCCTGTATATTTTGAACCTTAGTGGCAAGATTATTCAGGCTGGAAGCCAAACTCTGGACGTCCATGATAAACAGCTGAGATCAGAGCCATTCAAAGATTAAGAGGAGGAGGAGGAAGTAGCCAGGCTGCAATAAGGCTAGGCAGCAAACTCTGAGGGGAAAAAAAAAAAAAAAAAACTTCCTCAGACTACTTATCCTCCTACTTCAGCCAATACAATTAACACTTTGTGGGCCGGTTATACTGTCATGATCCCAATGGCAGGGGATCACAAAAAGGACAAGCACAGATACAAACAAGCTCTAGGGCGATGGAACCTGAGCTGACCGCGACCCTGAACCTAACACACAAATAAAAGTAGCCGGGGAACGTGCCTACAAAAGTGAACTGCGCGGTCAGCGAAAAACCCTTCAAAAAACCATCCTGAAATTACTTGAACTCATGTGCCAACTCATGGTACATGAAAAGCAATTTCAGCCCACTAGAGCAACCAGCAGCAGAGAATCACATATCTGCAGGCTGGACTAAAAACCAAATTAAGCAAAACACAAAACAGGAAAATCCAAACTTAGCTTGTCCAGAAGGTTCTAGGAGCAGGGAGCAGAGGTAACAAGACACACTGGATACATTGATAACCGGCGAGGAAATGCCAGCAAAGCCAGGTTAAATAGGAAACTCCCATATGCTGATGGAACAGGTGGAACCCAGAAACCCAGGAAAGACAAGTCACCCAGTACCATCAGTAACCACCAGAGGGAGCCCAAAAACAGAACTCACAACAGTGCCCGTTACATAGGGAGGAGAGCCAGGCTAACGGTCCCTCTTGCGTGTCTGGGCAGGAGCTGTCGGGACTGTCACCATTATTCCAGGGGGAAGAGGTTTCTGACCGCAGCAGTTCAGGACACCTGACTGATGGGGCGGGTCCGACTTAAATAGCGGTGTGCGTGGGAAGACAGGGCTTTTGGCATGGAACCAGCGTGAGAACGCAGAGACGGTTGACTACCTCTTGACTTACACATGCCAGCTATCCGTGCCTTCCCACTTGGTTAGCAGTGCCATCCTGACTGACGACACACAGCCCAGAGAGATCCCCACACTGCACAGTGACCAGTATGGACTTCAAAGCATCGTTCCGCTCACCACCACAGAGGTACTGCTGAGTCCTATCCCTGCAGTGTCTGCTGAGTGCCGGCCTGATCCTGTCGCCGCAACCACTGGACTGAATATTATTCCTCCAGTCTTGTCTGCTGAACTGTTTTCTACGTTGTGCCGTGGACCTACACCTCTACAGCATCTCGTGCCCATACCAGGAGACCACTTGCCGAAGGACCCGGAGGATTCACCGCTGTCAGGAGACAGTGCATCACCTTTCTGTAGGACCAGATTTGAGACTTATTGCGCTACCTGCGGCGCCACCGAGGAATCTTACAGCCACCTCCTACCAAGACCCAGAGACTGATAAGTTGAGCTGTTGTTATCTTTATAATAATACCTACCTGCTTGATCTATTGTTGTGTTACATAGAAACCCCTGTTAACCCTTGCTCTGTCTCCTGTGTGTCACTGCATCCTACAGACCTGCTAGCATCCTACACTTGGCGTAGTCACCAGGATGCAGTCCAATAGCATGCAGGCAGCAGACCAAGCAGTTGGGGGTGGCCCCAGGAGTAGCCTTTCCCTGGGGGCCATACTGAGCAATTTGCCCAAATTCACAGGGAGCAATATTCTGCTGTGGAACTGGACTGAACGCCTTAGGGGCATGATGAGAATGCACCCCATGAACCCAGCGCTGGAGGCTGAGGTGGCCATTATGGCACTGGGCAGAGAAGCCAGGGATTCAGTGATGTTACGGACCCCCTGAGACCGAGATACCTTTAATAAGGTGTTTCAGATCTTGCAGGAGACTCATGGAGACCCCACAGACGTAGGGAAACTGAGAACACATGTTTTTAGTAGAATGCAGAGGGAGGAGAGACCATAATCCAATATATGAATGCATTGCAAGTGCTACACATTGGGATTATTAGAAAAGACGGCATGGGAGTAGGACCCACAGACATAATGTTACCAGACCTCATAGTGACTGGGTTGCGGGACGTGCTGACAAAACAAGCCCTGGGAGAACATGTCTGGGTGAACCCCCAAATGACTTTCCCTGAAGTAGGGAGTGAGGCACGCATGTGTGAACAGGAGCAGCAGTGACAGTCCCAGTGGGGAAGGTCCAGAGCGTACGGGTGTCTGTAAACGTCATTGCTGAACCCCAATGGGTAGAAGAACTGACTAGAGAAATTGTGAGTGTGAAAGTAGAACTGGCTGACATAAAGAAGAAAACGGAGGCTATCAGTAATTCTTCAGAGAGCAAGGAAGGCCCGGAGTCCTGCAGTGATTCCAGAATGTTTCGCCGGCTGAGGCTCATCACTTGTTACAACTGCGGAGAGAGCGAGCACAATGCACAGGAGTGCACCCGCCGAGGGAGAGTGACTTCTTGCAGTCCATTAAACTAGAGGGTTCCGAGCTGGGGGGATGCCGCGAGTAGTGGAAGTCCCACAAGTTTAGTGTCAACGTGTCCCCTGATATGGGCAGAGATGGACGGACGTGCAGTGTGATGCCTAGTGAAAAAGGGCTCACAGGTGACAACGATGCCAGAGGCTTACTTCCGGTGACATTTTCCTGTAGCAAAGCGGCCTGAATGGGGCACTGTGATAAAGTTAATGGTGGCCAACCAATTGCCCATCCCAGTCACAGGGGTGGTATGGATGCAAGTGTCTATCTGCAGGAGAGACCTGGGATGGAAAGGTGTGATACTGACCCAGAGAGAAGTAAGTATTGGACCCACCGTCACCTTGGGAATGAACGTGCTGAAAGAGTTCGGACATCTTCTCATCAGGGAGCCCTCTAATACCCACATACCTTCCAAAGGAGAATTTACCAACAACTAGCTTGGGTGGCACAAGTACAAGAGTCTAGCTATGAGGGAGGAGTGTTGGGAAAAGTGATCGTCCCTGCTTCCACCAAACTTGTTCTTCCACCGAGACAAACAGTGTTGTCTCTGCCTGTCCATGCCTGTGTCCCCTTGGAGGAGATTGAGGTCCAAATTGAATCATCATCTTCAGAACAATTACTCATGGGACTCCTAGTGGCGCATACGATAGCCATTGTACAAGAAGGGACTGTTCCTGTACGGTGTATTAATTTGGGAATTCAGGACATCACAGTTTTCCCAGAAGTGTGGTGGTACAAGTAATGAATCCACCTGAAGAAATAATACCCTCCCAAGCAGTGCAAATGGAAGTACAACCTGGAGACCCTTGGACTGTGGCAATGAACTCCATCTCAGCATCAGAACCTAATTAGTTGACGAAACTCACACCAACCCAGGTACAACAGGTAGAAGCTAAGCTGGGGAGGTATAAAGATGTTTTTTGCTCTCCATGAAGATGATTTTGCCTGCACCATGGACATTACGCATGGGATACCAACTGGAAGCACCGCACCTATAAGAGAGTGTTATCAACAAATTCCCCCACAGTTATACCAGGAGGTGAAGAGCATGTTGAACCAGATGTTGCAGGAGGGTGTGATTAGGGAGAGCCAGAGACCGTGGGCTGTCCCAATTGAATTAGTGCGTAAGATGGATGGTACCTTAAGTTTTTGTGTGGATTACCAAAAATTCAATGCCTGTACCATGAGAGACTCATACCCATTACCCAGGATTGAAGAATCCCTATCCGCTCTGGGAAAAGCCAGGTTTTTCTCTACATTGGACCTCGCCTGCGGTTACTGGCAAGTGCCCATGTCTGAACAAGATCTTGCAAAGACAGCCTTTATTCTTCCCATGGGTTTGTACAAGTTAAATCTAAATTGAATGCCCTTTGGCTTAGCCAAAATCCCGGGACTTTTCAACGCCTCATGGAAAGGTGCCTAGGGGACTTGAATTTTGAATCCACGCTCATCTACCTGGACAACATTATAGTCTATGCAGCTTCATTCGAGGAACATCTGCAGCGCTTAGAACAAGTGTTGGCCCGTCTTCAGAGACATGAACTAAAAGTAAAGCCCCAAAAACATAATTTGTTTTGCACGCAGATTGAGTACTTGGGCCACGTCGTTTCCGCTGATGGGGTAGAGCCCTCCAGAGAAAAGATTGCTGTAATTCAAGAAAGGCCCACTCCAGAGACCTTAAAGGATGTTCAGGCATTCCTGGGACTGACCGGATATTACAGGTACTTTGTGAAGAACTTCGCTCTGCGGGCAAAGCCTTTACTGGAGCTGTTGAAAAAGGTACCTTCCGGTGCAAAAAACTGGAAAATCTGCTGGAAGGAGTCCCAAGAAGAGGCCTTTCCAGATCTAAAGAGAGCACTCACCAAAGCACCTGTCTTGGCTTATGCGGATTTCTTGCAACCATTTATTCTCCACACCGACCGGAGTCTACTGGGACTTGGAGCTGTGTTGTCACAGATGCAGGACAGGAGAGAGAGGGTGATCGTGATCGCTAGCTGGTCTCTTCATGATTCTGAACACAATCCAGACAACTACAGCTCCTTTAAGTTGGAGCTGCTGGCTTTAGTGTTGGCTATAACGGAGAGATTCGCAGAATATCTATCTGCCTCCAAAGTATTAGTGCGCACTGACAACAACCCGCTAGTGCACCTGGAGAATGCGAGACTAGGGGCTCTGGAACAGCAATGGGTGGCCAGAATGGCGAAGTTTCTCTATAAGATTACCTATAAGAGGGGACCAGAAAACACTCATGCCGATGCCCTGTCTAGGATGAGAAGTACTAATCCAGAGTGGGACAGAGATGCAGAGCTGGAAGATGAAGAAATTCCAACGTTTCTGAGACCCACCAGGATGGTGGTGGCAACGCAGGAGCAAATATACACCTCAGCCCAGGAAGGCATACTGAGACGATCCCGGGATGTGCGGGTTCAACTTCAACAGGAAGATAGTGAACTGGCATTGTTGAGACAGTGTGTGGCTTCTCAAAGACTCCCCAGCTCAGCAGAAAGAAGTACTCTGTCTGCAGAGGTGTTACGAATCCTTCAGCAGTAGGAACAGCTTCAGATGAAGAAAGGCCTAGTGTATGGGAAAGCACAATTGCGGACCGAGCTGAGTACGACCTGGCAAGTCATAATCCTGACAGTGTTGTTACCCGTGATTGCCGTTACTGCACACGAGCAAGGAGCCCACTTTGGCCCAGAGAAAACCTTCCAATGGTTACAACAGTTCATTTACCACCCCCAGTTGAAAGTGGAAGAGGCCTGTCGAACGTGTCGAACATGTGAACTGACTAAGCCGCCAGAGGAGAGAGCTCCCGTCCAGTCCATCGTATCCTCCGCTCCTCTAGAACTCTAGACAATAGACTATCTGACCATTGGCCCAGCCCATCAGGGCTATGAGCATTGCTTACTGATGGTGGATTACTTTATAAAGTTTGCAGTGGTGACTCCAACTCGAGACCAGACGGCAGAATCCGCTGCATACGCAATCTGCAAGTACTTCATCCAACCCTATGGCTGTCCAAAGAGGATTCACTCTGATCAGGGAGCCTGTTTTTTAGGAAGTGACATGGATGAGCTCGATTGTCTGTACCGGCAAGTCTCGTAATACTCCATACCACCCTCAGGGTAATTGCTCCTGTAAACGATTTAATTAAACGCTAATTTAGATGCTAAAAACTTTAGAAGAAGAGCGAAAGGACCGGTGACCTGAATATGTTCCTGAACTGGCGTGGATATATAATAATCTAGTACATCGAACCACAGGATATACGCCTTACTTCCTCCTGTTTGGACGAGATGGAAAGGGAATCTCTGAGGTGGCACTGGACCCAGAAGAGGACTACCCACGGACGGGGTGTCCTCCTGGGTTTGGGAACATCGACATCACCTATAAACCTTACATCCATTGGATCAGACTAGACTGCAGGAGCCAGAATATGTGGAGAAGACCCCATCCAGAGCAACAGAGTTTCAAGTTGGGGACCATGTCTTAGTATGTGAGTGCGTTCTCACAACAAGCTGGAAAACCGTTGGGAGAAAGACCCGTATCAGGTAAAGAGAAGACTTAGTTCTGAGGGACCCATGTACGAAGTCCAGCCTGAGGGAAAAGAGGATGCTCCCACTCAAACCCTCCACCAGAATATGCTCTGACTCTGATTAGCTAAAAACCCTGTACGAGTGGAAGAAGATCCCGAGGCTTCTGAAACAATCCAGACACCAGTAGCAGAGGAGGACGAAGAAGGGGTGAAGAGTTGAGCTCCGATGGCTTTGTGAGGTTAGAACCAGAGGATACAGCCTCAGCCATGGCTCTGCCCTCACAGCCGGATTCTGTCCCACAGGAGAACTCCACTACTTTTCCTGATCTGAGATGCTCCGAACAAACAACAGCTGGCAAGCCCCCCCAATCGCTATGAACAAGAAAATTTAATCTGGCAACAATCCCCACAGAAGAAGAAGAGACAGTCAAACACCCCTCGAAGAGTCTCGCCCATGGAATGGAGAGGAAAAAGAGTGGGGGAGTGTAGGGAGGAGTGACCAGTACGGACTTCAAAGCATTGTTCTGCTCACCACCACAGAGGGTTCTTCCAGCCACCTCCTACCAAGACCCATAGACTGATAAGTTGAACTGTTGTTACCTTTATAATAATACCCCCTGCTTGATCTATTGGTGTGTTACATAAATATCCCTGTTAACCCTTGCTCTGTCTCCTGTGTGTCACTGCATCCTACGCACCTGCTAGCATCCTACAGTTACGTAATTATTACGCTTAAAAAAAAGGCAAATATTCAAGTTCAACTCTAGGATGGGAATGAAGAAAGGCGAAGGGAACATGCACAACCACAATGCAAGATCAAGTCTACCCCACCAAAAAAAATCTTTCCCTCATGATCCCAATTGTATATTCACTGGAACAAATATTCTAAAAAAGAACTTTACACATTTACATGTATTTGTGTTATTTTCTTCTAAAATAGCGTCTTAGTCTTTTTTTAACCTCTTAATAACTGTCAATGCACCTTTTAATGGCAGGAATTAAGGGTACATTTAAGGGTACATTAAGGATACATCAATATAGCTGAGACCCTGGAGAAGCTGAAACCCCGGAGAACATGCTTCGGGTCGATTTTTACCAACCTCTGTCTTCTGATTGCCGTTATTCACCAAATGGCACTCCTTCTCTCCTGAGTTTTGCACTGTGCCTTAAAAGTAATTTTTGACCACATATGTGATATTAGTTTAATCAGGAGAAATTATGTAACAAACCGTATTGTTCATTTTCTCCTATTATCTCTTTTGAAAATTGAAAACTTGGGACCATAACATTTTAGTGGAAAAAAATGGTATTGTTTTAATTTACTCAGTCCAATGTTATACAATTCTGTGAACCAACCGAGGGTGAAAAATGCTCAATACACCCCTTAATAAATTTGAGAGATGTAGTTTCCACAATGAGATCATTTATGGTGGTTTCTGCTGTGTTGGCATGTCAAATGTAACATGGCTCGCGCAATCTGTTCCAGCCAAAATGGTGCTCCAAAAATGAAATAGCGCTTCCTTCTCTTCCGAGCTCTTCTGTGTGCCCAAACAATAGTTTTCCTCCATATATGGAACATTGCTGTACTCAGGAGAAATTGCACAATAAATTGTGTGATCTAATTCTTCCTGATTCCCAAAAGAAAAATTTTGGGCTAAAACAACATTTATGTGGGAAGAAAAGTAATTTTTCATTTTCAAGTCTCAATGATAGAAAATTCTGTAAGGCACGTGTGGGAATTAGATGCTCACAATATCGATGCATTAATTCCTTGAGGGGTGTAGTTTTCAAAATGAGGTAATTTGTGAGGAGTTTCTGCTGCTATGGGAGATCAGGGGCTCTTCAAATGCAACAAGGCGTCCAGAATTTATTCCAGCCAAAGTTGCACTTCAGAATTCAAATCGTGTTCTTCCCCTTTGTGAGCCCTGACGTGCACCAAAACAGTAGTTTTCCACCATATTTAGGAAATCAGTGTAGTTAGGAAAAATTGCACAACACATTTTTGGTCCATTTTCTCCTGTTACTCTTATAGAAATGAAAAAATTAGAGCTAATAGCTTTAATTCCTGTGATACATCTAAAGGGTTAGTAAACTTCGTGAATGTAGTTTTGACCACTTTCTGGGGTGCAGATTTTAAAATTGTGTCACTTTTGGGTATTTTCTGTCACATTGGCCCTTCAAAGTCACTTCAAATGTGACGTGGTCATTAAATGAATTGGTATTGTAAATTTTGTTGGAAAAACAAAAAATTTCTGATAAATGATAAACCTTTATAATTTCCTAACAAAAAATGTGTTTCAAAAATGATGTTGATATAAAGCAGGCATATGACAAATGTTATTTATTAATTATTTTTAGTGGTATATCCATCTGTTTTAAGAGAATACAAATTCAAATGAAGTACAATGTGTCACAAAAAATAAACTCAGAATCACTGTGATATGTTGTAGATTTCCAGCGTTATAACCACATAAAGTGGCACTGGTCAGAATTGAAAAATGTGGCCTGTTCAGAAATGTGAAAACAGGCCTGGAGGTCAAAGAAGTTAAAACAGATAAACACATTGCCCAAAAGAGTTTATATATACCATTCGTCAGGTCTACTTTACATCAGCATTATTTTTTTAAAAGACCTCTTTGTTAGGATGCTAGGAAGAAACCAAGATTTGTAGAAATTACTTTAGTATGGAAATCAACTAGAAGTCCCCATATGTCAGAAAATTGAAAACATTCTACCCTTCTGCATGTATATAATCACATGTCAGAAACTTCTGCTTGAGCACATGACAGGGAATGCACACTTTGATTTTTGGAGTGTATATTTGGCTGTAACAGATTGTGGACCTCAAATCCCAATTGCAAAGTCACAGAACTGCAAACACAGCTACAACTGACCCCATTTTGGAAAATACACTGCTCAAGGAATTTAGGTGCAGAAGTGATGACCTTTTTGACCCCTCAGCTGCTACACAAAATGTTATATTAGACCACAAACTTTAAATGTTATTTTTTTTCCACAAAAATGTTGCTATAGCGCCAAGTTTCTTATTTTCACAAGTTTAAAGGAGAAATTGCTAAATAAAATTTGGGGTACATTTTTTATTTCAGAGTACACAGATAGTTAATCTAGTAGTTGGAATCTACCATTTAAACAGAGGACAGGACTCTGAAGAGAAGGAAGACCATTTGACCTTTGGAGTGCAATTTTTGCTCAAACATATTGCAGACACCATTTGACATTTGGAAACCGCCTGAGGTGCCAAACAGCAAGACCCCCCCCCCCCCCATTTTGAAAACTACACTCCTCAAGGGATTTATCGAGTATCATATGCAAATTGCCTCTTCAGAGAAAAAGAGGACTAAAAACTCTATAGCGCCACCTGTTGAAAGCAGCGATTCTACAAGTCACATTCAACCCTTTAACGAGTCGTGCAATATGACTTAGGATAAAATCCAAATCAGTATCTCAATTCGCAGACACGGTGTTTCAGGCTGTTGGCCCTCGTCAGTGTGAAGCATGAGAACTAATTTGGCTAGGTGAGAGGCTCTGGACTGGGGTCTAAGGGGTAAAGTTTCTCCTTGTGGAGTAGCATAGTGATCCCACATTTGATTTGATGAATTTTAATCAATTTCCCTATGGAAATTTAATATTACATTTTTTTCCCAAAAAGTTGTTTTAGCCCTATATTTCTCATTTTTACATAGATAACAATTTGTTGTGCAAATTCTCTTTTGTACACATGTAGTCGGAAACTGCATGGTGGCTCAGTGGTTAGCATGCTGGAATCCTGGGTTCAAATCCCAGCAAGGACATCTGCAAGGAGTTTGTATGTTCTTCCTGTGTTTGCGTAGGTTTCCTCCAGATTCTCCGGTTTCCTCCCACATTCCAAAGACATACTGATAGGGAATTGTGAGCCCCATTGGGGACAGTGATGATTAAGTGTGTGCAAACTGTAAAGCACTGTGGAATATGTTGGTGCTATATAAATAAAAAGCTTATTACTGCTTGGGCAAATGGAATGGCTCAGACGGGGAGGAGCATTATTTGATTTTTGGAGTGCAAATTTGGATGGAATAAATTACGGACACCATGTTGCATTTGCACAGCCTCTGAGTTGCAAAAACATCAGAACCTCACACTCTACAGCCCTCAATGTATCTATTTAGGGGTGTGATGAGCATTTTGAATGCATTGGTGCTTCACAGAATTGGGCTGTAAAAATGAAATATTACATTTTTTCCATGAAAATGTTGCTTTAGCTCAAAATTTCTTATTTTTACAATAGAAGAAAGAGACAGTGGACCCCAAAATCTATTATGTAAGTTCTCCTGAGTGCGAATACATCCTACATGTGGTAAGAAATTATTGTTTTGGCATACAGCAGGGTTTGGAAATGAAGCAGTGGCATTTGACTTTGGAACACAATTTTTGCTAGAGAAGATTGTAGATGCCTTTTTATATTAGGAGGAGAGCCTCTGAGATGCCAAAACAACTAAAACCTCCCACAAATGACCCCATTTTTAAAATACACCGTCAAGATATTTATCTAGGGGTGTAGTAAGTATTTTTAAGCCCACAAGTTACAATATTTGTTATGCCCTTTCTCCTCAGTACACCAAATCCAATATGTGGTTAGAAACTTCTTTTCTGACACCGTGCAAAGCCTAGAAGTAGCTCCACACTGGGGAGCAGGTTTGCTGGTATGACTTTTGGGTGCCATGTTGTGTTAACAGAGCCCCTGAGGTGCCAGAACAGTAGAACACCCTTACGAGTGACCCCAATATAAATATGGTGGCTTAGTGCCAAATGCACTCTGCTTATTAGAGATACATAACCCATAAATTGTTAAGTGGACTTCACCTGCTTATGCCTCTGTACTTGACAGACCCTTGACAGTTCACTATTTAAGCTCTAGTTGCCATGAAAACCATCAGCTCCTCCAACTGCTTTGTGGAGTGCCAGTGGGTTGAGAAAGGGAACCTCACACTTTCTAATAGGCAATATCGCTATTGATTTACAGGGTGTGAGGAAGTGAATCGTGTCACAGGAAGGGGTCGCTGTGTGTGTACCGGAGGTGGATGTCCTGTGCCCGAAAGAGTCGGATGTGGACAGTCCTGTGCCCAGAGATGAACCAGAGGTGGATGTCCTGTGCCCGAAAGAGTCGGATGTAGAAAGTCCTGTGCCCAGAGATGAAGCGGAGGTGGATGCCCTGTGTCCGAAAGAGGACTGATATGAGTAACGATTGAAAACAGGTGGATATGGTGCTCAGCTGCTATCCGGAGGATATCCTGGGCTGTGTACGGCTGTTTGAGTAAAGAGTCTGTGATACAGCAGTGCAGGACACCCACGGGAACTAGTCAGAGGAGGACTGGCGTGTGTAGTATCTGCAACATGTGAAGCTGTGTTTGGAGACTGTAATATGGCGAGAGGTTGCCCCACGGATACTGGTCAAAGAGAGGTCCGGTGGGTTTAGGGACTACAATCTAAAAGCCATATGATGTGTAGTGCTATGAAACGAGCACTGAGACAAGATGTAACTGTATGTATTGAACTTTGATGATATGTACTATAAAATGCTATGCATCTTTATGTGTGAAGTAACACATTAAAGAGACTTTTGTGTTTGAACTTTGTGGGTCACTGCCTCTTCACTATGTACGGTGCTATTGCAGCATTACAAGGGTTAACTCCTATTAATTTACAGGGTTTTGCAGGGCTTCAGAAATCAGTTAAGCTAAGCTCCTGGTGGTAACTTTACATCCATTTGGGGACACTCTCTGCAAAATTGGGTATATAATACAACTAATGTTGGGAAAAGATTAAAAGGAATCTGTAACCAGGTTTTTGCTACTCCATCTGAGAGCAGCATGATATAGGGTCAGAGACTCTGAGACCACCGATGTGTAGCTTTATGGACTGCTTGATGCCTGCAGTTTTGATGTGCTACAAATCTGTTCTTTCTCTGAAAACTGAGCTCTGTATAACCCCACTCACACCACTGATTGGCAGCTTTATGTGCATATGCAGAAAGCTCCAGTCAATGATGGCGGCAGGTGAGAGAGAGCTCATGAATATGGAGGACTACATGGCAGAAGGTTTACTAGTACTCTAGTGATCATCTCCTGCTAATAAAAGTGGTTTCATGTAAACTACACCAAGCAGACCAGGAAGTGAAACATCACTGGAATATGAATCTTTAACTCTACATTATGCTGCTTTAAAATGAGGAGACAAAAAGCAGGTGAATGATTACCTTTAATAACTCTCGGATGTAGTTAATCTGAGCCCAGTACTTTGTTCACATAGATTTTATTTAACTTAGTGAAATCATAGTTAGACCATATCTATGCTTAACTATCTGAATACATTAGATGACATAATAAGTGCACTGAGATCGATCACATCTGCTGCTCTCTCTTCTTTGATATATACAGAACTAATGAATTCATTAAGTCATTCTCCCTTCTCTTAATCCTTAGTGACCATCTCTGTTACCATAACTTAGAGGACCCACCTGTGCAAACCTTGATTTTTTTATATTTAAGGAATGTCTTGGGATTTGTCTTGCTTTCCTTGGCTACCTGCTGCTAACTCTCTACTTTAGCTGATTATATTATTTTTTTTAACCAATTCTATTCAGTTTTTTATCATTTTTAAATTATAGATTTATGTGTTCTAAATCCCCTTTTTGTCACTAAAAACCTTCCTAGCCACAGGTGTAAGCCACATGGGGTTTAATTTTTGCTGTGTATACTAGTTGTCTATAGAGACACATTTGTCAATCTTGCAGACCAATATGGACTTAAAGGGAACCTGTCACCCCGAAAATCGCGGGTGAGGTAAGCCCACCGGCATCAGGGGCTTATCTGCAGCATTCTGTAATGCTATAGATAAGCCCCTGATATTACCTGAAAGAGGAGAAAAAGACGTTAGATTATACTCACCCAGGGGCGGTCCCTTTGCCTGCCCTGTTGAGGCGCCGGGCCTCTCTGACATTTCCGGCGCCTGCGCACTGCAGTACTTTGTTCTGCCCTTAACAGGGCAGACAAAGTACGCCTGCGCCGGAGCGGTGGCTGAAGATCAGAAGAGGACGTCTTGGAATGAAGATGGGAGGCGCCGCAGCGGACCAGAGACGCCCATCCGACCGGACCAGCAGCGGGACCGCCCCTGGGTGAGTATAATATAACGTCTTTTTCTCATCTTTCAGGTAACATCGGGGGCTTATCTACAGCATTACAGAATGCTGTAGATAAGCCCCTGATGCCGGTGGGCTTACCTCACCCACAATTTTCGGGGGGGCCGGTTCCCTTTAAATCACGCCTATATATCATTTGCATCAGTATCACTCTCTGACTATAGCTATTCCCAGCCAATGTCCTGAAGTGCAGAGCACAATCAAGGAATATTTGCCTTTTAAAATTATGTGATTTTGACCTCTATGTCCGAGTATGTGTTTTACAGTTTAAGCAAAATGAAATGATAGTTTGGTAATTATTACCAAGGTTTTCCTAAACAGTGCCAATTCCTATAACCGCTGCATTGTTAGACATGACCAGATCCAACAGAGCATCACTTTTTCCACAATCTGGCCCCTACAATTATAGGCTACATTCATACGTTCAGTAGTTGGTCAGTACTTTATATCAGTATTTGTAAGTAGTGTTGAGCATTCCGATACCGCAAGTATCGGGTATCGGCCGATATTTGCGGTATCGGAATTCCGATACTGAATTCCGATACTTCCCGCGTATCGGATACCGGAATCGGAAGTTCCCAGAATTCAAATTGAACGCAGCAGCCAATGAGGAATGAATGAAAGTGTGGGCACATCCTGTTTAGCATGGTGGGCATGTAAGTACTGGCAAGGCTTGGATTGGCTGCTGAAATGATGTCACTCTGCACTATAAAAAAGCGCTGCCGCCATTTTGCGCTCACTCTGCTGTGATTTCAGTTAGGGACAGGACGCTGTGTTCTAACTGAGGGCCAGTTGAGCTAGCTAATTGCTTTATTTTCCTTTCCAAAGGCTAATTTAGCAAAACGCTGTGTGTTCTTCACTGTTCACCTTGCTCTTGCCTTGCAGCGCTGTTTTAACAGCGTTCTGCAAGGTCTCTGTGTGTGTGTGTGTGCAGCTCACTCTGTAGTCTGTGTGCAGCCATATACCCGGTTGTATTCAGCTCAGGGGGGGTTCACACTGCCTCACACAGTTGTTCTTTTTTGCTCTTAGTGCAGCCTGCTGCACATTTTTTCTCAAATTTCCTATTAGTGTTTTTCCACCAGTCTCCAGCTCTATTGTGGAAAAACACTACATAGGATAACCTAGAGGGGGGTTTTTGGGCCTTGCAGCGCCGTTTACGGCTGTCTGCACGGTCTCCGTGTGAGCCCAGCTCGCCCTGTAGTCTGTGTGCAGCCATAGCCGGTTGGATTCAGCTCAGGGTTCGTTACTGGCTCATACCTTGAGAAAAATTTTCCTTTTTTTCAAATAGTGCAGCCTGTTTAAAATTTGAAAAAAAAAATTCCTATTAGTGTCTTTCCACTCGTATCCAGCTAAATAGTGGAAAAACACTATATAGGATAACCTAGAGGAGGGTTTTTTGGCCTTGCAGCGCCGTTTACGGCTGTCTGCACGGTCTCCGTGTGAGCCCAGCTCGCCCTGTAGTCTGTGTGCAGCCATAGCCGGTTGGATTCAGCTCAGGGTTCGTTACTGGCTCATACCTTGAGAAAAATTTTCCTTTTTTTCAAATAGTGCAGCCTGTTTAAAATTTGAAAAAAAAAATTCCTATTAGTGTCTTTCCACTCGTATCCAGCTAAATAGTGGAAAAACACTATATAGGATAACCTAGAGGAGGGTTTTTTGGCCTTGCAGCGCCGTTTACGGCTGTCTGCACGGTCTCCGTGTGAGCCCAGCTCGCCCTGTAGTCTGTGTGCAGCCATAGCCGGTTGGATTCAGCTCAGGGTTCGTTACTGGCTCATACCTTGAGAAAAATTTTCCTTTTTTTCAAATAGTGCAGCCTGTTTAAAATTTGAAAAAAAAAATTCCTATTAGTGTCTTTCCACTCGTATCCAGCTAAATAGTGGAAAAACACTATATAGGATAACCTAGAGGAGGGTTTTTTGGCCTTGCAGCGCCGTTTACGGCTGTCTGCACGGTCTCCGTGTGAGCCCAGCTCGCCCTGTAGTCTGTGTGCAGCCATAGCCGGTTGGATTCAGCTCAGGGTGCGTTACTGCCTCATACCTTGAAAAACAATTTCCTTTTTTTCAAATAGTGCAGCCAGTTTAAAATTTGAAAAAAAAAATTCCTATTAGTGTCTTTCCACTTGTATCCAGCTAAATAGTGGAAAAACACTATATAGGATAACCTAGAGGAGGGTTTCTTGGCCTTGCAGCGCCGTTTACGGCTGTCTGCACGGTCTCCGTGTGATTTAAACTAGCTCTGTAGCCCGATCTGCACCAAAAAAAAGGTTAAGTTCACCAAACACAACTTACACTTGTGTAGGCCACATTTGAAAAATAATAAAGTTTAGTCCACAATTTACAACATTAGTGTTTCTTACACCTGTTAGGAGGAGCATTACAGGAATAAGCACACTAAGGCCTTAGTACTTTTCTGCTTATCTTTATCTGTCAACCAAGATGAAGAGGGCAGGGAGTAAGGCACGTGGGCGTGGGCGCGGAGCAGGGAGAGGAGCAGGGAGAGGACGTGGTGATTCTGTGCCTGCTGCGGGCGCCGGTGACTCGTCGTCACTCAGTTTCAGCAGGGAACAGTCCTTCATGCGCAGCTTTGTCGGAGAGCGCCGTGCACCGCTGCTGCGTGAAGACCAAATTGAAGCCGTTGTCGGGTGGATGGCAGCTAACGCCTCGGCATCGACTTCAGTTAGTGCCACATCCTCTCAGGCACAGAGCACTGGAGAGCAGCCATCTGTCTCTTCACCACCTGCCAAATTGGCCAGGCAGTCAGAGAGCCCAGGACAGGAGCCGTCTCTACTTCTGTTCTCTGAATCTCTTGGCTTGGAAACAGGGGGCCAGCCAAGCAGCATTGGAGAAATGGAAGAAGAGGCAGTGTGCAGTGATGCCCAACACCTTTTTCTCTCTGACTCTGAAGAGGCAGGTGGGCCAGTGCCTCCGGTGACCACAGCGCAGTACGCATCTGATGATGAAACTCAGGTGCCGCTTTCTCGTGCGTACTGTGCTGCTGAGACTACCCAGGAGGAGCAGTTGGTGGCAGAGGGTAGTGGAGATGATGAGGTCCTTGACCCATCGTGGCGTGAGGAACAGGAAGGTGGTGGGAGCAGCTCAGAGGAAGAGCTTCCTCTTACGGGCCAAAGAGGGAGAGGGAGGGGGAAGACTGCGGAGCCTGTAGCCTCCACTTTGGCACCCGTTAGGAGCCTGTCTCTTTCCAAAGCCAAAAAGGGCGCTCCCAAGACTTGCAGTGCCTGGTCCTTTTTTGACACAGTTGCAGATGACATTTGTTTTGTCAAATGCAAGCTGTGTCATCATAAAGTAAAAAGAGGGAAAAATGTCAGCAACCTCAATACCACAAATATGTGGAAACATGTGCGGACCAGGCACGCGGTGGAGTTACAGAAACACACTGAAGATGTAGGCCAACCAACAGCGGCAGCTACCACCTCTTCAGCTCGTGTTGCCTCTTCCTCCAGCTCACGCACAGCTGGTTTGGCTTCCTCCCAGAGACCTTGTGTAATTCCACCCACAGCACCACCTTCCCAGTCATCCTCACACTCCCAGTCTACTCTACAGCCATCGGTAGTACAGGCATGGGAGAAAAGGCGGGCATTCTCGGCCAACCACCCCCGAGCACAGGCTCTGAATGCAGGCATTGCCAAACTGTTGTCCCTGGAAATGCTCTCGTTCAGGCTGGTGGAGACTGACAGCTTCCGTGACTTGATGGCATTGGCAGTCCCACAGTACAAGGTGCCCAGCCGCTTTTACTTCAGCAGGCAGGCTGTCCCTGCCCTGCACAGGCATGTTGAGGCAAACATAAAACATGCGCTACTGAACGCCGTCAGTAGCAAGGTCCACCTCACCACCGATGCGTGGACCAGTCAGCATGGACAGGGGCGATATGTTTCCCTCACTGCCCATTGGGTTAATGTTGTTGAGCCAGGTACAGATCGTGCGAGTGGCGCAGGACGTGTCCTGCCCACTCCAAGGATTGCAGGAATCCAGTCTGTACGCATCGACTCCTCCTCTTACACCAGTTCCTCTGATTCCTCTCTGCAGGATCCGTCACAGTCCACCTCCACATGGACCCGTGAACGTTTACCTATGACCGACATGAGCACAGCCGTGGCCAAACGTCAGCAGGCCGTCTTGAAACTAGTTTCATTGGGGCATCGAAGCCACACAGCGCAGGAGCTCTGGAATGCCATCAAGCAGGAGAGCGATGTGTGGTTACTGCCAGCGAATCTCCAGCCAGGCATGGTAGTGTGTGACAATGGCCGAAATCTGGTGGCAGCTTTGGCCCTTGGCAACCTCACTCACATCCCATGTCTGGCACATGTGCTCAATTTGGTTGTGCAGAGTTTTCTGAGGGACTATCCGGATCTTGATGCCCTGCTGCACAAGGTCCGCCTAGAGTGTGCTCACTTGCGGCGTTCCAGCTTGGCCAGATCCCGCATTGCTGCTCTGCAGCGCCGATTCCGCCTTCCGGAACACCGCATCATATGTGACCTACCTACCCGGTGGAATTCCACGTTACATATGTTGGAGCGGTTGTGTGAGCAGCAGCAAGCAGTTATGGAGTACCAGCTGCATCAGGCGCAAAGAAGTCGCAGTCAGCGCCGATCAGACTTCACAACCACAGAGTGGGCCACTATGAAGGACGTCTGCCAGGTTTTGCGTCCTTTTGATTATTCCACGCGGATGGCAAGTGCAGATGATGCACTAGTCAGCATGACTGTCCCCCTTATCTGCCTGCTTCAGCAAACTTTGCAAGGGTTAAGGGATGATGTGGTGGAAGAGGTGGAGGATGAGGAGTCACCTTTTCCATCAGCTTCTGGAGAGTCAGCGCCACGTGGTTCCTCACAAAGGGGTACGCAGGGGCCAATTTGTGAGGAGGATGAGGAGGAGTCAATGGAGGAGGAAGAGCTCCGTCCAGAGGAGGGAGCGACACAATTGTCCAGTGGTCAGTGTGTACAGCGAGGGTGGGGTGATGACGAGCGGGCAGAGATCATGTCTCAAGCAGGGGACAGCGTTTCTGGGCCGGTTGGCACTCTGCAGCACATGGTGGATTTCATGCTGCAGTGCCTGAGAAACGACCGCCGCATCGACCACATTCTCAACATGCCTGATTATTGGGTGTTCACCCTCCTCGATCCTCGCTACCGGGACAACGTCCAAAACCTCATCCCTGCGTTGACCCGGGAGCGTAAATTGCGGGAGTACCACGACACACTGGTGAATTCCATCATCTTCTCCTGTCCAACTGAGAGGAGTGCTGCTAGTGCTTTACAAAGCAGCTCAGTGCGTCGAGGCAGTGGGGGAGGCTCTGCCCAAAGAGGGAGCAGAAGCAGTGCCTCTGCCCAAGGCAAGCCCAGTATGGCACAACTCTGGCACACTTTTGTGTGCCCGCCCCAAATGTCTACACCATCACCGGCGGCTCCAGTCAGCAGGAGGCAACGGTTCCGTCAGATGGTGACAGACTACATGGCTTGCCCTCTTACTGTACTCCCAGACGGCTCTTCCCCGTTCAAGTTTTGGGTCTCTAAGCTGGATACATGGCCAGAGCTAAGCCAGTATGCATTGGAGGTGCTGGCTTGCCCTGCGGCTAGTGTCTTATCGGAACGTGTCTTTAGTGCCGCAGGTGGTGTACTAACAGACCGTCGCATGCGACTATCCTCCGATAACGTTGACCGGCTTACTTTCCTGAAAATGAACCAGGCCTGGATCTCGCAGGAATTTGCCACTCCTCTGCCTGATTAAGTAATTGGGTGTCATCCAGGTCTCCTGCTGTGTTCATCTTTCTACCACCTGAACTGCTATTCCTGGGCTCCAACACCGCCAGTTGCGGCTCAGAAGTGCAGGCTGCACAGTAAAAACATACGACCCAGTGTTATTGGGTTTCAGTAACGTCAGCTGATCCCCAGCTGTGTAGCCGGCAATGTGTCCTGCGACCGCCACGCTGGCACAACAACCTAAATGTAAGGGAACCTGTCCCCCCCCCCCCCCCCGTCGTTTGTTACTGAAAGAGCCATCTTGTGCAGCAGTAATGCTGCACAAGGAAAAGGTAGCTCTTTTTTTTTAGCTCTTTGCACACGCAGAACTTAACACTTATAAAATGTGTTCACTGATACCGTTATACCGTCCCGGAGCTGGGACTTTCCTTCGTAATGTGACGCAGCACAGCCGTCATTCCTACCCCCTTGGTGCCATGCGCTGCCTCCTCAGCGTTGTTTTAAGCTGTCACGGAGCCTGCGCTGTTCTGTTATCCCTTGGGCATGCCCTATTTGCGCTGCCTGTCTTCTGACATAATTTGGTGTCAGGCTGGCTGCGCCTGTGCGGCCGCGGTGCCCGAGATCCCGCCTCGCAGTGTCTTCTGATTGAGTCACACTGCGGGCCTGGGATCCATGGGCATGCGCAGTGCATATCTTCCCCTCGGGCTCTCGCTCATTTCCCTCCGCCTTCTTTAGACTGTGCGCCGTCAGCTGATCCCTAGCATGCCACGGCCGTGACACCGCACAGTCTGAAGAAGAGGGAAGGAGGGGAGTGAGAGTCGAGGTTATGCACTGTGCATGCCCATGGTTCCAAGGCCCGCAGTGGGATTACGTTAGATGAGACTGCGAGGTGGGATCTGGAGCAGCGTGGACGCACAGGCACTGACAGCCTGACACCAAATTATGTCAGAAGACAGGCAGCGCTAATTGGGCATGGCCAAGGGCTAACAGAACAGCGCAGGCTCCGTGGCAGCTTAAAACAACGCTGAGGAGGCAGCGCACGGCATCAAGGGGATAGGAATGACAGCTGTGCTGTGTCCCATTACGAAGGAAATTCGCACCTCCGGAACGGTTTAACGGTATAAAGGGACACATTTTTAGTGTTTACTTCGGTGTTTGCAAGGAGCATAATTAAAAGAGCAACCTTTTCCTTTTGCATCCTTAGTGCTGCACAACATGGCTCTTTCAGCTACAAACGTCTTGGGGGGGGGGGTTAAAGGTTTCCTTTCAACTTGCTCCAATCAGGCTTCGGCCTACACTCTGTTCCTCTGCTCCTCCTGCTGTCCCTGGGCTCTAACACCGCCAGTTGGTGCCTGGAAGTGCTGTGTGCACAGTCAACAGTCGCTCCTCTGTTATTGGGGTTCAGTAACGTCAGCTGATCCCCAGCTGTGTGTGCGGCAATACCTCCAATCTGCTCCTCCTGCTGTCCCTGGGCTCTAACACCGCCAGTTGGTGCCTGGAAGTGCTGTGTGCACAGTCAACAGTCGCTCCTCTGTTATTGGGGTTCAGTAACGTCAGCTGATCCCCAGCTGTGTGTGCGGCAATACCTCCAATCTGCTCCTCCTGCTGTCCCTGGGCTCTAACACCGCCAGTTGGTGCCTGGAAGTGCTGTGTGCACAGTCAACAGTCGCTCCTCTGTTATTGGGGTTCAGTAACGTCAGCTGATCCCCAGCTGTGTATCCGGCAACGTGTCATGCGACCGCCACGCTGGCACAACTAAAATGTAAGGGGACCTGTCCCCCCCCCCCCCCCTAGGCGTTTGTTACTGAAAGAGCCACCATGTGCAGCACTAATACTGCACAAGGGAAAGGTCGCTCTTGAAATTATGCTCCTTGCAAACGCTGAACTACACACTCATGTAATGTGTCCCCTCACACCGTCCAACCGTCCCGGAGGTGGGACTTTCCTTTGTAATGTGACACAGCACAGCCGTCATTGCTACCCCCTTGGCACCGTGCGCTGCCTCCTTAGCGTTGTTTGATTCCGTCATGGACCCTGCGCTGTTATGTTATCCCTTGGCCATGCACAGTTTGCGCTGCCCGTCCTCTGACATCATTTGTTGTCGTCCTGGCTGCGCCTGTGCGTCCACGCTGCCCGAAATCACACCTCGCAGTGTCGTCTAATGTGATCCCACAGTGGGCCTGGTATCCATGGCCATGCGCAGTGCATATACTAGCCTCTCACTCCCCTTCTTCACGCTTCTTCAGACTAGGCGGCGTCAGCTGATCCCTAATAGCATGCCACGGCCGTGACGCCGCACAGTCTGAAGAAGCAGGAAGGAGGTGAGTGAGAGGCGATGATATGCACTGCGCATGCCCATGGATCCCTGGCCCGCAGTGGGACTACATTAGATGACACTGCAAGGTTGGATCTCGGGCAGCTTGGACGCACAGGCACTGCCAGCCTGACACCTACATGATGTCAGAAGACGGGCACCGCTAACTGTGCATGGCCAAGGGATAACATTACAGTGCGGGCTCCGTGACAGAACCAAACAACGTTGAGGAGGTGGTGCCCGGCACCAAGGGGGTTGGAATGACGGCTGTGCTGTGTCACATTACAAAGGAAAGTCCCACTTCCGGGATGGTTTGACGGTGTGAGGGGACACATTATATGAGTGTGTACTTCAGCGTTTGCAAGGAGCATAATTTTCGGAGCCACCATTTTCCATGTGCAGTATTACTGCTGTACAAGATGGCTCTTTCAGCAACAAATGCCTGGGGGGGGGGGTTAAAGGTTCCCTTTCAACTTGCTCCACTGCAGGCTTCGGCCTACACTCTGCTCCTCTTTGATTCCCTGGGTTTCAACACTGTCAGTTGCCACCTGGAAGTGTTGTCTACACAGAAAAAAACACTAGGTGATGTGTCAGTGGGGTTCAGCACCGCCAGCTGTTCCCCTGCTGTGTAGTCGGCAACGTGTCCAGCACAAGCCACGCTGGCACAACAGAACAAAAGCTGCCACCAGTGCAGGCTTCGGCCTACACTCTGCTCCTCTCCTCCTCCTGCTGACCCTGGGCTCAAACACCGCTAGTTTTTGCCCGGAAGTGCTAGCTGCACAGAGAAAAACACCAGCCAATGTGTTAGTGGGGTTCAGCAACGCCAGCTGTTCCCCTGCTGTGTAGCCGGCAACGTGACCTGCAAACGCCATGCAGGCACAGGAACTGAAATTAAAAGGGAACCTGGCCCCACCCCCCCAGGTGTTTCTATGTATAACAGCCACCTAGTACAGCAGTACTGCTGCATTTGTACAAGGTGGCTGACTTTTTCTCCTTGCCCACGTGGAACTCAACACGTACAAAATGTGTCTCATTGAGACCATTCCACTGTCCCTGAGGTGTGACTTTCCTTTGTAATGATACGCAGCACCCCCCTTGGTAGCGTTTCCCGTCTTTTGTCATCATGGTTAGCTGGCTGCGCCTGTGCATCCGCCCTGCTAGAAACAACGCCCCTCGTTGTCATATTTATTTTGTCAGCGAGGGTGTGGTTTATGGGCACGAGCAGTGCATATGTTCGCCTGTCTTAACTCATCTCCTTCCGCCTTCTTCAGACTGTGCGGCCTCCTGGCCGTGGTAGGCGATAAGGGATCAGCTGAGGCCGCCCAGTCTGGAGCCGGTGTAAGGACATGTGTAAGCGGCAAACCTATTTACTGCACAAGGCCACGAATCCCAGCCACGTAGTGTGATTGTTTGAAAACACACTGTGGGTCTGGGATTCATGTCCATCGCTAACCGCAACGGCCGACATGAAATGAGGTCAGAAGACAGGAAGCGCTCACAGCGCATGGCCAAGGGATCACAATAGCGCAGACTCCTGTACAGCAAATAACAACGCTCAGGAATCTGCGCCCAGTACCTAGGTGCAAATTTTGACACCTGTGCTGCGTCTCGTTAAAAAGACAAGTCACGCCTCCACAACTGTTTGACAGTATAATGGGCTAAATAGTGTACGTGTTTTAGTCAGCGTGTGCAAGGAGCAAAACAAATAGAGCAACCTTTTACTTGTGCAGCATTAATGCTGCACAAGGTGTGGCTCTTGTACCTTGCAACACCTGAGGGGGGGGTTAAAGGTAACCTTTGAAATTGGTTCAACTAGGCTTCGGCCTACACTCTGCTCCTCTACTCCTCCTGCTGACCCTGGGCTCAAACACCGCTAGTTTTTGCCCGGAAATGCTAGCTGCACAGAGAAAAACACCAGCCAATGTGTTAGTGGGGTTCAGCACCGCCAGCTGTTCCCCTGCTGTGTAGTCGGCAACGTGTCCAGCACAAGCCACGCTGGCACAACCGACCAAAAGCTGCCACCAGTGCAGGCTTCGGCCTACACTTTGCTCCTCTCCTCCTCCTGCTGACCCTGGGCTCAAACAACGCCAGTTTCTGCCCGGACATGCTAGCTGCACAGAGAAAAACACCAGCCAATGTGTTAGTGGGGTTCAGCACCGCCTGCTGTTCCCCCGCTGTGTAGCCGGCATCGTGTCCAGCACAAGCCACGCTGGCACAACCGACCAAAAGCTGCCACCAGTGCAGGCTTCGGCCTACACTTTGCTCCTCTCCTCCTCCTGCTGACCCTGGGCTCAAACAACGCCAGTTTCTGCCCGGACATGCAATCTGCACAGAGAAAAACACCAGTCAATGTGTCAGTGGGGTTCAGCAACGCCAGCTGTTCCCCTGCTGTGTAGCTTGCAACGTGACCTGCAAACGCCACGCAGGCACATGAACTGAAATTGAAGGGAGCCTGCCCCCCACCCACAGGTGTTTCTATGTATATCAGCCACCTTGTACAGCAGTACTGCTGCATTTGTACGAGGTGGCTGACTTTTTCTCCTTGCCCACGTGGAACTCAACACGTACAAAATGTGTCTCATTAGAGACCATTACAATGTCCCTGAGGTGTGACTTTCCTTTGTAATGACACGCAGCACCACCCTTGTTAGCGCTGCCCGTCTTTTGACATCATTGGTTAGCTGGCTGCGCCTGTGCATCTCCCCTGCTCGAAACAACGGCCCTCGGTGTCTTATTTTTTTGGACAGCGAGGGTGTGATTGATGGGCATGTGCAGTGCATATGTTTGCCTGTGTTCACTCATCTCCTTCCGCCTTCTTCAGACTGGGTGTCCTCATGGCCGCGGCAGGCGATAAGGGATCAGATGAGGCCGCCCAATCTGAAGCAGGTGTAAGGACATGTGTGAGCGGCAAACATATTTAGTGCACCAGGGCACGAATCCCAGCACCGCAGTGTGATTTTTTAAAAACACACTGTGGGTCTGGGATTCATGTCCATCGCTAACCGCAACGGCCGACATGAAATGAGGTCAGAAGACAGGAAGCGCTCACAGCGCATGTCCAAGGGATCACAATAGCGCAGACTCCTGTACAGCAAATAACAACGCTCAGGAATCTGCGCCCAGTACCTAGGTGCAAATTTTGACACCTGTGCTGCGTCTCGTTAAAAAGACAAGTCACGCCTCCACAACTGTTTGACAGTATAATGGGCTAAATAGTGTACGTGTTTTAGTCAGCGTGTGCAAGGAGCAAAACAAATAGAGCAACCTTTTACTTGTGCAGCATTAATGCTGCACAAGGTGTGGCTCTTGTACCTTGCAACACCTGAGGGGGGGGTTAAAGGTAACCTTTGAAATTGGTTCAACTAGGCTTCGGCCTACACTCTGCTCCTCTACTCCTCCTGCTGACCCTGGGCTCAAACACCGCTAGTTTTTGCCCGGAAATGCTAGCTGCACAGAGAAAAACACCAGCCAATGTGTTAGTGGGGTTCAGCACCGCCAGCTGTTCCCCTGCTGTGTAGTCGGCAACGTGTCCAGCACAAGCCACGCTGGCACAACCGACCAAAAGCTGCCACCAGTGCAGGCTTCGGCCTACACTTTGCTCCTCTCCTCCTCCTGCTGACCCTGGGCTCAAACAACGCCAGTTTCTGCCCGGACATGCTAGCTGCACAGAGAAAAACACCAGCCAATGTGTTAGTGGGGTTCAGCACCGCCTGCTGTTCCCCCGCTGTGTAGCCGGCATCGTGTCCAGCACAAGCCACGCTGGCACAACCGACCAAAAGCTGCCACCAGTGCAGGCTTCGGCCTACACTTTGCTCCTCTCCTCCTCCTGCTGACCCTGGGCTCAAACAACGCCAGTTTCTGCCCGGACATGCTAGCTGCACAGAGAAAAACACCAGCCAATGTGTTAGTGGGGTTCAGCAACGCCAGCTGTTCCCCTGCTGTGTAGCTTGCAACGTGACCTGCAAACGCCACGCAGGCACATGAACTGAAATTGAAGGGAGCCTGCCCCCCACCCACAGGTGTTTCTATGTATATCAGCCACCTTGTACAGCAGTACTGCTGCATTTGTACGAGGTGGCTGACTTTTTCTCCTTGCCCACGTGGAACTCAACACGTACAAAATGTGTCTCATTAGAGACCATTACAATGTCCCTGAGGTGTGACTTTCCTTTGTAATGACACGCAGCACCCCCATTGTTAGCGCTGCCCGTCTCCTGACATCATTGGTTGGCTGGCTGTGCCTGTGCGTCCCCCCTGCCCGACACAACGCCCCCCGTTGTCTCATATATTTTGACTGCGAGGGTGTGATTGATGGGCACGAGCAGTGCATATGTTCCCCTGTTTTCACTCCCCTCCTTCCGCCTTCTTCTGACTGTGCGGCCTCATGGCCGCGGCATGCGATAAGGGATCAGCTGAGGCCGCCCAGTCTGAAGCAGGTGTAAGGACATGTGTGAGCGGCGAACATATTTACTGCACAAGGCCACGAATCCCAGCACCGCAGTGTGACTTTAGGAAAAGCCACTGTGGGTCTGGGATTTATGGCCATCGTTAACCGCACCGGCCAACATGAAATGAGGTCATGAGACGGCCTGCACTAACAGGGTATTGCCAAGGGATAACACAAGAGCGCAGACTCCTGTACAGCAAATAACAACGCTCAGGAATCTGCGCCCAGTACCTAGGTGCAAATTTTGACACCTGTGCTGCGTCTCGTTAAAAAGACAAGTCACGCCTCCACAACTGTTTGACAGTATAATGGGCTAAATAGTGTACGTGTTTAATTCAGCGTGTGCAAGGAGCAAAATTAAATAGAGCAACCTTTGACTTGTGCATCATTAATGCTGTTCAAGGTGTGGCTCTTGTACCTTGCAACACCTGAGGGGGGGGTTAAAGGTAACCTTTGAAATTGGTTCAACTAGGCTTCGGCCTACACTCTGCTCCTCTACTCCTCCTGCTGACCCTGGGCTCAAACACCGCTAGTTTTTGCCCGGAAATGCTAGCTGCACAGAGAAAAACACCAGCCAATGTGTTAGTGGGGTTCAGCACCGCCAGCTGTTCCCCTGCTGTGTAGTCGGCAACGTGTCCAGCACAAGCCACGCTGGCACAACAGAACAAAAGCTGCCACCAGTGCAGGCTTCGGCCTACACTTTGCTCCTCTCCTCCTCCTCCTGCTGACCCTGGGCTCTAACACCGCTAGTTTTTGCCCGGACATGCAATCTGCACAGAGAAAAACACCAGTCAATGTGTCAGTGGGGTTCAGCAACGCCAGCTGTTCCCCTGCTGTGTAGCTTGCAACGTGACCTGCAAACGCCACGCAGGCACATGAACTGAAATTGAAGGGAGCCTGCCCCCCACCCCCCCAGGTGTTTCTATGTATAACAGCCACCTTGTACAGCAGTACTGCTGCATTTGTACAAGGTGGCTGACTTTTTCTCCTTGCACACGTGGAACTCAACAAGTACAAAATGTGTCTCATTACAGACCATTACAATGTCCCTGAGGTGTGACTTTCCTTTTTAATGACACGCAGCACCCCCATTGTTAGCGCTGCCCGTCTCCTGACATCATTGGTTGGCTGGCTGTGCCTGTGCGTCCCCCCTGCCCGACACAACGCCCCCCGTTGTCTCATATATTTTGACTGCGAGGGTGTGATTGATGGGCACGAGCAGTGCATATGTTCCCCTGTTTTCACTCCCCTCCTTCCGCCTTCTTCTGACTGTGCGGCCTCATGGCCGCGGCATGCGATAAGGGATCAGCTGAGGCCGCCCAGTCTGAAGCAGGTGTAAGGACATGTGTGAGCGGCGAACATATTTACTGCACAAGGCCACGAATCCCAGCACCGCAGTGTGACTTTAGGAAAAGCCACTGTGGGTCTGGGATTTATGGCCATCGTTAACCGCACCGGCCAACATGAAATGAGGTCATGAGACGGCCTGCACTAACAGGGTATTGCCAAGGGATAACACAAGAGCGCAGTTTCCTGTACTGCAAATAACAACGGTAAGGAATCTGCGCACAGCACCTAGGTGTAAATTTGTACACCTGTGCTGCGTCTCCTTAAAAAGACTAGTAGTCACGCCTCCACTACTGTTTGACAGTATAATGGGCTAAATAGTGTACGTGTTTAATTCAGCGTGTGCAAGGAGCAAAATTAAATAGAGCAACCTTTGACTTGTGCATCATTAATGCTGTTCAAGGTGTGGCTCTTGTACCTTGCAACACCTGAGGGGGGGGGTTAAAGGTAACCTTGGAAATTGGTTCAACTAGGCTTCGGCCTACACTCTGCTCCTCTACTCCTCCTGCTGACCCTGGGCTCAAACACCGCTAGTTTTTGCCCGGAAATGCTAGCTGCACAGAGAAAAACACCAGCCAATGTGTTAGTGGGGTTCAGCAACGCCAGCTGTTCCCCCGCTGTGTAGCCGGCATCGTGTCCAGCACAAGCCACGCTGGCACAACCGACCAAAAGCTGCCACCAGTGCAGGCTTCGGCCTACACTTTGCTCCTCTCCTCCTCCTCCTGCTGACCCTGGGCTCAAACACCGCTAGTTTTTGCCCGGAAATGCTAGCTGCACAGAGAAAAACACCAGCCAATGTGTTAGTGGGGTTCAGCAACGCCAGCTGTTCCCCCGCTGTGTAGCCGGCATCGTGTCCAGCACAAGCCACGCTGGCACAACCGACCAAAAGCTACCACCAGTGCAGGCTTCGGCCTACACTTTGCTCCTCTCCTCCTCCTCCTGCTGACCCTGGGCTCAAACACCGCTAGTTTTTGCCCGGAAATGCTAGCTGCACAGAGAAAAACACCAGCCAATGTGTTAGTGGGGTTCAGCACCGCCAGCTGTTCCCCTGCTGTGCAGCTTGCAACGTGACCTGCAAACGCCACGCAGGCACATGAACTGAAATTGAAGGGAGCCTGCCCCCCACCCACAGGTGTTTCTATGTATAACAGCCACCTTGTACAGCAGTACTGCTGCATTTGTACGAGGTGGCTGACTTTTTCTCCTTGCCCACGTGGAACTCAACACGTACAAAATGTGTCTCATTAGAGACCATTACAATGTCCCTGAGGTGTGACTTTCCTTTGTAATGACACGCAGCACCACCCTTGTTAGCGCTGCCCGTCTTTTGACATCATTGGTTAGCTGGCTGCGCCTGTGCATCTCCCCTGCTCGAAACAACGCCCCTCGGTGTCTTATTTTTTTGGACAGCGAGGGTGTGATTGATGGGCATGTGCAGTGCATATGTTTGCCTGTGTTCACTCATCTCCTTCCGCCTTCTTCAGACTGGGTGTCCTCATGGCCTCGGCAGGCGATAAGGGATCAGATGAGGCCGTCCAGTCTGAAGCAGGTGTAAGGACATGTGTGAGCGGCAAACATATTTACTGCACCAGGGCACGAATCCCAGCACCGCAGTGTGATTTTTTAAAAACACACTGTGGGTCTGGGATTCATGTCCATCGCTAACCGCAACGGCCAACATGAAATGAGGTCATAAGACAGGAAGCGCTCACAGCGCATGGCCAAAGGATCACAAGAGCGCAGACTCCTGTACAGCAACTAACAACGCTCAGGAAGCTGCGCCCATGCAAAAAGGTGTTTTCGACACCTGTGCTGCTTTTCTTTAAAAAGACAAGTCACGCCTCCACTACTGTTAAACAGTATAATGGGCTAAATAGTCTACGTGTTGCATTCAGCTTGTGCAAGTAGACAAATTAATAGAGCAACCTTTTACTTGTGCAGCATTAATGCTGCAGAAGGAGTGGCTCTTGTTCTTTGTAACACCTGAGGGGGGGTTAAAGGTAACCTTTGAAATTGGTTCAACTAGGCTTCGGCCTACACTTTGCTCCTCTCCTCCTCCTCCTGCTGACCCTGGGCTCTAACAACGCTAGTTTTTGCCCGGAAATGCTAGCTGCACAGAGAAAAACACCAGCCAATGTGTTAGTGGGGTTCAGCAACGCCAGCTGTTCCCCCGCTGTGTAGCCGGCATCGTGTCCAGCACAAGCCACGCTGGCACAACCGACCAAAAGCTGCCACCAGTGCAGGCTTCGGCCTACACTTTGCTCCTCTCCTCCTCCTCCTGCTGACCCTGGGCTCAAACACCGCTAGTTTTTGCCCGGAAATGCTAGCTGCACAGAGAAAAACACCAGCCAATGTGTTAGTGGGGTTCAGCACCGCCAGCTGTTCCCCTGCTGTGCAGCTTGCAACGTGACCTGCAAACGCCACGCAGGCACATGAACTGAAATTGAAGGGAGCCTGGCCCCCACCCCCAGGTGTTTCTATGTATAACAGCCACCTTGTACAGCAGTACTGCTGCATTTGTACAAGGTGGCTGATGTTTTCTCCTTGCCCACGTGGAACTCAACACGTACAAAATGTGTCTCTTTGAGACCATTCCACTGTCCCTGAGGTGTGACTTTCCTTTCTAATGATACGCAGCACCCCCCTTGGTAGCGCTTCCCGTCTTCTGACATCATTGGTTGGCTACTTGCGCCTGTTCGTCCGCCCTGCCTGAATAAAATGCTCCTCGTTGTCTTAATTATTTTGACTGCGAGGGTGTGATTGATGGGCACGAGCAGTGCATATCTTCGCCTGTCTTAACTCATCTCCTTCAGCCTTCTTCAGACTGTGCAGCCTCATGGCCGCGGCATGCAAGAAGGGATCAGCAGAGGCCGCCCAGTCTGAAGCAGGTGTAAGGACGTGTGTGAGCGGCCAAAATATTTACTGCTCAAGGCCACGAATCCCAGCACCGCAGTGTGGCTTTATGAAAAGACACTGTGGGTCTGGGATTTATGGCCATCGTTAACCGCACCGGCCAACATGAAATGATGTCATAAGATGGGCAGCGCTAACAGGGCATTGCCAAGGGATAACACAAGAGCGCAGACTCCTGTACAGCAAATAACAACGCTCAGGAAGCTGCTCCAAGCACCAAGGCGTTATTTTGGACACCTGTGCTGCGTCTCATCAAAAAACCAAGTCACGCATCCACTACAGTTTGACTGTAGAATGGGGTAAATTGTGTATGTCTTTCATTCAGCGTGTGCAAGTAGACAAATTAATAGAGCAACCTTTCACTTGTGCAGCATTAATACTGCACAAGGTGTGTCTCTTGTACTTTGTAACACCTGAGGGGGGGGGTTAAAGGTTTCCTTTGAAATTGGTTCAACTAAGCTTCGGCCTACACTCTGCTCCTCTCCTCCTCCTCCTGCTTCAACACGGGCTCTAACATCGCTAGTTTTTGCCCGCAAGTGCTAGCTGCACAGAGAAAAACACACGCCATTGTGTTAGTGGGGTTCAGCAACGCCAGCTGTTCCCCCAGTGTGTAGCCGGCAAAGTGTCCTGCAAACGCAACGCAGACACAAAGCTGCCTCCAGTGCAGGCTTCGGCCTACACTCATCTCCCCCTGCTTACCCTTTGCTCCAACACCGCTAGTTGGGGCTCTAGGAAGACAATCTTTAATAGGCAAGGCAACGCATCCGGGTTCCAGCACCGCCAGCTGGTTCTCGGCAGTGTTTTTGTCACAGGTACTCCCTCGTGCCAAGCCTGGTTTCAGCACCGTCAGCTGTTTCCGGGTTGTGTCAAGCTCACTGAGACACCTATGCTTGCCTCGTCGTGGTGCGGTCGGGTTAGCCAACTCCAGGGTGCCTCCAGTTTAGGAGCTTCCTATGTGGGCTGCGTGAACTGGTAGTCAAGGCTGGTTCTGTAGTGCCAGTAGGCCCAGCTCCCCCTGTAGGACTGTTGGGGTTCGGTAACTGCGGCTGCCTCGCGGCCTAGCTGTTCTCTCCTCTCCTGTGGACCTTCGGGTCCACCACCTGGTTCCAGCACCGTCAGCTGGTTCCGGGCCGAGCCTTTGGCTTAGGTGCCTCCTCCTGGGTATCCGAGTTCCGCCAACGCCAGGCGGTCCTTGGTAGTGCTTTTAAGCGCGGGCACCTACAGCTTAGTAACCGGGTTCCAGCACCGTCAGCTGGTCCTCGGTCGTGCCATTGGCTCTTGCACACTGGGGCAACGCATCCGGGTTCCAGCACCGCCAGCTGGTTCTCGGCAGTGTTCTTGTCACAGGTACTCCCTCGTGCCAAGCCTGGTTTCAGCACCGTCAGCTGTTTCCGGGTTGTGTCAACTTCACTGAGACACCTATGCTTGCCTCGTCGTGGTGCGGTCGGGTTAGCCAACTCCAGGGTGCCTCCAGTTTAGGAGCTTCCTATGTGGGCTGCGTGAACTGGTAGTCAAGGCTGGTTCTGTAGTGCCAGTAGGCCCAGCTCCCCCTGTAGGACTGTTGGGGTTCGGTAACTGCGGCTGCCTCGCGGCCTAGCTGTTCTCTCCTCTCCTGTGGACCTTCGGGTCCACCACCTGGTTCCAGCACCGTCAGCTGGTTCCGGGCCGAGCCTTTGGCTTAGGTGCCTCCTCCTGGGTATCCGAGTTCCGCCAACGCCAGGCGGTCCTTGGTAGTGCTTTTAAGCGCGGGCACCTACAGCTTAGTAACCGGGTTCCAGCACCGTCAGCTGGTCCTCGGTCGTGCCATTGGCTCTTGCACACTGGGGCAACGCATCCGGGTTCCAGCACCGCCAGCTGGTTCTCGGCAGTGTTCTTGTCACAGGTACTCCCTCGTGCCAAGCCTGGTTTCAGCACCGTCAGCTGTTTCCGGGTTGTGTCAACTTCACTGAGACACCTATGCTTGCCTCGTCGTGGTGCGGTCGGGTTAGCCAACTCCAGGGTGCCTCCAGTTTAGGAGCTTCCTATGTGGGCTGCGTGAACTGGTAGTCAAGGCTGGTTCTGTAGTGCCAGTAGGCCCAGCTCCCCCTGTAGGACTGTTGGGGTTCGGTAACTGCGGCTGCCTCGCGGCCTAGCTGTTCTCTCCTCTCCTGTGGACCTTCGGGTCCACCACCTGGTTCCAGCACCGTCAGCTGGTTCCGGGCCGAGCCTTTGGCTTAGGTGCCTCCTCCTGGGTATCCGAGTTCCGCCAACGCCAGGCGGTCCTTGGTAGTGCTTTTAAGCGCGGGCACCTACAGCTTAGTAACCGGGTTCCAGCACCGTCAGCTGGTCCTCGGTCGTGCCATTGGCTCTTGCACACTGGGGCAACGCATCCGGGTTCCAGCACCGCCAGCTGGTTCTCGGCAGTGTTCTTGTCACAGGTACTCCCTCGTGCCAAGCCTGGTTTCAGCACCGTCAGCTGTTTCCGGGTTGTGTCAACTTCACTGAGACACCTATGCTTGCCTCGTCGTGGTGCGGTCGGGTTAGCCAACTCCAGGGTGCCTCCAGTTTAGGAGCTTCCTATGTGGGCTGCGTGAACTGGTAGTCAAGGCTGGTTCTGTAGTGCCAGTAGGCCCAGCTCCCCCTGTAGGACTGTTGGGGTTCGGTAACTGCGGCTGCCTCGCGGCCTAGCTGTTCTCTCCTCTCCTGTGGACCTTCGGGTCCACCACCTGGTTCCAGCACCGTCAGCTGGTTCCGGGCCGAGCCTTTGGCTTAGGTGCCTCCTCCTGGGTATCCGAGTTCCGCCAACGCCAGGCGGTCCTTGGTAGTGCTTTTAAGCGCGGGCACCTACAGCTTAGTAACCGGGTTCCAGCACCGTCAGCTGGTCCTCGGTCGTGCCATTGGCTCTTGCACACTGGGGCAACGCATCCGGGTTCCAGCACCGCCAGCTGGTTCTCGGCAGTGTTCTTGTCACAGGTACTCCCTCGTGCCAAGCCTGGTTTCAGCACCGTCAGCTGTTTCCGGGTTGTGTCAACTTCACTGAGACACCTATGCTTGCCTCGTCGTGGTGCGGTCGGGTTAGCCAACTCCAGGGTGCCTCCAGTTTAGGAGCTTCCTATGTGGGCTGCGTGAACTGGTAGTCAAGGCTGGTTCTGTAGTGCCAGTAGGCCCAGCTCCCCCTGTAGGACTGTTGGGGTTCGGTAACTGCGGCTGCCTCGCGGCCTAGCTGTTCTCTCCTCTCCTGTGGACCTTCGGGTCCACCACCTGGTTCCAGCACCGTCAGCTGGTTCCGGGCCGAGCCTTTGGCTTAGGTGCCTCCTCCTGGGTATCCGAGTTCCGCCAACGCCAGGCGGTCCTTGGTAGTGCTTTTAAGCGCGGGCACCTACAGCTTAGTAACCGGGTTCCAGCACCGTCAGCTGGTCCTCGGTCGTGCCATTGGCTCTTGCACACTGGGGCAACGCATCCGGGTTCCAGCACCGCCAGCTGGTTCTCGGCAGTGTTTTTGTCACAGGTACTCCCTCGTGCCAAGCCTGGTTTCAGCACCGTCAGCTGTTTCCGGGTTGTGTCAAGCTCACTGAGACACCTATGCTTGCCTCGTCGTGGTGCGGTCGGGTTAGCCAACTCCAGGGTGCCTCCAGTTTAGGAGCTTCCTATGTGGGCTGCGTGAACTGGTAGTCAAGGCTGGTTCTGTAGTGCCAGTAGGCCCAGCTCCCCCTGTAGGACTGTTGGGGTTCGGTAACTGCGGCTGCCTCGCGGCCTAGCTGTTCTCTCCTCTCCTGTGGGCCTTCGGGTCCACCACCTGGTTCCAGCACCGTCAGCTGGTTCTCGGCAGTGTCTTTTGCTCTTGTACCTTCTGCTCCCCATCCTGGTTCCAGTACCGTCAGCTGGTTCCGGGCAGAGCCTTTGGCTTAGGTGCCTCCTTCTGGGTATCCAAGTTCCACCAACGTCAGGTGGTCCTTGGTAGTGCTTTCAGGCACGGGTACCTCCTGCTTAGTAACCGGGTTCCAGTAACGTCAGCTGGTCCTCGGTAGTTCCATTGGCTCTTGGACCTTCGGCTACCCATCCGGGTTCCAGTACCGTCAGCTGGTTCTCGGCAGTGTCTTTTGCTCTTGTACCTTCTGCTCCCCATCCTGGTTCCAGTAACGTCAGCTGGTTCCGGGCAGAGCCTTTGGCTTAGGTGCCTCCTTCTGGGTATCCGAGTTCCGTCAACGTCAGGCGGTCCTTGGTAGTGCTTTTTAGCACGGGTACCTCCTGCTTAGTAACCGGGTTCCAGTAACGTCAGCTGGTCCTCGGTAGTTCCATAGGCTCTTGAACCTTCGGGTAGCCATCCGAGTTCCAGTTCCATCAGCTGGTTCTTGGCATTTTCTCAGCCTTCTTGTACCTTCTGCTACATTTCCAAGTTGAAGACCCTAACGTCGACGACCCGGAAGACCACCACGATGACGACGACACGGAAGACCACCCCGATGACGACGACGACGACGGCGGAGATGACGACACTGGAGACGACGACCCTGGAGACGACAACATGGAAGACCGAGAAGCAGAAGAACAAGAGGCTGCAGAACAAAGAGCAGAAGAACATTAAGCATAAGACTTAATATCAGAGCAAAAGATATTATCTAAATTATATGCAGAAGAAGACTAAGCAGTGTATGGGGGTGAGTCCGTTCCTCCTCGTGGTGCCCCTGGATAAAGCCTGATGCTGCAGGCCAAACTGAACGCGGACAAATGTAACTTTTGTGACTGGCAGAACGGAAGGTGTAATCTTCAAACTTTTATAGATAACAACTACGGGAATGCCTGTCACAAATGAGAATATGATGAAGAAGTAGAATAGGAAGAATAATAACAGTGGAATAAAAAGAATATGTAGAATAAGAAGAATAATAATAGTTGAATAAAATGAATATGAAGAATGTAATAAAAAAAAAAAAATAGGTAGAAGATGAAGAAGAAGATGAATAAGGTGAAGAAGTTGATGTCAAAGATGCTGATGATGATGAAG
This sequence comes from Ranitomeya imitator, assembly GCF_032444005.1. Lineage (NCBI taxonomy): Eukaryota > Metazoa > Chordata > Amphibia > Anura > Dendrobatidae > Ranitomeya > Ranitomeya imitator. The sequence continues at coordinate 582,176,118 of NC_091286.1, read as the reverse complement.
ATGAAAGTGTGGGAAAAGAAAAAAAAAAAGAAAAAAAAGAAGGGGAAGGGCGTGGAATAGTGAAACATCAATATCTGACAAAATAAAAAAAAAATTTACATAGTCAATATCTTTGTCACTCCGAACGTCTTAAAAAAAAACAAAAAACATGCTATTCTATTTGATTGGGATAAACCTCTATGACTTTAATGTCTCCGCCACCTCCCCAAATACATCCGGCATTATTCTTAGTTGTTTTCCTTCATGTAGAATGAACCTACAAGGAAAGAAAGGGTTTATTTTAATTCCGATATTTTGGTCCCATTGACTTGCATTGGGATCGGGTATCGGTATCGGCGATATCCGATATTTTTTGAATATCGGCCGATCCAAACCGATACCGATACTTTCCGATATCGGAAGGTATCGCTCAACACTATTTGTAAGACAAAACCAGGAGTGGGTGATAAATACAGAAGTGGTGCATATGTTTCTATTATACTTTTCCTCTCATTGCTCCACTCCTGGTTTTGGCTTATAAATATGGATGTAAAATACTGACCAAATACTGCTAGTGTGACCGTGGCCATAGTGCAACGAAATGAGGATATTTCTTCCCTTTGCAGTTGAAGCAGGACCAAGACCCCAGTCAATATCTGGATAGTTAAACCCTCCTATAATCATTACTGCTGCAGTCTATGTAGCCCACACCTCCGATATTGCAGCCGACCTTCCAACTCCTCAGGGATGTTGAGTGGGGTCACTTCTAACATGCAGACATACTCTTCCTCCTTTCAGTAAAAATATAAAGCTTCAGGGCACTAGACAGTTAAACACTTTGCTCCTTTATCCCTACTGTAAGCCTGGTCAGTGATTAATCAGGTGTTTGGCTGACACCTCCAAATATCTTATGCAAGGATACCCACGATAACTACATCAAAAACGCATATGAGCTGGTGGATCCAGAATCTGACAAGGAAATTAGACCAACTCCTAGCCTACAAGAAGGAGATCTCATCTATTTAAAAAACAAAGAGGCTCATCATGACCACTGGCCAATGGGTCTTATCACCAAGGTTGTACCCAGCAATGATGGAAAGACTCGGAAGGTAGAAGTCAAGGTGGAAAAAGGGGTTTCAACTCGAATGTTCTTTCGCCCAGTCACTGAACTTTTGCTACTTTTACTGAAGGAGGATGTTGCATGAACTGAACATTGTTGCTGGACTCCGTCACGGCAGGGAGCATACTTCCTCATACCCCAGCCATGTTAGGATATAAAACGCTCTGTGTGTACCTGGACTAGAACACAACTCTGTGGATTAAACCTTACAATTGGATTGTTAGGTTGGTGGAAGAGTTGGCTTGGCTTGTTGTGGCTTCCCCAACCCGAAGATGGGTTTTTCTACTGAACTTATATTAATTTATTTTTATTTTTATTCAAGGACTACGCATCATCGTTCAAGTATGGACTTGAATTGTGGCATTATTATTGCATATTGTTTTTCTCTCTCTCTTTTCAGGTTCCATGTCGGCGTTGGACAGCAATGACTTGTCACGTCATACAGAGACATTGTGAAATCTGAAGATTTCAGACGAGGAATATTGTGTCCCATGAATGGGAACAACTTGTTATGTATTTTCTATAGTATGCATTTAATGCTGCTGTTGCTATGGAGAAGCAAAAGAAAAAAGGAAGGCACTCACCTTTACCAAAAGTGGAAGTCTTTATTTCATGGATAAAAAAGCATAGGCTGGGGAGCAATGCAGAGAGTGCGGACAACGGCCGTTTCGCGCTTCAACGGGTTTTGGGACCCATTGTCCGCACTCTCTGCATTACTCCTAAGCCCAAGCTTTTTTCTTTTGCTGTGTCATTGGCCTTTATATTCATACAGGATTGAGCACCCATGCCTTGGGGTGTGTGGCGTTAATATAGTGTTTAAATGGTCTCTGCAGAGTTGTTTAAGAGACCATGGTGCTGCAGCAGTGCCGAATTTGCTTTTCTCTGTTGTTGGACTGTTGCTATGGAGAAGCTCTGCCCTCTGAAGTTTGTTCCTGTGTCTCTCCTGTAGTTGATGATGTTAGCCCTTGCTCCTCCCTTCTTCTTCATTATCAGTTGCTGTAGCCATCTTTGGATACACAGGTATACTTCTCTGTTTGGGATTACTCTTTCCACCTGCTGCATTGTGCTTAATACAAGATTTCAGAGAATATCAACTCTTTTTCCTGGACTCTTATTACAAGTCACTGCCAGCTGCGTTGGCACTATCTGAGGATAACATCGAACAAAGTCCAGCTCACCATGATCGACATCCTTGGAGACTCGGAGCACGGAACCGCTGTGTCAGGGCGTAGAAAATCAAAGAAGAAATGAGGAATCATGATTATGGGTGCTTGGTCACCAGAAACGCGTTGATATCGCTTTTTATCCTTTGTAATTGCTGATGTTTTTATCCTCCACTGAATATATTTTCAAGTGAATAAAGAAAGAAGTTTTTTTCACTACCTCGTTGAGCTGGATTCCTCATTTCTTCTTTGACTATCTGAGGATGCCTGGCATGCGAGTGCAACAATCATACAGTTATCTAAAGGATTGATAGCTAAGGATTTAGAGACTCATACTGCCTTGAAGAGTCAGAATAGGGGGAGACTTTATTTATCATATTTTTCAGACTATAAGACTCACTTTTTTCCCAAAAAATTTGGGGAGGAAATGGGGGTGCATCTTAGAGTTGGAATATACTTACAAATAATGTGGCAGCATCAGGAGTCAGGCGATTCTGCAGCGGTCTCGGTCCAATGTTGCAGGGGCAACAATCGCACCCCATTACCAGGCTGGTGCGGCAAGCTGTGATTTTTGACAAATCACAGTTGTCATCAACCCCAACTACCATTGGCCACTGCTCCAGGACAATCGGGAAAAGCAAGGCAAAGTGCCATATTTGGCACATCACTTCTTTGGCATCTCTGGGCTTGTATTTTTAGGTTGGGATGGACTCAATAACCTTGGACCTTACCAGCCTGACAATATCAGCTCGCAGCTGTATGCTTTTCCGTGGCTGGTTATCAAAAATAGGGAGCTCCTGCTTTGTTTTTTAAATGTATTTATTATGTTAAACAAGGCTATAAATACCCATTAATGCCACATGAAAGGCACTAAAGGGTTAAAGTGTATATGTAGGGGAGGTGGAACATTACTTTACTGAACTCTTTGCTTTGAGCAACTTCCTGTTTTTCTCTGCTGCCTGTACCTATGATATGTTTGTTTAGATGCATTTTTTGAGTGAGTTTACGCTGCATAAACGTACTTTCACACAGGCTTGAAAAAACCGACGTTCAAAGGATCCATAGGCTCAAATGTTCGTAAAAACATATATACAGACTATATATATATACATATATATATATATGCCATTGAGACACATATATATATATATTAATATTTCATACAGCGCTAGATAGCAGAAAAGCCGGTAATTCAATTGCCGGCTTTTCCTATCTCCTTCCAAAACCCGACATGATATGAGACATGGTTTACACACAGTAAAGCATCTCATATCCCTTCTTTTATTACATATTCCTCTTTAGTAATGTTAGAAGTGTATGTGTGTAAAATTTGGTGTCTCTAGCTATTAAATGAAAGGGTTAAATCGCAAAAAAAATTGGCGTGGGCTCCCACGCAATTTTCTCCGCCAGAGTGGGAAAGCCAGTGACTGAGGGCAGCTATTAATAGCCTGGAGAGGGTCCATGGTTATTGTTCCCCCCAGGCTAAAAACATCTGCCCCCAGCCACCCCAGAAACTTAGCCTCTCTCTTCCCACTCCCGTGTAGCGGTGGGATATGGGGTAATGAAGGGTTAATGTCACCTTGCTATTGTAAAGTGACATTAAGCCAGATTAATAATGGAGAGGCGTCAATTATGACACCTATCCATTATTAATCCAATAGTATGAAATGGTTAATAAAGCACACACACATTATTACAAAGTATTTTAATGAAATAAAGACACAGGTTGCTTTAATATTTTTTATACTCTTAATCCACCTGAAGACCCTTGTCACCTGAAACAAAGTTAAACAAAACAAACAACTATATGTCATACCTTCAGTCGATCAGTCATGTCCCACGCTGTAAATCCATCTGAAGGGGTTAACTAATTTTACAAGCAGAAGCCTGCTAATGCATCCGCCCCTGCCTTTAAAAACCCGGGGAATGAATGGAATGCAGGGGAATGTACTGTAGTTACCTCGAGTCGCGGTGATGCGCCCTCTGCTGGATGTCCTCATATGAACTCGAGCCTGGGAACTTTTCAGCGCCGATAGTGGGCATTTAACCCCTCTGATGCCGTTGTCAGTAGTGACAGTGACATAGAGGGGCATCACGCAGGGACGGGGGCTCCCTGCGCTCTCCCACCGGAATAATGCGATGCAATCGCGTTGTTCCGGTGTTCCGGAAGGAGTCCCCGGATCTAAGATGGCCACGGGGCCCCTCTTCATCACCCCCTTAGTTAGGGAAAAATAATAAAATTTAAAAAAATGTATTTATTTCCATTTTCCCTTTAGGGTTAGGGCTAGGGTTAGGGCTAGGGCTAGGATTAGGGTTAGGGATGGAGTTAGGGTTGGGGTTAGGGTTGGGGTTAGGGTTGGGTTTAGGTTTAGGGTTTGGGCTAAAGTTAGGGTTGGGGCTAAAGTTAAGGTTAGGGTTGGGGCTAAAGTTAGGGTTGGGGCTAAACTTAGGGTTAGGGTTGGGGCTAAACTTAGGGTTTGGATTACATTTACGGTTGGGATTAGGGTTGGGATTAGGGTTAGGGGTGTGGTTATGGTTATGGTTGGGACTAGGGTTATGGTTGTGTTTGGGATAGGGCTTCAGTTAGAATTGGGGGTTTCCACGGTTTAGGCACATCAGGGGCTCTCCAAACGTGACATGGCGTCCGATCTCAATTCCAGCCAATTCTGCGTCGAAAAACTAAAACAGTGCTCCTTCCCTTCCAAGCTCTCCCGTGTGCGCAAACAGGGGTTTACCCCCACATATGGAGTATCAGCGTACTCAGGACAAATTGGACAACAAATTTTGGGGTCCAATTTCTCCTGATACCCTTGGGAAAATAAAAAACCGGGGCGAAAAGCATTTTTGTGGGAAAAAAAGATTTTTTATTTTAATGGCTCTGTGTTATAAACTGTAGTGAAATGCTTGGGGGTTCAAGGTTCTCACAACACATCTAGATAAGTTCCTTGGGGGTCTAGTTTCCAATGTGGGGTCACTTGTGGGGGGTTTCTACTGTTTAGGTACATCAGGGGCTCTGCAAATGCAATGTGACGCCTGCAGACCAATCCATCTAAGTTTGCATTCCAAACAGCGCTCCTTCCCTTCCTAGCTCTGCCCAAACAGTGGTTCCCCCCACATATGGGATATCAGCGTACTCAGGACAAATTGGACAACAACTTTAGCAGTCCAATTTCTCCTGTTACCCTTGGGGAAAAAAAATTGCGGGCTGAAAGATTATTTTGTGGAAAGAAAAAATGATTTTTTAATTTTCACAGCTCTACATTATAAACTTTAGTGAAACCACATATCTAGATAAGTTCCTTATGGGGTCTTCTTTCCAAAATGGGGTCACCAGTGGGGGTTTCCACTGTTTAGGCACATCAGGGGCTCTCCAAAAGCAACACGTGTCCGATCTCAATTCCAGCCAATTTTGCATTGAAAAGTCAAACTGCGCTCCTTCCCTTCCGACCTCTGCCATGCGCACAAACAGTGGTTTACCCCCAGATATGGTGTATCGGCGTACTCAGGACAAATTGTACAATGACGTTTGTGGTCCAATTTCTCCTGTTACCCTTGGTAAAATAAAACAAATTGGATCTGAAGTAAAAATTTTGTGAAAAAAAAGTTAAATGTTCAATTTTTTTTTAAACATTCCAAAAATTCCTGTGAAGCACCTGAAGGGTTAATAACCTTTTTGAATGTGGTTTTGTGTACCTTGAGGGGTGCAGTTTTTAGAATGGTGTCAATTTGGGGCATTTTAAGTCATATAGACCCCTCAAAGTCACTTCAAGTGTGAGGTGGTCCCTAAAAAAAATGGTTTTGCAAATTTTATTGTAAAAATGAGAAATCACTGGTCAATTTTTAACCCTTTTAACTTCCTAACAAAAAAATGATGTTTCCAAAATTGTGTTAATGTAAAGCAGACATGTGGGTAATGTTATTTATTTACTATTTCGTATGATATAGCTCTCTAATTTAAGGGCATAAAAACTAAAAGTTTAAAAATTGCAAAATTTTCAACATTTTCGTCAAATTTCCATTTTTTTCACAAATAAACCCAAGTCAAATCGAAGAAATTTTACCACTATCATAAAGTACAATATGTCACGAGAAAACAATCTCAGAATCACCAGGATCCGTTGAAGCATTTCAGCGTTATGACCTCATAAAGTGACAGTGGTTGGAACTGAAAAAAATGGCCTGGTCAGGAAGTTGAAAACAGGCTTCGGGGTGAAAGGGTTAACCGTGCCACAAGCACTGACTGACAACAGGATCAGCATTAAAGAAATGTTATCAAAATTGCAGAAACCAGTAAAGTAAGTGATACATTGGTGGTATCACAACTCAGATGGGGCATCAAGAAGCTGTTGATAAAATCCCTTTAATGAAATTTCCTCTGTTAGTCAACCATCAACCAAAGCCAAAAGTTTAATTATTACCTGAAGTCTACTCATTTCTATTCCTTTAAATTGCAATTGAATCATTCATTACTCACCTCCGTAAACTTGAAGCGCATGTGATGACACATAATATTAAAAACCTTTTTTGTTTTTTCTGAGAATCCATTCACATAAGAAGCTCTGAAAAAACTGGGGTATGAGTAATGAGCTTGGTTAGTAGGGAAGGCAAAGGTTAAGTTGTGAAATTCTCCATAGCGGAACAGAATATTCATAATTGAGCTGCTGGCCGTCTTGTGAGTTTTTAGGAAGAAGATGTTGTTCTTGGGTTGACAAGATTTTTTGTCTTGTTCACTTCTGGCATCAGATTCCTCTGTTAAGTCTGTTTTGCTTCTCATTCTTGATTTTAAAGCCATTAACACTTCCTTCCACCTCGGCCCTTTTAATCTCTCAGACAATTGATCTTTTTGCAAATAACTCAAAAGTTCAGATGCAATATCTTGTTCTCTGATGTAGTTGTTATCACTTCTTTCGAGTCCATAAGTAACTCCGTCTCCATTATTGAAAGGTAATAGCTTTGAGATGAAAGGAATCTCATGTATAGTATACCTGCATGAGAATAAAATAACTTTTGAGGCTAATTATTAAAACAGTAATAGTCATATAAGTGACAGGAATATGTCGGATAAATTTACACATTGAATACAATGCAATATATTCTGGTTTGGCCTATTATCCTTAACTATGTGGCAAGATTTGTTAAAGGGTTGGACTTTGACTTATATTATAGCTTCCTTTAATGGGTGGCACTAGAGACTCTGGGTTTTTTGCAGATAAAAAATTCCTGTGCGTTTTTAGTGCATTTCAGTGGTGAAAACGCATCAAAATTGCATGTAATCCGCACCTAAGTATATCAATAAGGTTGCGTCAAAGCCAAATACCAGGAAATATGAGAAATAAAGCAGTTTTATTTTATCATTTCATGACCTTTGACATACCTGTATGTCATGGTCGGGAAGGGGTTTTTGACCTTTGACATATGGGTATGTCATGGCAATTGTGCACGACACAGGAGCTGTGTCTGCATGATAGCCACTGGGAGCTTGGCTTAAGTGATAACTCCATATGTGCAAATTAATAGTGGTTTTTTCACATTATAGAAAGAGTGAGGTCATAAAACTATAATAATATGACTAGATCACAATGTAAATTATAGTGATCCAAAATATGAATGGGAAAAAAACAGTTTGAATCCCAAGAATGGGTTGAACGCAGTATAAAAAGTGAAAGCGTACTTGTGTGCACTCAGCATGAGGAATACCAAGCATATAGGTAGCAGCGGTGGGGGAGAAACATTGAAACAGAAAACTACTGTTTAGTTTGCAAGAATTTAAAATAAGAATGTGGTAAGTAAAAGGGACCCTGTCAGCAGGATTGTGCTCAGTAGCCTACAGAAAGTGTCAGGTCGGTACCATTATACTGATTACAATGATACCTTGGTTGATGAAATCTGTCTTGTGGTTGTTGTTTAATCTTTATTTTCAGTTTTCAGTTAATGAGATTCTCGTGCTCTGGGGCGGCCTGTGAGCGTGGCTGTGGGTGGCATTTGGTGGGGCTTTATGTGGTGCTCTACTTATATATTAATAAGTATGGCTTATGACAGGTCACTGATCCCTGAGTGACCTGCTCCCTATTTTACATAATGCAGTGTCTCAGGAAATTTATGTGACAAAATCAAATGAAAATATGGATATTATAGCTCGTATCATGCTACAGCGCAGGTGCCACCTGTATTATTCATTTCACTTTTTTTCAAACAATAAGACATGCAGTATGTAAAATAGGGGGCAGGTGACTGAGGGATCAGTGACCTGTCATAAGCCATACAGATGAATATGTAAGCAGAGCACAACATGAAGACCCCCCACACAGCCCCGTCCCGGAGCATGAGAATCTCATTAACTGAAAGCTGCAAATAAAGATTAAACAACAACCACAAGACGGAATTCAGCACCCCAGGTATCATTTTAATCAGTATAACAGCGCCAACCTGACAGTTTCTGTAGGTTACTCAGCACAATCCTGCTCAGTTTAAGAACATATGGAGGAAAATATAAAAAAGAGCATCTTCATTTTATGTGTTTTATGTTACTAAGAATAGAGAACAACATTACTATGCCCAACTGTACTAAAACAATTGGTATTAGTTAGCATAATAATTAGACTTGAACCCTTGTTGTAGATATAAACATACCAATTTTAAGAATAATTACATATTAAATAATTACATAAAAAAAATTGTTATTAATATAAATTGCAGTGCAATAAAAACCTAACGCCACATGTTCACAATAGAGTTTATGGTGGTGGAAGGAGGAATAATTAATTAGTTAAATATTTCAGATGTCTAAGCAGTAACATTTCTCCTTGTGGACAGTGACATACCGGCTCTGGCATGCCAAGGTCAAGGAGGATTATTCGCCATGCAATGCTCCTCTGAGAAATGTAATATGCCAATTGCCTCTTCAGAGAGGAGGACTTGAGCTCTATATCGCCACCTGTTGGAAGCAACAATCCTACATGTCACTATTGACCCTTTAAAGGGGCTTCGAAATATGATTTGGGATAAAAGATTTGGCTTTCATCCTAAATCACATTCCAAGGCCTTCTTCCTCTCTGAAGAGACAATTTGCATATTAAAAGTGTCAAAGATTTCGTTAATGTCAAATGGCTTAAGGGTATTTTATTTATAAAGACAAAAAAAATTCTATTTAATTGTTATATACAGTTATTAATGCTGATAAGTATATGCTCAATTGGGATAATGTGCAACACTATATAGTCTTTTTTATGAACCAGTGGCGTCATAAGCCATGCTGTAAAAAACTTTTTACGATGTTTGATCTGTGGGTGCTTAGTGTTTTACGTGAAGATTGCATTGTTGGACGCATACTATTTTGTGCAAGGACATTATATCACATAAGTGACATCAGTAGTTTTACAGGTAAGAAAGCATTTGATACAAAAAAAAATTCTGTTTGCGGAGAACTCTGTTTCATGTTACACTGAAACACCCCATTCTGTGATTCTCTGATTATAGAAGGATTTTTGCAGTTCACTTTCCTTGTTTGTAGCCAGCTAGATGCTATTATATTTCTAATTGTGAGGGCCCTTCCGAAAAGTCAGTTCTGGATTCTAGGGAGATGTGTATCCAATATGAGGTCACCCAGTAAGATATGCCAGTGTTCTTGTAAGCTATCACACATCCTTTGTTGGTTGCACTAAAAGTAGGTAGCAATTACATTGAACTCATACCTATTGGATGTAGGGTTTATTGTTTTAGATAAAAGCATTTCTCGACTAACATCCTTTGTATCATGGAAGGCTTGTCTTATTAGCCCTTCAGAATAGTTCTGTACATGGAATTGGCTGCGTAAAATGTTGGCTTCTGTCAAAAAATCCAAATCTAACGTACAATTTTTTTCAAACTCTCTTGAATTGATTCACACATATATTTCTTAGACAGTTATGATAATATTTACTATTACAGTGAATATAGATATTAGGGTCTACAATATTAAAAATATTTTTTAGTATAATTGCATTGATTCAAGTCAAAAATTGCGATATCCATAAAATCTATGGAATGTGTATTATGGCTGGAATAGAAAGAAATACCCCAGCTATTGTCATTGAGGCTATTAATGATGGGCTCTATATTATCCTGGGAGATGTCCCATATAAAGAACACGTCATGAATAAACCCTTTGTACAGAACTAGATTTTTGGCTAATGGGTTATTAGAAATAAAGGCTTCTTCAAACAATTCCTTAAAGTGATTTGCATATGTCGGTGCTACCCTCGAGCCCATCGCTGTCCCACGCATTTGATGAAATAATTTTCTCAGGAAAGTGAAGTCATTATTTTTACAAATGAAGGACAACCCTAACATAATAAATTCTTTTTTGATCAGCTGAAAGTCTTGAATCTCTTGATAAAAATTCCTGAAAACGCAGTACTCCAATATTGTGTTCAATATTTGAATATAAGGCAGATACATCCATTGTTAAAAATATATGAGTTACACCACTCAATATTACAAATGATGCTAATGAGATGTGTTGAGTCTTTAATACAGCTAGGTAGCTAGAGGATGTGAAACTTCATCATCTTGTCAATGTAAGAGAACAGGTTACTGATGAGGGACCCTATGCCCAAAATGATTTTGTGAGGCTCTTGTGGATATTTGTTAAATGATAATCAAAAGGAATTGTAGGGAATCTATTAATTAGAGAATTATTTTCTTTTTTATTTAGAATATTTTAGCTACCACTTTATCAACTGTGACCAGTGGGGTACCGCAGGGGTCGGTATTGGGACCTGTTCTCTTCAACATATTCATTAATGATCTGGTAGAAGGTTTACACAGTAAAATATCGATATTTGCAGATGATACAAAACTATGTAAAGCAGTTAATACAAGAGAAGATAGTATTCTGCTACAGATGGATCTGGATAGGTTGGAAACTTGGACTGAAAGGTGGCAGATGAGGTTTAACAATGATAAATGTAAGGTTATACACATGGGAAGAAGGAATCAATGTCACCATTACACACTGAACGGGAAACCACTGGGTAAATCTGACAGGGAGAAGGACTTGGGGATCCTAGTTAATGATAAACTTACCTGGAGCAGCCAGTGCCAGGCAGCAGCTGCCAAGGCAAACAGGATCATGGGGTGCATTAAAAGAGGTCTGGATACACATGATGAGAGCATTATACTGCCTCTGTACAAATCCCTAGTTAGACCGCACATGGAGTACTGTGTCCAGTTTTGGGCACCGGTGCTCAGGAAGGATATAATGGAACTAGAGAGAGTACAAAGGAGGGCAACAAAATTAATAAAGGGGATGGGAGAACTACAATACCTAGATAGATTAGCAAAATTAGGATTATTTAGTCTAGAAAAAGACGACTGAGGGGCGATCTAATAACCATGTATAAGTATATAAGGGGACAATACAAATATCTCGCTGAGGATCTGTTTATACCAAGGAAGGTGACGGGCACAAGGGGGCATTCTTTGCGTCTGGAGGAGAGAAGGTTTTTCCACCAACATAGAAGAGGATTCTTTACTGTTAGGGCAGTGAGAATCTGGAATTGCTTGTCTGAGGAGGTGGTGATGGCGAACTCAGTCGAGGGGTTCAAGAGAGGCCTGGATGTCTTCCTGGGGCCGAACAATATTGTATCATACAATTATTAGGTTCTAATAATATAAACAAAAGTGTCCAAAAACATAATAATACTGCTCACAGGGTTCCTCCACCAGGATAGGAAATCCCGCAGAAAGCATATATGGGGTGTGGAAAGCTAGCACTAACCCAAGGGATACAAAAGTATCAGAACACACCACTCAGGGATAATATTTATAAAAGTAACAAATTTTATTAAAGATATACACATCTTAAAAACATAACAATAACAATAAACAAAAAAAGTAACAAGAGGAAGGATGATACCCGAGTATAGTGCACAAAAATCAGAGAGAAAGGTAGAACATAAAACAGGTTATGGGAATGAGGTAGAAATCCACAGTCTCCGTACTGGCCGATGTAGATGATTAACCTATTACTAGCCACCATCAAAAGTGCAAGTGCATAGAGAAATAGTAGTTATTGATACATACCCATAAAGTCCACTGTCCTAACTCTCAAGGGAAGCCCCGACGCGCGTTTCGCGTTCTTGCTTTGTCAAGGGGAGAAAAGTTGTGCGTGCTATGTCTCTGATAGATCCCCAGTTTATAAAGGGCGCTAATTACCACCGCCGCCAATGCAGCGTCGCGCATGGCACCGCCGCCCCCGGGGTCTCAGCTGCTTATTAGGTTCTGTAGAAGGACGTAAATCTGGGGATTTATTATGATGGAATATAGGCTGAACTGGATGGACAAATGTCTTTTTTCGGCCTTACTAACTATGTTATTATATTGGGAAATGATATATGGAAAAGGATTGGAATAAATGTCCTAGTAATATTTAGAATATTCAGAATCAAACATAATCCTATCAGCATCCTTGCAGTAATTTCCCAAATTTTGATTCACTATCCCACATCCCCCCCTTGTCAGCAGATCTGATGACAATGTTAGTGTTATCATGGAGGGATTTTAGGGAATTCCTCTCATAAGTAGTAAGCTTTTTAGTAGGAAGCCTGAGTGAAGGTAGTGAGGATTTGAATTTGCTTAGTACTAAGTCACTGAAAGTGTTGATATATTTTAATATATTAACCTTCAGGCTATGTGCACACGTTCAGGATTTTTAGCTTTTTTTTGCGCTTTTTTGCTATAAAAACGCTAAAAAACGCTTACTATTTATTAGAATTCAATCCACAATTTTTGTGCACATGCTGCGTTTTTTCTGCATAACACTGACTAAAACTGAATGTGCCGCTGTTAGAGACTACATTATCCTATTGTTACTGAGGCAAGTGATGTAACATATATTGCATTATAACCTCCACTTTCACCCCCATCATTATCAAGGGAAACTATCAGAAGAAACCGCCAGGTGGGCACTTCCCAGCGGTTTATGCTACCCTGACAGTGAGAGCCAGGAGCCTCAGACAGCCTGTGACAGCTGTACTCACAACGCCCAAGAGCTGGGCAAGAAAACAACAAAACCACGGAGCTGGAGTGAGCAGAACGCTATGTGGTGAGTGTACTGACAGGACCTGTGATCACGTGACCACAGGGGGCAGGGCTTAGCATCCTGTTGATGGAGAATGCACGATACTACAGGGACACTGAGCAGAGGAGACGAGAAAGGGGGTAACCGGACACCAGGGAAAGGATGGGGCACCATAGGGAGACGCAATCCAAGACAAGCCGAGGTCAGTAAGGCTTCTTTCACACTTGCATCGGTACGGGTCCATTGCTAATTTGGCACGACGTGGGCAGCGGATGCAGTTTTTCAACGCATCCGCTGCCCATTCTAAAGTCCGGGTAGGAGGGGGCGGGGTTCCAGCCAAGCATGTGCGGTAGGAAATGGCAGACGCGACATACAAAAAAAGTTCCCTTGAACGTTTTTTCGTGCTGATGGTCCACCACAACACAACGCATCCAGTGCACGACAGATGCGACATATGGTCATACATCGCGATTAGTGTTGAGCATTCCGATACTGCAAATATCGGGTATCGGCCGATATTCACTGTATCGGAATTCCGATACTGAGTTCCGATATTTTTGCGATATCGGATAGCGGAATCGGAAGTTCCCATAGTGCAATGATGCACTATAATGGAGTGTGGGAGGTGCGTGGGTGGAGACTGCGTGTGTGTGTGTGCGGGCGGAGTCTGTGCGTGACCATGGGGTCTCTGTGCGGCTTGCGGGGGCTCTGTGCGGGCTTACCGAGGCTCTGTGTGGGCTTGCCGGGGCTCTGTGAGGGCTTGCTGGGGCTCTGTGCAGCTTGCGGAGGCTCTGTGCGGACTTGCCGTGGCTCTGTGTGGGCTTGCCGAGGCTCTGTGCGGGCTTGCCAGGGCTCTGTGCGGCTTGTGGGGGCTCTGTGCGGGCTTGCCGGGGCTCTGTGTGGCTTGCGGGGGCTTTGTGCGGGCTTGCCGGGGCTCTATGTGGCTTGCGGGGGCTCTGTGCAGGCTTTCCGGGGCTCTGTGCGGCTTGCGGGGCTCTGTGTGGGCTTGCCGGGGCTACAAATCCCATCGGACGATGCCTGCAACAGTGACAGTGATTGACACATTAGCCAATGATGGGAGAGTAGTAGTCCCATCATTCGGCTAATGTGTTGAATGTAAAAAAAAAAAAAATACTACATACATCAGGGGTGTCAAATTGCATTCCTCGAGCCCCCGGCAAGCCCGCACTGAGCCCCGGCAAGCCCGCACAAAGCCCCCGCAAGCCACACAGAGCCCCGGCAAGCCCGCACAGAGCCCTCTCAAGCCGCACAGAGCCCCGGCAAGCCCGCACAGAGCCCGGCAAGCCCGTACAGAGCCCTGACAAGCCCTCACAGAGCCCAGGCAGGCCGCACAGAGCCCCGAGATGCCCGTACAGATCCCTGGTTGGCCCGCACAGCCCCCGCCGCACACGCAGACACGCACAGTGTCCGCCCACGCACCGCCCACACTCTTCCCCCCTCCGGAACAGGATGTAGAAGGACAGAAAGGGCTTATTTACATTCCGATATTTGTGTCCCATTGACTTGCATTGGTATTGGGTATCGATATCCGATATTTTTTGTATATCGGCCGATCCAATCCGATACCAATACTTCTTGATATCGGAAGGTATCGCTCAACACTAGTCACGATCCGTCGGCAATACAAGTCTATGGGCAAAAAATAAGTCCTGCGGGCATATTTGCAGGATCCATTTTTTCCCCAAAGTCACGCATTGCGACAGACGTCACACAATGCAAGTGTGAAAGTAGCCTTAACGAGAGAGGTAACGTGGTACACAAGGAGCAGGCTAATCAAGAATAGTCAGGGACATAGCAGGAGTCACAAAACCGGAGAAATATATAACATTTAATTTGTTTCTCAAAACTTTCCACCACATGTAGTTAACCCAGGTAGAATATCAAATCAACCAGAAATGTTGCATAAGAATTAAGTTTCCATTATTTTTATGCACTATTATACCCATGACATAGAGACGATAATGCCATGTTGATTGGCAGGTAATCGCAGTGAAAAGAACTTTTAGAGATAAAAGCCTTATATCCTGTAGCTTAGTAGAGCTGGAGTTCTGGGTTCAAATCTCACCAAGGACGATATCTGCAAGGCGTTTGTATGTTCTCCCAGTGTGGCTTTATTCCCACACTGTAAAGTCATACTGAATTTAGATTGTGAGCCCCAATGGGAACAGTGATGATGATGACTGTAAAGCACTGTGGAATTAATGGAGCTATATATTTGAGTAAAATAAATAAATCAATATATAAAGAAGTCCAGAAATGTCATCCAAGGCAGAAGAAAAGATTTAATGACAAAACTCATTATTTTTTTCTGCACATACTTTACTTAACATGATAACGTTCTGTGCTTCCTGTTATTTGTTTTTATTGTATTTTTTCAACATTAAATGTTTTCGAGCTGTGACCCTACCCTACACTCTATATTATGTATGCTGACTTTGTTGTCTTTGTGATAGATATTTATTTTAGTATTAGACATTTGAAAACAATTATTCTCTCACCTTTCTGACTCGCTTGTTTTCAGAATTTGTAAAGCCAAAAACAATACTATTGTAATTAGTAAAATAACTCCGGAAATTTTCAAGCACTGAATGTTCCTGCAGATGAACCTGAAAGACAACCCAAAATGTATTAAGCCAATTTTATAACACATTTGTAAAAAAGTCTTCTGTGGGTAATTTCACTCTACAATCTTTAGTGCAAATGACTACAAAGTTGCAGGAAGTTCATAGGTGTCAACTTGATGGAATGATACTTTCTTTAGCCAATGCTTGTTTATGATGCAAGTAAAGCCCACATCCTAGCAATACATTCTCAACCCTTTAACCACTTAACCCCCAAGGGTGGTTTGCACGTTAATGACCCGGCCAATTTTTACAATTCTGACAACTGTCCCTTTATGAGGTTATAACTCTGGAACGCTTCAACGGATCTTGGCGATTCTGAGACTGTTTTCTCAAGACATATTATACTTCATGAAAGTGGTAAAATTTCTTCGATATAACTTGCATTTATTTGTGTAAAAAACAGACATTTGGCGAAATTTTGGAAAATTTTGCTATTTTCAAACTTTGAATTTTTGTGCCTTTAAAACAGAGAAATATGTCGCACAATATAGTTAATAAATAACATTTTCCACAAGTCTACTTTACATCAGAGCAATATTGGAAACAATTTTTTTTTGTTAGGAAGTTATAAGGGTTAAAAGTTGACCAGCGATTTCTCATATTTACAACAAAATTTACAAAACCATTTTTTAGGGACCACCTCACATTTGAAGTCACATTTAGGGGTCTATATGGCAGAAAATACCCAAAAGTGACACCATTCTAAAAACTGCACTGCGGAAGCTGATCAAAACCACATTCAAGAAGTTTATTAACCCTTCAGGTGCTTCACAGGAGCAGAAGCAATGTGGAATGAAAAAATGAACATTTAACTTTTTAGTAACGAAAATGATCTTTTAGCAACAATTTTTTTATTTTTCCAAGGGTAACAGAAGAAATTGGACCACGAAAGTTGTTGTCAAATTTGTCCTGAGGACGTTGATACCCCATATGTGAAGGGGGGGGGGACCACTGTTTGGGCGCACGGCAGGGCTCGGAAGGGAAGGAGTGCCGTTTGATTTTTTCAACCTAATATTGGCTGAAAAGAAAAAGCTAAAGGAAAAAAAGCAAATAGGGAGAAAAAAATACCTGTGAAGGAAAAGTCTAAAACAGCAGACCCTAGCTCTGATAAGTGGTCCGCGTCACTTATCAAAGTTCGGCGGCTGCTGGGTGTGCGAATGGGATGTGGAAAAAAAAAGAAAACGGCAGGCATGAGAGCTCTGATAAGTGAACCGCGTCACTTATCAAAGTTCGGCGGCTGCTGGATGTGCGTACAAGTGTGGTGCAAGGGGAGGGTGGAAGAAAAAAGGAAAATGGCAGGCACAAGCTCTAATAAGTGAACTGCGTCACTGTCATGTCGGACGCTATTCACACTAGGGCGTCCGACAGTCAGCGGTAATTCCTCATTTGTCCACTATACTCTCAGTGGCACCGGCTAGATTTTATCCAGGTTATCCGGGGTTAATCTAGCTGGTAATCTGGTTGAAGGCTGGGTCATGCCCGTGGCCTTTAAATAGTCATTCTGGACTTTGGGCGTCGCCGATTATAGCTTGTATCTTGTGCCTGGTGATCTCAGTCTGGAGTAGTGGTCTAGGAGAAGAAATATCATATCTGGTGGTGTATTATCCTTTGTCATATTTCTCCTTCCTACATTTGTGTTTGTTTTGCCCTGTGCACATTATAGTGTTTTCCTGTGTGTCTGCGGCGTGGTGCGTTTTTTTTAGTTTTCCCTGTCTGTGCTGTCTGTGGAGGTTGGTGTGTGGTCTTGTCACTGGCTGGCGGGTGGAGGTTTCAGTATAGGGCTGAAACAGGAGTCAGGGTCAGGCCTGGCGGCCCAGACAAGCACACCATCAGTGTAAATTCTGGGAGAGGGACAGACAGGGTTTTCCCTAGTCTGAGGGATATCGCAGGGCCCCGGGTAATCAGCTGTAGTCTACCCAGTACCCCCTTGACAGTCACTTATCAAAGTTTGGCAGCTGCGGGATGTGTGTAGTGTACGGAGTTGGCGCAAAGTGGGCTGAGGAAAAAAAACCAAGCTCGAATGTTGATCGGTGAACTGCATCACCAATCAATGCTCAGCGGCTGCTAAATATGTGCACGGAGGCGGTGCCAAGAGGGGTGGATGGGGGGATTCGGGTGGATGAAGAGAGATTGGGTAGGAATCAGGGATAACACTTACGGCTGTAGTCTTTTTTCTGTCTTCTTTCTTCTGTCTTCTTTCTTCTGTCTTTTCTAATGCAGGGATTGTGGTGTTACAGGCTTCTGTAGTTCCACAAGGCCAAGCACAGGAGGAGATCTGGCTGTGTGCCCACTCTGCAGAAATCCTCAGCTAGAGTGAGGACCCCTGCAGAATGGTCAGACAGGTCACAGGCAGGTGACAAACAGGTCACAGAGCGGTCACACCGCTGCTTTGAGCTGTCATTGGTGTGATTGAATGATCACATCGATCCCACCAATCACTGCAGGCCC
Organism: Ranitomeya imitator; assembly: GCF_032444005.1. Classification (NCBI taxonomy): domain Eukaryota; kingdom Metazoa; phylum Chordata; class Amphibia; order Anura; family Dendrobatidae; genus Ranitomeya; species Ranitomeya imitator. The sequence goes on along the minus strand of NC_091286.1, from coordinate 582,157,704 downwards.
TGATGACCATGGCAACTGCCTAGGATCGCTGTGATCCTAGGCAGGTCACAGCCTGGTCACCAGCAGGGCACCCAGCGGCAGGGCCGGATTTAAGAGGTGGGTGGCCCGGGGCCCATTTTGGAGGGAGGCCCATTTTTAAAGGTGTTGCAATATGTAATGCAAAAACACAGAACGCAAGTCTATTTACAAAAATCATTTACGCAGAGTATTCAGGTAAAATCATTCATTTTTTACAATCAGGCACTTTCCTTGATTTTCGTGCTGCAAAATCACTAATGATGTCACTAAAGTCCAATTCACACAGTATATCTGACTCGATGCTCAAAATAGCCAAATTTACAAGTCATTGCTGCTTCATGGATGTCCTTTATCGGTTTTCAACTAATTTGAGTTTTGAGAAGGAACGCTCACCACTGCAGTTTGTTACCATCAAAATTAGATATAACCTTAGAGCTATCTCAATATTTGGGAAAGTGTCCTGCACACCCTTTTCCATGATAAGCTTATACATGAAAAGTTCAGTACTGATATCTTTTGGCTCCTCGTCTGTGAATAAATTGGCAAATGTTACAAACTGAAACAGTTCATCGATAAATGTAATGTCCAAGTCATCTGAATAAGACCTGACGAGTTGCTCTGCTGTGGTCTTAAGCTAGTCTGAAGACAATTCTTTCAGATGGCTAAAAAAGCTAAATTTGATATATCTTTATATGCTTGAAGACGTTTGTCAAAAGAAGCGATAAACTGATCAATGATAGGCAAGAAAGTTTCTGTTCTGTATCTCCGCGGTGGAGAATCCTCTTCTCGCGCCAACATCGTGGCTCCACCTCCTTCCACAAAGGTAGCTGAACAAACTCTCATCTGATCTAATCTGAGGGAGCGATCATATAGCTGAATAGGTAGGGCCTAGGAGCTTCTGTTGGGATCACAGAAGGTTGCCGCATGCCATAAGCTAAGCATTAGGTGCAGGGAGGGTAGTAAGGAAGTCTGGCTAGGCTAGCTAGGTCAGTGGATACTGACGCAGGTCAGGTGCCATGACTCTGCCACTCTGCGCCAGCCACTGAGATGTAAGACCATAGCCAGGTCCCTACACTTTCAATAGTTTCTCTTTTGTTAAATATTCCTTATCATTAGAAATGGTTCACAGCAAAGAGACGTGTATTTTACTTGTTTTGAGATATTTATCCCTATATTGGTGGGAGGCACCCGCTTGATGGGTGGCCCAGGGCCCGGGCCCCTTGGCCCCCCCCCCCTAAATCCGTGCCTGCCTAGCGGTCACATAGTGACCACCGCTGTGCCCTGCGATTGGTGCGATCGTCGATAACATTGATCGCGCCAATCAGCTCCTGCAGGCCCTGCTAGGCCTGTCCTAGGCTCTGGCCTAGGACTGGTGCTATTACAGCACCGATCCAGGTTGGTACAGGCAGGACACAGCACGCTAATACCGCTGCTGCGCCAACCCGGGGTTTTTTTGCTGGTGCCTGGCATTGCCAGGCACCGGCCTAGGATTGAGTACATCGGTACTCGATCCTAGCCTGGGACCACATTGTTTCAGCCAATCTGATTGGCTGAAACAATGAGAATTGCTGTGATTGGCTGTTCAGAATTGAACAGCCAATCACAGCGATCGTGAGGCTTAAGGGACGGCGCCAGACCCCAGGATGCCGAGGCCATCTTCTGTGAGGTAACATGGCGTCGGAAATTTAATACAATCACCGCAACTTAAGTCGCGATGTCGCATTAAATGGCATGATGTACTATCCCGTCCCTGCGAATTAAGTCCCAGGTCACCTCGATGGAATTGTAAGTCATATGGGATTAATGGGTTAAGGACCTCTGATATGCCTTTTTACGGCAGTCATTAAAAAGCTTTATTGCTCAGCACTGATTTGTTATGGTTCTGAGAAACAAGTAAATGGTGCCCCTTCACTATGTAGAAACATTCGAGGTAGCTGAAACCCTGGAGTAAAGAGTCTGGGCATTTATTTTTTGAGGGGACACAATCATCGTCAGCCAACAAATAACAACAATCTCAATTTTTAAAAAAAGTGAATAGCTTATTACAAATCATTTTTCTCGCCTCTAACATTCTGTGATCTATCAGAAGTGAGAAGAGTGGTGGACTGTACTTTGTGTCACAAATAACGCTGTGCTGTGCATTACAATGTGAATAGTGTCATGCATTTTTAGTGTGTATAGTGATATAGACTGTGATATGGTATAGTATTGTTAATATACAGGTCCTTCTCAAAAAATTAGCATATAGTGTTAAATTTCATTATTTACCATAATGTAATGATTACAATTAAACTTTCATATATTATAGATTCATTATCCACCAACTGAAATTTGTCAGGTCTTTTATTGTTTTAATACTGATGATTTTGGCATACAACTCCTGATAACCCAAAAAACCTGTCTCAATAAATTAGCATATCAAGAAAAGGTTCTCTAAACGACCTATTACCCTAATCTTCTGAATCAACTAATTAACTCTAAACACATGCAAAAGATACCTGAGGCTTTTATAAACTCCCTGCCTGGTTCATTACTCAAAACCCCCATCATGGGTAAGACTAGCGACCTGACAGATGTCAAGAAGGCCATCATTGACACCCTCAAGCAAGAGGGTAAGACCCAGAAAGAAATTTCTCAACAAATAGGCTGTTCCCAGAGTGCTGTATCAAGGCACCTCAATGGTAAGTCTGTTGGAAGGAAACAATGTGGCAGAAAACGCTGTACAACGAGAAGAGGAGACCGGACCCTGAGGAAGATTGTGGAGAAGGACCGATTCCAGACCTTGGGGAACCTGAGGAAGCAGTGGACTGAGTCTGGTGTGGAAACATCCAGAGCCACCGTGCACAGGCGTGTGCAGGAAATGGGCTACAGGTGCCGCATTCCCCAGGTAAAGCCACTTTTGAACCATAAACAGCGGCAGAGGCGCCTGACCTGGGCTACAGAGAAGCAGCACTGGACTGTTGCTAAGTGGTCCCAAGTACTTTTTTCTGATGAAAGCAAATTTTGCATGTCATTCGGAAATCAAGGTGCCAGAGTCTGGAGGAAGACTGGGGAGAAGGAAATGCCAAAATGCCTGAAGTCCAGTGTCAAGTACCCACAGTCAGTGATGGTGTGGGGTGCCATGTCAGCTGCTGGTGTTGGTCCACTGTGTTTCATCAAGGGCAGGGTCAATGCAGCTAGCTATCAGGAGATTTTGGAGCACTTCATGCTTCCATCGGCTGAAATGCTTTATGGAGATGAAGATTTCATTTTTCAGCACGACCTGGCACCTGCTCACAGTGCCAAAACCACTGGTAAATGGTTTACTGACCATGGTATTACTGTGCTCAATTGGCCTGCCAACTCTCCTGACCTGAACCCCATAGAGAATCTGTGGGATATTGTGAAGAGAAAGTTGAGAGACGCAAGACCCAACACTCTGGATGAGCTTAAGGCCGCTATTGAAGCATCCTGGGCCTCCATAACATCTCAGCAGTGTCACAGGCTGATTGCCTCCATGCCACGCCGCATTGAAGCAGTCATTTCTGCAAAAGGATTCCCGACCAAGTATTGAGTGCATAACTGAACATTATTATTTGATGGTTTTTTTGTTTGTTATTAAAAAACACTTTTATTTGATTGGATGGGTGAAATATGCTAATTTATTGAGACAGGTTTTTTGGGTTATCAGGAGTTGTATGCCAAAATCATCAGTATTAAAACAATAAAAGACCTGACAAATTTCAGTTGGTGGATAATGAATCTATAATATATGAAAGTTTAATTGTAATCATTACATTATGGTAAATAATGAAATTTAACACTATATGCTAATTTTTTGAGAAGGACCTGTATAATATATAATATAATATACAGTATATAAGCACCACTTATCTATAGTGTAAGATAAGTAAGGTATACACTCCCTGACAGAAGTTATGTCGCTTATCCATGTTATGTAAATAAAAGCTTATAACCTGACGTTAAATTCATCCATTGGTTGTATAAATTATTCTTTTGAAAGCTGAAACCCTCTGAAATGTGGTTTAGGTTAAGAAAATAAATTGGAATCAATGCAGAAATATTGATCAGTTAATGGACACAGAATGGTCCAGAGCAGGAAGATTAGACTCTGCCTACGGTTCCGCCCCATAGCACTGTCAACTCAATAACGGAAAACTTCTAATTCTGATTAAACAAGAACCACAAAACGGATTTCTTCACCCCGGGTATCATTTTAATCAGTGTAAAAGCATCATCATGACAATGCCTGTAGTTTGATGATGATGATGATGTGTGCAAAACTGTAAAGCGCTGCGGAATATGTTGGCGCTATATAAAAATAAAGATTATTATTATTATTAGTTTACTAAGGCTGGATTCACATTTGTGGTTGTGTCCGCAGTGTTTATGCCGCATACTTCCGCATGCGTCGTCTTTTCCTATCTTTAACATTAGGGATGCAGGTGCCTGCGAAGTATATAATTCCACATGTGTTAATTCATAGTTTTGATGTCTTCAGTGTGAATGTACAATTTTCATAGTCATGAAAATGCAGAAAAATCTTTAAATGAGAAGGTGTGTCCAAACTTTTGGTCTGTACTGTAAGTATTTTTGTGGTGTATTGGATTGTGTTGTATTGCCTAATCTGTATTTTTCTATTCCACAGGAGTTGGCGCTTTTACCATTGTAACGATTTGGTACTAATATTTTTCTTTTTTTTTTCACAGCACCTGGAGCAGCACTCTTGACTTTGGTTCTGGAGCGGTCCTTCATCAAACATCCACGGACCCGCCCCAGCCATCCAGCTGCGCTGCAGCAAGTGGGCTTGCAACACAGACTGGAGACCAGGAAGCTGGTCCATCAGGTGTTCCCCTGTCCCAGTCCTCTGCCTCTGCCTCTCTTTTTTGGGGCTCTTCTCGGCAGCGGCAGAGGGCCTCGGACAGGTCACTCATGCCCGAGTTTTTGCACTTGAGCTCGGTCTTTCATGATGGACTCAAGGCGATGGGAGACAGACTGGATAGTGGCTTCAAACTTATGAATACACTTATCCAGGATGTCACCCGAAGCCTTGACTAAGTGAAAGCCGACCTTCAGAGGCCAGCACATTTCAATTTGATTAAAAAAATGAAAGGCATGTCGGACACCTAACTCTTGATCTCCAGCTCAGTTTCATGCAGGCCTGCAATGCTGCTTACATGCAGGCTATGCAGCAGACTCGGTATTTTCAGCATCAGTGGTGGCATTTCCACCCGTGCCAAGACTGGCACGCTTAACCTCAATGCCAAGCTCTGCTGCATAACACTGCACGGCCACCACCATTCCAAGCACTGCCGGACACCACTAAAGCTCTACCACTGTGCCGAGTGCTGTTGGACAGCCCACTGCCACCACCATGCCAACTGCTGCTCCTGCTTGGACATCCTCCACTTCCACCAGTATGCAGCAGCAGCACACGGACCCTGGCATGGCCTTCGCCACCACCATGGAGCAGCACCAGGACCCTGGCATGGCCTTCACCACCACCATGCAGCAGCAGCAGCTCCCGGACCCTGACATGGCCTTCACCACCACCACCACCATGCACCAGCAGCAGCACCAGGACCCTGGCATGGCCTTCACCACCACCACCATTCAGCCACCATCACAGGCTGCAAGAAATGAGCACACCAAGGCTCCCCAGACTGCAGTGCCGATTCCAAAAAGGGAAAAGAACAAAACAGTGGACTATCGCCATCCTTCCCCCTCACCTCCCAATGTGTCTGTTATGTCAGGTTTGTTTCACCTTTCCAGTGTGTCTCTACTGTCCCATCCCTCTAGTATCATCCCTGAACTCCCTTTTACCATTGTAACGATTTGGTACTAATATTTTTCTTTTTTTTTTCACAGCACCTGGAGCAGCACTCTTGACTTTGGTTCTGGAGCGGTCCTTCATCAAACATCCACGGACCCGCCCCAGCCATCCAGCTGCGCTGCAGCAAGTGGGCTTGCAACACAGACTGGAGACCAGGAAGCTGGTCCATCAGGTGTTCCCCTGTCCCAGTCCTCTGCCTCTGCCTCTCTTTTTTGGGGCTCTTCTCGGCAGCGGCAGAGGGCCTCGGACAGGTCACTCATGCCCGAGTTTTTGCACTTGAGCTCGGTCTTTCATGATGGACTCAAGGCGATGGGAGACAGACTGGATAGTGGCTTCAAACTTATGAATACACTTATCCAGGATGTCACCCGAAGCCTTGACTAAGTGAAAGCCGACCTTCAGAGGCCAGCACATTTCAATTTGATTAAAAAAATGAAAGGCATGTCGGACACCTAACTCTTGATCTCCAGCTCAGTTTCATGCAGGCCTGCAATGCTGCTTACATGCAGGCTATGCAGCAGACTCGGTATTTTCAGCATCAGTGGTGGCATTTCCACCCGTGCCAAGACTGGCACGCTTAACCTCAATGCCAAGCTCTGCTGCATAACACTGCACGGCCACCACCATTCCAAGCACTGCCGGACACCACTAAAGCTCTACCACTGTGCCGAGTGCTGTTGGACAGCCCACTGCCACCACCATGCCAACTGCTGCTCCTGCTTGGACATCCTCCACTTCCACCAGTATGCAGCAGCAGCACACGGACCCTGGCATGGCCTTCGCCACCACCATGGAGCAGCACCAGGACCCTGGCATGGCCTTCACCACCACCATGCAGCAGCAGCAGCTCCCGGACCCTGACATGGCCTTCACCACCACCACCACCATGCACCAGCAGCAGCACCAGGACCCTGGCATGGCCTTCACCACCACCACCATTCAGCCACCATCACAGGCTGCAAGAAATGAGCACACCAAGGCTCCCCAGACTGCAGTGCCGATTCCAAAAAGGGAAAAGAACAAAACAGTGGACTATCGCCATCCTTCCCCCTCACCTCCCAATGTGTCTGTTATGTCAGGTTTGTTTCACCTTTCCAGTGTGTCTCTACTGTCCCATCCCTCTAGTATCATCCCTGAACTCCCTGACCCCACTAGTTTAATTGCCCATTCTCCTGCAACCCCTGCGTCGTCTTCAGCCAGCAAGGCCTCACAGTTACATACACCCTAGTTCCGTTACTCAACCCCAAGCCGGCGCAGTTAATTTTTTTTTTTTTAATAAATGTCAATGTTTTTTGCCCCAATACTGTTTGGTTATTTGTGTATTTCGCCGCCAGCAACACACACACCGTGCACCGAATAAACACACTGCGCCGTACACTTTCTGTTTTTGCCACCTCATAGCTCGGAGGAGTGTGACAAGTCGAACACTGCAGCTTTGCTGCTTGTGTCTGGTATGGAGCTATGAGTTGTCAAAAACTTATATTACTTGTCTTTTCTCCATAATCTCTTCAGTATGCTTAATGTATGTGACACAGACTGAAGAGACAATGGAGGTTACAAAGCACATCTATACTCAACAGGTCATGTGTCAGAAATAGTGAATTCATGAGGCTGGGTTTTGTGCATCATAACCTCATTATTTCTGACACATGATCTGGTGAGTATAGATCTGCTTTGTATTATACCTCCATCTTCTCCTCAGTCTGTGCTCAATAGATAAAATGCAGAATAGATTGAGGATGTAATGACGTCAACTACCACACCACTAGCATCATAAGTGATTTTTAGAAGAAAGACCTAGGAGACTCGGTACAGGCATCAAAACACGTTGTTTATTAACAACAAATATTAGTAACATTTTAAAAAATAACTGGTACAGATCCAAACCCAACAGCACATTTTTGCACAATATTATCTTGCCATGCCACACGTCCGATGTCAGATACAAAATAGGCAGCAAATTGGTCCTGCATGTGGGCAACTTCAACAGTTGACCGCAGAGGGTGATGATGGTAATCTGGCAATGGGTTTGCAACTGTTTCCTCCAGTTCAATGTTGGGCCGCTCCTTAGCCATTATGTAATTGTGGAGAACCACACAGGCTTTGACAACCTCATCGACTGTCTCCATTTTTAGATTAATGGCTGTCCCAAGAATGCGCCATTTTTACACAAGAATCCCAAAGCTACACTCAACTGTTCTTCGGGCCCTGGTCAGTCTGTAGTTATAAATCCTTTTAGTGTGGTTCAAGTCTCGACTGGCTTTAGTAGGTTTTCACACATCAGGTAGGCCTCATCTCCAACCATAACAAATGGCATTGGTGGGCCTTGAGTGTTGGGGAGAGGTCGTGGTAGGGGAAAATTAAAATTTTTGCCAAACAAACGTCGACCCATATCCGAGTTCTTGAAAGTCTGGGAGTTATTGCCACGGCCAAAAGCTCCAATGTCCATGGCTATAAAGCAACAGTCTGCATCTTCTATTGCCATCAGCACTACATAAAAATAGTTCTTGTAGTTAAAGTGCTCCGATCCAGATCTGGCAGGTTTAGCAATCCGTATGTGTTTTCCATCCACTGCTCCCAAACAGTTGGGGAAATTACACACTCTCCAGAATTTGTCGGCAGTTTCCATCCACATGCCCGCCGTGGGTAGGGGGATAAATTCATCCTGGAGTATGTTCCACAAAGCCCGGCAGGTGTCCGCAACTATTCCAGACAAGGTGGAAATTCCAAGCCGGTACTGAAAGTGGAGCCGGTAGCCAGAAATCTGAAAGAAAAAAAAAAAACAATTCTATTTATGGTGGGGTTTTGCTAAACACATAAAGGAAAATACAAATAATACATGGCAGAACAGTAATAATTATGACAGGCATTTGTTTAGAATTTTTACGTACCTTAGTGTGACCAAGAGACGTTCCTCTGCAGGAATCGCTCTACGGAGTTGGGTGTCCTGTCTCCCGATGGTTCCTTGGACACGACCAAGCAAATCCTGGAAAGTCTCCTGAGACATCCTGGTATATTCTGGGAATTTCTCTGGGTTGGCATTAAGCTCGCCATATAGCGTATGGTAGGCTACATTGCTCTCCCCCAGTTCAATAATGGGGTGTCTCCAATAAAACCGATGCCGTATTATTCTCTGTCTTTATCGATTTCTTTGTTGCTCCCAAGCAAATGCATAGGCAAGAAACAGCTTTATACTTAAATCCAGGTTGAAATAAAAGCTCTCCATGCGAAGATCCATCATGACACAGGATACAGCAGCAAACTGTGAAGATTTCAGCTGACCAAGGGTCTATATAACGATATCCTATAACACACGCCCACTGTTGTCCCATTGGCGGTGTCTGTTTATCTAGATTTTTCTCCTGTAAAATTTGTCACCATACGCACAGAAAACGCAAACGCATGCAAAACACATGAAAAATCATGCAAACGCTGCTTTTTTTGACCACATGCGTTAGCTTATGCGTCTAAAAAATGCTGCGTTTGCACGCGTTTGCATGCGGTTTATTGTGCGTTTCAGGTTGCGGCATAAACGCTGCAGACACAACCGCAAATATGAAACCAGCTTTAGCAAAATCCTGCTGGCAGGTTCCCTTTAAGTCATTTTGTTATTCACATTTTTTTGCAGGGAAATTGCCCTGCTCTTACCCCCATTTTGCTTCCTTTTGCAGCTCCTTAGCCCATACCACGAACCTTTGCAAACATTTTACAGCACCAAAGGTTGGTTACCCATTGATTTTTATTTGGTTAGGGTCCGGGATCAAGTTTGGGTCAAGTTCTGGTACCTGAACTGAACTTTGGACTCAAATTCAGCCAAATCTGATGAACCCGAGTTTCCACAAGTCCATTCATCCCTAATAATAATAACTCTATAACTCAGTGATTAAGCCAGTGAATAACTCAGTGATTCTATGATTGCTTTTTTGTGACATTGTGCTTTATATTAGTAGTAATTTTCGGTCAATGTATATTGTGTTTTCTTTATGAAAACATCGTAAATTTAGAAAAAATTTGCAGTTATAAAACTTTACATTTTTCTACCATTAAATCAGATTGTCATGTCACGCAATAAAGTTAATAAGTAGCATTTACAATATGTCTATTTTACGTCAACTTTTTCATTTGACATTTCATTTTGCTTCTGTGTTACGTAGTTTAAAAGCTTAGTAGCCATTTTTTTGTCTTTTCAAGGACATTAACAGGCATGTCCATTGGCAGGAAAAACTAAACCTAAAATACACACTTTTTTATGTAATTTTTAATGCGTTTTTTCCCCAATCATTGGGATGGGTGAAAAACACTGAAAGAATAGATATGCTACAGATTTTAAAATACTTAAAATCTGCAATTAAAAAATAAGCAAGGTGCGCGTGAGATTTCAGATCTCCTATTCACTTTGCTGTTAATGTAAAATGCTACTTTTTTTTAAGCAAAATGTGGGGAAAATACAGCACAAAATGCAACGTGTGCTCATAACTTAAGGTGGTTGTCTTTGTTATAATGTAAGCATCAGCCAAACAAGTACACATAAAAAAAAAAACACAGAAAAGGAATTGAGAGGATGCGTTCTGCAGAGCCGTATGCTGTAGTAGTCAGTGATCACCTATGCTTAAGTATTGCTAGCTTGAGGCAGGGTATACATTTTAGAGGTGTAGCATAGCAAGGTACGCTGTGATTTTCTACACTCCTGAGAAAATCGTATGACTGGAGTAATGATGGTCTCATATTAGTATAGGGGTACTACTTAGTAACCTATTAATGTCTCTTTATTTTACTAGTTTTGTTTGGTTTTTTTTGTAAACCTACTCACTCAAGCAAGTCACAATTGAACTCCACAATAAAACGAGTAAAAGTGTTTGATGTATTAGTCACTTATTATGCTGTATATACCATGTTAGTGCACAAAGTACAACACATGCAGTATAGAGGATATACAGTATGACTGTACATATTATAGTATGACTACAGACATCAGATATTACATCAGTCACATTTTAGCCTGTATATTACATCAGATGTCTGTATGCACAGCATTTTACATACAGTATACAGGATATGTGATAAACAATGACTACAGATATCAGATGTTATATACAGGATAGCATGTGACTTGTATATTATACTATGCGTACGGATATCAGATGTTATATACAGGATAGTATGTGATGGTATATATTATACTATGTATACAGACATCATTATATATAGAGGATGGTATGTGATTGTATATATTATACTATGTGTACAGACATCAGATGTCATATACAGTATAGTATGTGATTGTATATATTATACTATGTGTACAGACATCATTATAGAGGATGGTATGTGATTGCATATATTATACTTTGTGTACAGACATCAGATGTTATATACAGTATAGTATGTGATTGTATATATTATACTATGTGTACAGACATCAGATGTTATATACAGTATAGTATGTGATTGTATATATTATACTATGTGTACAGACATCATTATATATAGAGGATGGTATGTGATTGTATATATTATACTTTGTGTACAGACATCAGATGTTATATACAGTATACTGTATGATTGTATATATTATACTATGTGTACAGACATCAGATGTTATATACAGTATATTGTATGATTGTATATATTAAAATATGTGTACAGACATCAGATGTTATACACAGGATAGTATGTGATGGTATATATTATACTATGTGTACAGATATCACATGTTATATACAGGATAGTATGTGAAGGTATATATTATATTATGTGTACAGACATCAGATGTTATACACAGGATAATGTGTGATGGTATATATTATACTATGTGTACAGACATCAGATGTTGTATACAAGATAGTGTGATGGTATATATTACATTATGTGTACAGACGTGAGATGTTATATACAGGATAGTATGAGATGGTATATATTATACTATGTGTACAGACATCAGATGTTATATACAGGATAGTGTGATGGTATATATTACATTATGTGTACAGACATGAGATGTTATATACAGGATAGTATGAGATGGTATATATTATACTATGTGTACAGACATCAGATGTTATATACAGGATAGTATGAGATGGTATATATTATACTATGTGTACAAACATCAGATGTTATATACAGGATAGTGTGATGGTATATATTACATTATGTGTACAGACATGAGATGTTATATACAGGATAGTATGAGATGGTATATATTATACTATGTGTACAGACATCAGATGTTATATACAGGATAGTGTGATGGTATATATTACATTATGTGTACAGACATCAGATGTTACACACAGGATAATATGTGATGGTATATATTATACTATGTGTACAGACATCAGATGTTATATACAGGATAGTATGAGATGGTATATATTATACTAAGTGTACAGACATGAGATGTTGTATACAGAATAGTGACTGGTATACACAGGTGTGGAGCTCCCGCTAGGGCTGTGGGGTACTCGGTACCGGGCCGGTTCTGTTCTTAAAGGGGTGGTCACGGTGGCAGTGACCGTGACCCTGGACGTCCAGTAAAAGGGGGTTAACGAAATTGGAAATAAAGTCTAATGTAGTAATGTCCATGACGCCACCTGTGGTATTTGCCAGGGGTGGCCAATGCTGCTTAAAGGGGTCCTCTGGGGCTGATGGTTTTGCAGCTTAGATGGTATAGCTCCCCACAGGTAGAGCTTGGTCCCCAGGGCTCCCGGTGTAGTTGGTAAGAGGGATGATTGATGGTGGGGTCCAGGACCAGGACTGAGGGTGCAGGAAATAATTGCAGGACACAGGGATAGCAGTTTCCTTTACCTGTTACTAGTAGAATTCAGGTACAGTCCAGGTTACAGGTAACAGGTGATGGTGGGGTCTGGGCAGCCTGGAAACTGCTTGGGATCCACTTAGCCAGGTGGGTTCAGAGGCCTTTCTCCTGCGCTGTATATCTGACCCTTGCTGCCTGAAGCTCTGCACGAGTCCTCTCAGTGTCTGTATTCTCAACCTGTATGGCTGACAGCCTGAACCTTTCATGGGCACTGTCCTCTCTCTCTGGCAGCCCCAGGGTCCCGACTTGCTGTGGTGCCTGCAGGTGTTAGATGGGACAGGAGACTTGAAATCTACTGCCCTCCGGTTTCAGTGGCTGGGTCTGCAATTCCCACACCACCACGGACCCCCAGCGTCCGGTTTCTTGCACTTAAACCTGGAGGGAGCCCAGTCGAAGCTCCACTCCAGTTTCTCTCTCCTCTCACTGTCCCTAACAGACTTTCCTAGCAGACTGTCTAACCCTTCCCCAGGCCAGAATTTATAGGGAAGTTCCCATGAAACCGGGTTTAGAGCTCCCCTTCTGGTCTGGAGTCAGGACGGTGTTGCATGTCAGTATTACTTGATTAAGAGTTCCTTCCTTGTTTCCAGGCATGACATCACCTCCCCCATGAGGAAGGCAATACCATTGTGGCATCCGGACTCCTGGGATGCCACATTCCCCCCTAGTACAATTCAGTACTCCCGGATTGAGGAAACAAAAGAAAACATGTGAACAGGTGAAAAATAGTGAATAGGGTTACAGAGTTTCAAAAATATAAAAAATTGCAAAGACCAAACAAACAGGATTGACCAATAAAGTTCCTGGGGGCAACACTAGTCCATTTGTGTTCCCTCCGGACTTTTGAGTTGCCTAGGTCGGAACCGACCCAACCCACCTTTGCTTCGTTCCCGGGCGTGGCTACGGGACTCTCTGTTGGTGGGCCTAATCTTCGGCCACGCTGGCGGTTTATTTGCTAGGCCAAACCAGGGTAACTATGTACAAACAAAAGGGTCCTTACAGCACATATTCCTGTGGCACAATTGTCCTTTAACAGGTTATTATGCATTCTTAAAAATGTTCATACAGTAGTCTCTGTAGGTACTCATGCTTAGTGGTGGCTATTATAACTTATTTACGCATTTTAGTCACATTTTAGTCCCTATATTGGGCTGGTATCTGACCTCTGGTACTACAGGAAGATCTACGCAGTACAGGTATTGAGAGTGCTCTGTTATGATCCGGTGACCTTGGAGCTGCATGAGAACTTTCACTGGAGAAAGTGGCCACTATACTGACCGCAAACTTGAACTTAACACAGCAACTAGAAGTAGCCGTGGAGTGTACCTAACACACCTAGACACCTCGTCACAGCCGGAGGATTAAATACCCCTAAAGATGGAAATCGGAATACTGTCTTGCCTCAGAGAAAATCCCCAAAGGATAGACAGTCCCCCACAAATATTGGTGGTGAGTCGGAGAGGAAAAAACATACACAGGCAGAAAAAACAGGATTTAGCACAGGAGGCCACTCTAGCTGGATAGGACAGGATAGGACAGAGTTCTGTGCGGTCAGTATAAAACCCTTCAAAAATCCACAGCAGAATATACAAAAAACTTCCTACATCTAACTAAAGATGTAGGAGCGTATATCTGCAACTCCAGTGAAACCAACCAGACTGAGAAAACACAGACACAGTCTAATCTGGACAAAAGACAAACAAACAGTACTGAAAATAAGCACACTGCATGTGTGCCACAGGAAAAGAAACAGACACTAATCTTTGCTGAACTGGCAGATAAGCAGGGAGAGGCCAGGCAGAGATCCAATACTTCCAAAGAAACATTGACAACTGGCAAGGGCTAAAGGATTCTGCACACCTAAATATCCCAGTCAGAATTGTAATTATCCGATGCACCTGGCCAGGACTGCGAGTCAGAGACAACTGCATTCCCACCAACAACCACTGGAGGGAACCCAAGAGCAGAATTCACAACAGTACCCCCCCCTTGAGGAGGGGTCACCGAACCCTCACCAGGGCCCCCAGGACGATCAGGACGAGCCAGATGAAAGGCACGGACCAAATCAGCAGCATGGACATCAGAGGCAAAAACCCAAGAATTATCCTCCTGGCCATAACCCTTCCATTTGACCAGGTACTGAAGCTTCCGCCTCGAAAAACGGGAATCCAAAATCTTCTCAACAACATATTCCAAGTCCCCATCAACCAACACAGGGGCCGGAGGATCAGCAGAGGGAACAACGGGCTCCACATATTTCCGCAACAAAGATCTATGGAAGACATTATGGATAGCAAAAGAGGCCGGAAGCGCCAGTCGAAAAGACACCGGATTAATAATCTCAGAAATCCTATAAGGACCAATAAACCGAGGTTTAAACTTAGGAGATGAAACCTTCATAGGAACATGACGGGAAGACAACCTGACCAGATCCTCAACCTGAAGCCGGGAACCAACACACCGACGACGATTAGCAAAACGTTGAGCCTCCTCTTGAGACAACACCAGCTTGTCCACCACATGAGCCCAAATCTGCTGCAACCTGTCCACCACAGAATCCACACCAGGACAGTCAGAAGGCTCAACCTGCCCAGAAGAAAAACGAGGATGAAAACCAAAATTACAAAAGAAAGGCTAAACCAAGGTAGCAGAACTAGCCCGATTAGTAAGGGCAAACTCGGCTAATGGCAAGAAGGCCACCCAATCATCCTGATCAGCAGACACAAAGCATCTCAAATAAGTCTCCAAGGTCTGATTAGTACGCTCGGTCTCGCCATTTGTCTGAGGATGTAATGCAGAAGAAAAAGACAAATCAAAGCCCAGCCTAGCACAAAAGGCCCGCCAAAACCTAGAAACAAACTGGGAACCTCTATCGGACACAATATTCTCCGGAATGCCATGCAAACGAACCACATGCTGAAAAAACAACGGAACCAAATCAGAATAGGAAGGCAATTTAGGCAAAGGTACCAAATGAACCATCTTAGAAAACCGGTCACAAACCACCCAGATAACCGACATCCTCTGGGAAACCGGAAGATCTGAAATGAAATCCATAGAAATATGCGTCCAAGGTCTCTCAGGGATTGGCAAAGGCAGAAGCAACCCACTAGCATGGGAACAGCAAGGCTTAGCCCGCGCACAAATCCCACAGGACTGCACAAAAGAACGCACATCCCGCGACAAAGAAGGCCACCAAAAGGACCTAGCAACCAAATCTCTGGTACCAAAAATCCCAGGATGGCCAGCCAACACAGAACAATGAACCTCAGAAATCACTTTACTAGTCCATCTATCAGGAACAAACAGTTTCCACCCTGGACAGCGGTCTGGTTTATTAGCCTGAAATTCCTGAAGAACCCATCGTAAATCAGGGGAAATGGCAGAGAGAATCACCCCTTCCTTCAGAATGCCAACCGGCTCAAGAACCCCAGGGGAATCAGGCAAAAAACTCCTAGAGAGGGCATCAGCCTTAACATTCTTAGAACCCGGAAGATACAAGACCACAAAATCAAAACGGGAGAAAAACAGGGACCATCGAGCCTGTCTAGGATTCAGTCGTTTGGCAGACTCGAGGTAAATCAGATTCTTATGATCGGTCAGGACCACAATACGGTGCTTGGCCCCCTCAAGCCAATGTCGCCACTCCTCAAATGCCCACTTCATAGCCAACAACTCCCGATTGCCGACATCATAATTGCGTTCCGCAGGCGAAAACTTCAGAGAAAAGAAGGCACCCGGTTTCATTAAGGAACCATTAGAATTCCTCTGAGACAAAACGGCCCCTGCCCCAATCTCAGACGTGTCAACCTCAACCTGATATGGAAGAGAAACATCCGGCTGACGCAACACAGGGGCAGAAGTAAATCGGCATTTAAGCTCCTGAAATGCAGATACAGCCACGGAGGACCAATTCGTCACATCAGCGCCTTTCTTCGTCAAATCGGTCAGAGGTTTAACCACACTGGAGAAGTTGGCAATGAAACGACGATAAAAATTAGCAAAGCCCAAGAATTTCTGAAGGCTCTTCACAGATGTGGGCTGAATCCAATCATGAATGGCCTGAACCTTAACCGGATCCATTTCTATAGATGAGGGAGAAAAAATGAAGCCCAAAAAAGAAACCTTCTGCACTCCAAAGAGGCACTTCGACCCCTTCACAAATAAAGCATTATTACGGAGGATCTGAAATACCATCCTGACCTGCTTCACATGAGACTCCCAATCATCGGAAAAAATCAAAATATCATCCAAATATACAACCATGAATTTATCAAGATAGCTCCGAAAGATAGCATGCATGAAGGACTGGAACACAGATGGGGCATTAGAGAGTCCGAATGGCATCACAAGGTATTCAAAATGGCCTTTGGGCGTATTAAATGCAGTTTTCCATTCGTCACCCTGCTTAATACGAATAAGATTATATGCCCCTCGAAGGTCAATCTTAGTAAACCAACTAGCCCCCTTAATCCTAGCAAACAAATAAGTAAGCAAAGGCAAAGGGTATTGAAATTTGACCGTGATCTTATTCAAGAGGCGATAATCAATACAGGGTCTAAAGGAGCCATCCTTCTTGGCAACAAAAAAAACCTGCTCCCAATGGTGAAGAAGATGGCCGAATATGCCCTTTCTCCAAAGACTCCTTAAAATAGCTCCGCATGGCGGCATGTTCTGGCACAGACAGGTTGAAAAGTCGGCCCTTAGGGAACTTACAACCTGGAATCAAGTCAATAGCACAATCACAGTCCCTATGCGGTGGAAGGGAACTGGATTTGGGCTCATCGAATACATCCTGGAAATCTGACAAAAACTCAGGAATTTCAGAAGAGGGGGAAGAGGAAATTGACATCAAAGGAACGTGACCATGAACCCCCTGACAACCCCAACTAGTCACAGACATAGATTTCCAATCTAACACCGGATTATGTACCTGTAACCATGAAAAACCCAGCACAATATCATCATGCAAATTATGCAACACCAGAAAACGACAATCTTCCTGATGGGCTGGCGCCATGCGCATGGTCAGCTGTGTCCAAAACTGAGGTTTATTTATAGCCAACGGTGTAGCATCAATCCCCCTTAAAGGAATAGGGTTCCGCAAAGGCTGCAAGGGGAAACCACAACGTCTGGCAAATTCCAAGTCCATTAAGTTCAGAGCGGTGCCCGAATCCACAAACGCCATGACAGAAAATGACGATAATGAGCAGATCAAGGTCACAGATAACAGAAATTTAGGTTGTACAGTACTGATGGTAACAGAACTAGCGATTCTCTTTGTACGCTTAGGGCAATCAGAAATAACATGAGCAGAATCGCCGCAGTAAAAACACAACCTATTCTGACGCTTGAATCTTTGTCGTTCAGCTCTAGACAAAATACTATCACACTGCATAGGCTCAGAGCTCTGCTCAGAGGACAACGCCACAGTGTGCACAACTCTGCGCTCGCGCAAGCGCCGATCAATCTGAATGGCCAGAGACATAGAATCACTCAGGCCAGCAGGCGTGGGGAACCCCACCATAACATCTTTAACGGATTCAGAAAGACCCTTTCTGAAAATTGCCGCCAAGGCATCCTCATTCCATTTAGTCAACACCGACCATTTTCTAAATTTCTGGCAATACGATTCTGCCGCTTCTTGACCCTGACACAGGGCCAACAAGGTCTTCTCTGCATGATCCACTGAATTAGGTTCATCATACAATAACCCCAATGCTTGAAAGAAAGAATCAACATTAAGTAAAGCAGAATTGCCAGATTCCAGGGAAAATGCCCAATCTGAGGATCACCACGCAGCAGGGAAATAACAATTTTAACCTGCTGAATGGAATCACCAAAAGAACGGGGTTTCAGAGCAAAAAACAGTTCACAGTTATTTTTAAAGCTCAAAAATTTGGACCTGTCCCCAAAATACAAATCAGGAGTAGGAATTCTAGGCTCTAAAGCCGGAGTCTGAACAATATAATCGGAAATACCCTGTACTCTAGCAGCAAGTTGGTCCACACGAGAAACCAATTCCTGAACCTCCATGCCAGCACCTAACTCCTGAGCCACCCAGAGGTAAAGAGGGAAGGAAAGACAAAACAGACTACAGAAAAAAAAATGGCTCAGCACTTTCCTTCCCTTCTTCTGAGATGCGTTTAACTCATTGTTGGCCAGTTGTACTGTTATGATCTGGTGGCCTAGGAGCAGCATGAGACGTACTCTGGAGAAGGTGTTACCTGTACTGACCGCAGACCCTGAACTTAGCACCGCAACTAGAAGTAGCCATGGGATGTACCTAACACTCCCTAGACATCTCGACACAGCCGGAGGACTAATTAACCCTAGAGATAGAAAGGGAAAACTATCTTGCCTCAGAGAAAATCCCCAAAGAATAGTCAGCCCCTCACAAATATTGACTGTGAGAGGAGAGGGAAAAGACATACGCAGACTGAAATCAGGATTTAGCACAGGAAGCCATACTAGCTAAAAAGAAAGAATAGGACAGAGTACTATGCAGTCAGTATTAAAACACTAGAAAATATCCACCACAGAAAATACAAATCTCCACATCTGACTAAAGACATGGAGGGTAAATCTGCATCTCCAGAGACACAGCTTGGCTGCAAAAATCCTTCACAGACAAAGCTGGACAAGACAAAACATGAAAATGCACTGAACTATAAGGTTCACAGCCTGTGGACAGCAAAAACAAAGCCAGAACTTATCTTTGTAGAAAAGAACAGCAAACAGGAGAGACCAGGTATGGATGTGAATCCTCCAAAAAAAATGGACAACTGGCACTGACTAAAGGATAAAGCAAGACTAAATAGCCCAGTTCAAATTGCAAAAAGTGGGCACACCTGATAAATGCTGCGATCCAAAGACAGAAGCACTACCACTCATAACCACCGGAGGGAGCTCAGGAGCAGAATTCACAACATTCCCCTCCCCCCCACCCCGTTAAATCCAGTACTCCCATACTGGGAAAAGAAAATCAAAAGTTACAGGTTAGCAAAAAGACATATTTTTTTAAATGTTATCAAACAAGTTAATATTATATCTAAGCTTCCCTTTATGGGAGGTGAGGACACTTGAACGTTGCATTAACTATTTACATTGCAGGCTCATGTTTAAGAACAATTTAGCAGAACAGTATGATGATTAACTACTATGAAATGTGATGACCCTTACGGGTATACTATTCCTCAAGAGCAAAGTCTTCGTCCAACCCCCGCAGGTTACTTTATTCTCTCCATTTTATCAAAAGTGCATCAGGATATCAGCTACATCAAACTGATTCTATATAAAATGAACTCTCAACTTTCATCACTATTAACTATATTAGTTCTTTAATATATTCTATCAAAGTGCAACGATTAAACATGCCCTTTAAGGGTTCCAACAACATTCAAGTTTCTTTTAATGAGGTAGTGCAAAGTATCAATCATATTAATATTCAAGTAAATTAAAACTTTAGAAACAGCAGCAACAAAGCGATGGATCCGTCATTAACCCTCAACGTTGGTCTTGGGCGGGCTACAAGGCATGTATCCAGACCCGGAATCCTGACGCGCCAGATGGGTTTTTCTTCAGGTCTCTGGAAAACAAAACACCTTCAAGCAACATTATAAACAGTCTCTTTAGAAGCAGTCTCTTTGAAAGCTTCTTTTGTAAAACCAGTAGGGAGCACCTTTAAGAAGGTGCAAACTATTTACAACAAAGTTCTGATCATGCACAGTTCATGATTCTCAGTTCCTTAAGGCAACCTGTGCAAACATGTGCAAAACTTCGGACCATCTTAAAAACTGATGACCCCTTTAAGGAATAACCCAGGCCGGGTTCAATAAACTTTTTAACGGTAGCAGCAAAGAGTTAACAGTGAACTATATACAGTCATTTTTTCACATTTTCTTTGTTTTATTATAGCAGTAGCCAAGGTACCAGTCGGTAGCGAACACGTCCTGGCCCGGAAAGATTTGTATCCAGATCCTCATCTAATGCTATATCAACATCATGGGTTTGCCTCTCATGTATGGTCAAGTCATTAGCGGCGATCAGAGTTTGTGTGGCTTGAGTACGTATGTCAGCTATTGCATTTGCCACAGCAGTAGTTTCAGTGGTGGTGATTATGCACACAGTGGTAGTAGTGTTGGTTTGAGGAGTTGCAGGCTCTGTAACTGGAGGAATCGTGTTGGTATCAACTTTGGCACTAGGTGGAGCTGTGGTGGGTGCGCATTTCCTAACATTTCGAGCGTACCAGCCTTTTTCATCCCGGTGTCGGGTGTAGGTCACATGATCCCCTCAGCATAGATCCCTTGCAGGATGTCCCTCCCGTAGATGATATTCCACATCAGAGCGGGTGACATAGACCTTTGTCGGCAGCCCGGATTCCTGAATGAAAGCCCAACCCCTTTTAGGGTAGAAAGCAACTACTACACCCCATCTGGCTGGGTCATTGTCACTTCGCTGGGTGTTATGGGTCTGCGATTTGCGTTGGGCCTCACTCCCTTTATCCTCCTTCCATTTTAGTACCAGACGTCGGTCATATTCCTCCCAGGTGATTGCTTCAATATGGGAACCCTCTGGTTGGGCCTCCCCAGGGGACCCGATTGGTTCTGCTCTCGGATTGTCCCATTGGAAAACTACCCCCTCGGGACTCACCTCTAGCGGTGTGCCTATGGGTGCTGGGAGCGGGCCTGTCAGCATCTCATCATCAGTGGTAATAGTCGCTGGAGCAGGGTTAGTAGCTGGGGGGAGAGCGGTCGTTCGAGCCGGTTCGGTCGCCGGGGCAGGGTCGATTTCTTTACCTGCGTCTGATGTGGTTCCATTGATGTCAGTCCACTCCGCTGATGAGGATACTGGAGTCAGCTGCGGCACGGACTGCGACTCTTCCAGCACGATATCCCTGCACAGGTCCGACTTCCATTTCTTCACCGCGGTCAATTCTGCGTCCCAGAGCTGGTGGCTCAGCTCCTCCATCTGCGGTTCCAGGAAGTCCAGGTTCTCTTGCAGTGACAAGTCTGGGTTCGCCTCTGAGCACCTGGGATAGTCCTGGTCACTTCACCATCTTTCAGGTACTCGTTGGTCACCATCCCCTCTTCTGGGTCTGTGGCCACACGCGCACGTTGCTCCTCCATTTTCTGGGGGCGGTACTTCTGCTTCTCCTGGTTCCCGCCATTGCAAATCAGGAGGCGGACCTCTTTGGCAGATGGACAGGTCCTCATCGAGTAATAGCATTCGTAGGGGGCGTTCATCACTGTTCGCGCCACTGTGGTAGTCTCCTCCTATGAAGGCACGCCCTTTTTCTCCAGCGTTCCTCGTGGTGCTGTAATGGCGGTGGTTTTGGCGGCAATTTTGACGGTCTTTTACAGTGAACACTCCCACAATAAAGTACGGTTCAGGCACAGTTCTGGAACAATCTTTAGGCGCACATGACCCGCTTTGCAGGCTTTAGTAGATCCTGTTTGTGACGCCAAGTTGGATCGCCCCCCAAGGGCCGTGGGGTACTCGGTACCGGGTCCTTCGGTTTACAGGGGGATGTCACGGTGGCTGACCAAGTCCATGGCCCTGGGACATCTGTGTAAAAGGGATAGGTCTTTAAAGGGATAGAGTTTATGTTCGTGACGCCGCATGTGGTATTCAGTCAGGGTGACCCATGCTGCTTTAAGGGGTCCACTGGGGTGATGTTATGGCAGCTAGATGGTATACCTTCCAACAGGTGAAGTATGTCCCCAGGGCTTCCCGGTGTGTAGATGGTGGTATGGTGAGAGGTGCAGAGAAGAATGAGGACAAAAGGTTGCAGTCTCTTTACCTTTACTGAAGACTTCAGCATCCGCAGTCTAGGGCACCAGATCACAGGGCAGGCAGAGTCCGGCTGGTTTGGAGGCGAGTCCAGAGTCCCCTTGTCCAGGTGGAAATAAGTAGCCTTCCCTTGCGCTGCGGTGGTGTAGTCCCTTACTGCTTATGGCTTCACATAAGAGTCTCACAAATGTGGTGTTTCTCTCTCTCTGTCCCCCATATAGGATAGGGCAATACCCGTATGACTGGTGACTTGAGCCTGTTTATAGGGTCTCTTAGATAACCGTAGGTGTCACCGTGCCTCCTGGGTGTAGGCGCGGACAAGTAACCTGCAATTAGCTGTCCTGCCGGTCTCTGAAATAAGACGTAGAGGTCCTTACTCTCTCGGTGTTCCGTCTACCGGGATTTTGCGCCTCAGAAGGGGACAGCTTGAGCGGGGCTGGTCCCCTTCTGGTATCCTCTCCTTTGCTTCGACTTCCTTCACGCTCACTGCAATACAATTCTGCCTTTCAATGTCTCTTTCTGGGAGCTGCAGCTCTGAGGGCATGCACAGCTCCTTTGACCTTCTGTCCTCCTCAGACTCTAGTCTGGAACTGACTGAGCTGAGCTCAGCCAGCAACTGACTAACTTTCCCTCAGACAACCAGTTATATCTATGTGGGGAGTGACCTAATAAATAGGAGCAGAAGCTCCCCCTGGTGGCCTGGAGTGTGAAATGTGTTGCATGTTTGTGATACCTGGATGCAGTTATCCTTCTTTGCCTCCAAACGTAGCATCACTCTCCCCAAGAGGAAAGCAATACTACTGCTATGACTAGGACCCTGGGGAGCCGCACAGGCACAAAGCACAGGCATAGGCACAACAGAGTCACACACACTCGGCCAAGGGTCAAAGTATAATTGACAAAGGTTATTGCTAAAGAAGCTGGCTGTTCAAAGAGTGCTGTATCCAAGCATATTAATGGAAAGTTGAGGGGAAGGAAAATGTATGGTAGAAAAAGGTGCACGAGCAACCGGGATAACAGCAGCCTTCAAAGGATTGTTAAGAAAAGGCTATTCAAAAATTTGGGAGAGATTCACAAGGATTTGACTGCTGCTGGATTCATTGCTTCAAGAGCCACCACACACTGATGTATCCAGGACATGGACTACAAGTGTCGCATACCTTGTTTCAAGCCAGACATTACAAATAGACAACGCAAGAAGCATCTGTATGTTCCTCATCAGACAGACAGACAGACAGCCATATAGATAAAGAGCCAGTCAGATAGAGAGACAACCAGCCTGAGATAGAAATCAAGCCAGAGAGACAACCAGAGAGAAGCAGACAGCCAGAGAAAGAGAGCAACAGCAAGCGGGAGAGAGAGACAGTCAGCCAGAGAGATAGCCAGAGAGAGAAACCAAGCAAGAGAGATCAAGAGCTAGTGAGAGAAAAAGACAGCCAGCAAGACAGAGAGAGACAGCAAGAGAGAGAGACAGCCAGCGAGAGAGACAGCCAGCCAGAGAGTCACTCTCTGTTTCTCTTTGTCTCTTTCTCTTCCTGGCTTGCTGTCTCTCTCTGGCTGTCTCTCTCCCTGGCTGTCTCTCTCACTGGCTGGCTATCTCTTTTTGGCTGTCTCTCGCTGGCTATCTCACTCTATCTTTGGCTGGCTGTCTCTCACTGGCTATCTCTGGATGGCTGTCTCTCTCACTAGCTGTGTCTCTCTCTTGCTGGCTGTTGCTCTATCTATGGCTCGTTTTCTCTCTGGTTGGCTGTCTCTCTGTGGCTAACTGTCTCTCTCTCTGGATGTCTCTCTCTCTGGCTGCCTCTCTCTCCCTCTCTGTGTTTGTCTCTGCATGGCTGTCTCTCTCTCTCTCGCTGGCTGGCTCTTTCTGGCTGTCTGTTTCTCTCTCTATCTGGATGGATGGCCGTCTGGCTGGATGTCTCTCTCGCTCTGGTTGTCTGGTTGTCTCTATTAGAGTTGAGCGACTTTTACTTTTTTAGGATTGAATCGGGTTTCGTGAAACCCGACTTAATCAAAAGTCGGGTCGGGTGAAATTGGCCGATTATTGTGAAAAGTCGGTGGCCGACCGAAACACGAAACCCAATGCAAGTCAATGGGGAATCAAAGTCAGCAGTCAGTGGAGGACAGGAAAACACCTACAGTGCCCATTTTAATGCCAAAAACATTAATTCTTATTTCCTAAGCTTGTCAATCTTAATTTACTTTATAATAATAGTTACAGGAAAGAAATATATCTTGGTACCGTGTTAGCCAGTAGATAGAAAAATATTTAGAATTGAGATTCCTCAGTGGTTGATACCTTTTAATGGCTAACTGAAAAGATGGTAACAAATTGCAAGCTTTCGAGACTACACAGGTCTCTTCATCAGGCAAAGATTAAAACAAATTCTGAAGAATCACATATTTATGCACAACATGGCATAGAAAAAAAAAAGGGAAAAACCATGGATAAGACAGGTGACATGAAGCAGAATTACCATGGGTGATAAACAGTTACGTCCATAAATGTTGGGGCAATTCTTAGATAAGGATTGTTTTATTGTCCTGTGATTAGGGTCTCTGTTGTGATGACCCCACATGGTCTGAGGGGCAAGTTCCTTAGTTGATGTAAAAAGACATAAATCCATGTGACACATTCATTCCTGCAGTGTGAGTGTCAAAGGTCGTCATCAGTTTATATTGCCAGACTCTTCTGTCTCTCTGGGATTTGAAGCTACCTTTCAACACAAGTAATTTCATGTCCATAATGTTATGATCCGGGATACAGAAATGTATTGCTACAGGTAGATCCATTCTTTTTTTTCTTATTGTATGGCGATGAGAGTTCATCCTTGTTCTCAGTTTTTGCCCTTTCTCCCCCACATACAGACCCCCAGTTGGACATTTAGTACAAATAATTAGGTACACCACATTAGAAGTGACGCAGCTGAAAGTACCTGGTATCTTGTAGTCCTAATGTGAATTGGGGATCTTTATCTTGTCCGTGGTCATTATAAATGGACAAGTTTTACATTTTTTCTGATTGCAAGGAAAGGTTCCTGCCGCTGTGGGAGAGGACAGGGAGCTCTTGACAATGATGCTTCTTAGATTTGGGGGCTGCCTAAAACATAGTAGTGGGGGGTCTGGAAAAATGGATTGTAAGCGGGCATCTTTTTGAAGTAAAGGTTGTAATTTCCATGCAGCTCCCCTTAGCTTATTTTAATAATAGTTAGGCATTGAAAACAGGGGGTCATTTGGCTAAAGTTGTGGGGGGGTAGGGGTGGCTCAAGATTTCCGTGGGCCCAGGAAACACGAAATACGTCACGGCGGTGGAGCAGGGAGAGGTAAGTATTTCAACTTTGCAAGTGCTGTGATCCTGAGCAAGCAGGGGGGGCCCACTAGTTGGCACTGGCACGGGGTCCCTCATAGTGCGGCGGTGTGTTTGACGGCGAGTGGCGCCTCCCACTGCCAGAGACACTTTTGCGTACTATGAGGGGCCATGTGCCAGTGCCAACGAGTATGTCCCCCCACCTGATGAAGGAACCTGCACTTTCATCTGCATCTTCCTCTTTGTCCCCGTGTAAGGTGGTATAGTATGCGGGAAGGGGAACCTGACTTTCAGCAGGGTCAGATTCTGGCTGTGTAGAGTGCAAGGGGAATCTAGTGGTCTGGGTCAATGTACCAGCAGACTCATCTAGCAGTGGCTGGGCAATGGGCAGGATGAGGAGGAAACACAGACATAGGCCCAAAATAAAAAAGTAGGCTAAATTCAGTTCAAAATTGGTAACAGGACTAAACAGGCGGTATAGCTTTGTTCAGTGGAGGACAATTGTAATGAGTGGCGCAGACACAGGTAGTAGGCCCAAAATAAAAAATTAGGCAAAATTAGGTTCAAAAATGGTAACAGGACTAAACAGGCGGCATAGCTTTGTTTAGTGGAGGACAATTGTAATGAGTGGCGCAGACACAGGTAGTAGGCCCAAAGTACAAAAGTAGGCTAAATGCAGTTCAAAATTGGTAACAGGACTAAACAGGTGGCATAGCTTTGTTAAGTGGAGGACAATTGTAATGAGTGGTGCAGACACAGGTAGTAGGCCCAAAATACAAAAGTAGGCTAAATGCAATTCAAAATTGGTAACAGGACTTAACAGGCGGCATAGCTTTGTTCAGTGGAGGACAATTGTACTGAGTGGCTCATACACAGTTAGTAGGCCCAAAATAAAAAAGTAGGCTAAAAGCAGTTCAAAATTGGTAACAGGACTAAACAGGCGGCATAGCTTTGTTAAGTGGAGGACCAGTGTAATGAGTGGCGCAGACACAGGTAGTAGGCCCAAAATACAAAAGTAGGCTAAAAGCAGTTCAAAATTGGTAACAGGACTAAACAGGCGGCATAGCTTTGTTCAGTGGAGGACAATTGTAATGAGTGGCGCAGACACAGATAGCAGGCCCAAAATGCAAAAGTAGGCTAAATGCAGTTCAAAATTGGTAACAGGACTAAACAGGCGGCATAGCTTTGTTCAGTGGAGGACAATTGTAATGAGTAGCGCAGACACATGTAGTAGGCCCAAAATACAAAAGTAGGCTAAAAGCAGTTCAAAATTGGTAACATGACTAAACAGGCGGCATAGCTTTGTTAAGTGGAGGACAATTGTAATGAGTGGCGCAGACACAGGTAGTAGGCCCAAAATAAAAAAGTAGGCTAAATGCAGTTCGAAAATGGTAACAGGACTAAACAGGCGGCATAGCTTTGTTCAGTGGAGGACAATTGTAATGAGTGGCGCAGACACAGGTAGTAGGCCCAAAATAAAAAAGTAGGCTAAATTCGGTTCAAAATTGGTAACAGGACTAAACAGGCGGCATAGCTTTGTTAAGGGGAGGACAATTGTAATGAGTGGTGCAGACACAGGTAGTAGGCCCAAAATACAAAAGTAGGCTAAAAGCAGTTCAAAATTGGTAACAGGACTAAACAGGCGGCATAGATTTGCTCGGTGGAGGACAATTGTAATGAGTGGCGCAGACACACTTAGTAGGCCCAAAATAAAAAAGGCTAAATGCAGTTCAAAATTGGTAACAGGACTAAACAGGCGGCATAGCTTTGTTCAGTGGAGGACAATTGTAATGAGTGGCGCAGACACAGTTAGTAGGCCCAAAATAAAAAATTAGGCTAAATGCAGTTCAAAATTGGTAACAGGACTAAACAGGCGGCATAGCTTTGTTCAGTGGAGGACAATTGTAATGAGTGGCGCAGACACAGGTATTAGGCCCAAAGTACAAAAGTAGCCTAATTGCAGTTCAAAATTGGTAACAGGTCTAAACAGGCGGCATAACTTTGTTCATTGGAGGACAATTGTAATGAGTGGTGCAGACACAGGTAGTAGGCCCAAAATAAAAAAGTAAGCTAAATTCAGTTCAAAATTGGTAACAGGACTAAACAGGTGGCATAGCTTTGTTAAGAGGAGGACAATTGTAATGAGTGGCGCAGACACAGGTAGTAGGCTCAAAATAAAAAAGTAGGCTAAATGCAGTTCGAAAATGGTAACAGGACTAAACAGGCGGCATAGCTTTGTTCAGTGGAGGACAATTGTAATGAGTGGCGCAGACACAGGTAGTAGGCCCAAAGTACAAAAGTAGCCTAAATGCAGTTCAAAATTGGTAACAAGACTAAACAGGCGGCATAACTTTGTTCAGTGGAGGACAATTGTAATGAGTGGCGCATACACAGGTAGTAGGCCCACAATACAAAAGTAGGCTAAAAGCAGTTCAAAATTGGTAACAGGACTAAACAGGCGGCATAGCTTTGCTCTGTGGAGGACAATTGTAATGAGTGGCGCAGACACAGTTAGTAGGCCCAAAATAAAAAAGTAGGCTAAATGCAGTTCAAAATTGGTAACAGGACTAAACAGGCGGCATAGCTTTGTTCAGTGGAGGACAATTGTAATGAGTGGCGCAGACACAGGTAGTAGGCCCAAAGTACAAAAGTAGCCTAAATGCAGTTCAAAATTGGTAACAGGACTAAACAGGCGGCATAACTTTGTTCAGTGGAGGACAATTGTAATGAGTGGCGCAGGCACAGGTAATAGGCCCAAAATACAAAAGTAGTCTAAAAGC
The DNA here is from genome assembly GCF_032444005.1 of Ranitomeya imitator. NCBI lineage: Eukaryota > Metazoa > Chordata > Amphibia > Anura > Dendrobatidae > Ranitomeya > Ranitomeya imitator. Next base: position 582,129,160 of record NC_091286.1, on the reverse strand, counting down.
AGTTCAAAATTGGTAACAGGACTAAACAGGCGGCATAGCTTTGCTCTGTGGAGGACAATTGTAATGAGTGGTGCAGACACAGTTAGTAGGCCCAAAATAAAAAATTAGGCTAAATTCAGTTCAAAATTGGTAACAGGACTAAACAGGCGGCATAGCTTTGTTAAGTGGAGGACAATTGTAATGAGTGGCACAGACACAGTTAGTAGGCCCAAAATAGAAAAGTAGGCTGAATGCAGTTCAAAATTGGTAACAGGACTAAACAGGCGGCATAGCTTTGTTCAGTGGAGGACAATTGTAATGAGTGGCGCAGACACAGGTAGTAGGCCCAAAGTACAAAAGTAGCCTAAATGCAGTTCAAAATTGGTAACAGGACTAAACAGGCGGCATAGCTTTGTTCTGTGGAGGACAATTGTAGTGAGTGGCGCAGACACAGGTAGTAGGCCAAAAAAAAAAAAATAAGGCTAAATTCAGTTCAAAATTTTTTAACAGGACTAAACAGGCAGCATAGCTTTGTTAAGTGGAGGACAATTGTAATGAGTGGCGCAGACACAGGTAGTAGGCCCAAAATACAAAAGTAGGCTAAAAGCAGTTCAAAATTGGTCACAGGACTAAACAGGCGGCATAGCTTTGTTCAGTGGAGGACAATTGTAATGAGTGGCGCAGACACAGGTAACAGGCCGAAAATACAAAAGTAGGCTAAATGCAGTTCAAAATTGGTAACAGGATTAAACCGGCAGCATAGCTTTGTTAAGTGGAGGACAATTGTAATGAGTGGCGCAGACACAGGTAGTAGGCCCAAAGTACAAAAGTAGCCTAAATGCAGTTCAAAATTGGTAACAGGACTAAACAGGCGGCATAGCTTTGTTCTGTGGAGGACAATTGTAATGAGTGGCGCAGACACAGGTAGTAGGCCAAAAAAAAAAAAATAAGGCTAAATTCAGTTCAAAATTTTTTAACAGGACTAAACAGGCAGCATAGCTTTGTTAAGTGGAGGACAATTGTAATGAGTGGCGCAGACACAGGTAGTAGGCCCAAAATACAAAAGTAGGCTAAAAGCAGTTCAAAATTGGTCACAGGACTAAACAGGCGGCATAGCTTTGTTCAGTGGAGGACAATTGTAATGAGTGGTGCAGACACAGGTAACAGGCCGAAAATACAAAAGTAGGCCAAATGCAGTTCAAAATTGGTAACAGGATTAAACCGGCAGCATAGCTTTGTTCAGTGGAGGACAATTGTAATGAGTGGCGCAGACACAGGTAGTAGGCCCAAAATACAAAAGTAGGCTAAATTCAGTTCAAAATTGATAACAGGACTAAACAGGCGTCATAGCTTTGTTAAGTGGAGGACAATTGTAATGAGTGGCGCTGACACAGGTAGTAAGCCCAAAATAAAAAAGTAGGCTAAGTGCAGTTCAAAAATGGTAACAGGACTAAACAAGCGGCATAGCTTTGTTCAGTGGAGGACAACTGTAATAAGTGGCGCAGACACGGTTACTAGGCCCAAATAAAAAAGTTGGTTAAATGCAGTTCAAAATTGGTAACAGGACTAAACAGGCGGCCTAGCTTTGTTGAGTGGAGGACAACTGTAAAAGAGCGGCACTGACACAGTTAATAGGCCCAAATGCTAAATTAGGCTAAAAGCAGTTCTAAACTGGTAACAGGACTAAACAGGTGGCATAGCTAGGTACTGGGGTGGGCTCCTCTGCTGAGTAGCGGACAATGGTAGTAGGCGCAAAGTATTAATTGGTTTAAATGGAGGCCAGGGCCCCTGTATATTTTAACTATCATCTATAATTTCAACAAATTTGTATTGGCAGTGCCACTGAAGGATTTAACAGCACAGACTACAAAGAGGTGGAGCAGGGAGAGGTAAGTATTGCAAGTGTATAAACCTATAAAAAAAAGTACTAAGACAGACCTCAAAATATGAAAAAATATATATCAAATTTTATTAAGACATACACTTAAAAGAGACCACCATTGATGGTGCACAAGACCAGTAATAAAAGACACCATAGACCTGAGGTATGTATCGTGCACAGTTTTTAAAGCCTCATATATAGTCTACACCTATCATGCCATAGTCAGTGGCGCCAATAAGGCCTACCCTAACATTACCCTAACATTACCCGCCGATAGTGAAACCAAAAGATGGCATAATAAGACAAACAAAGTAATACCTCCCTTACCTCAGGTCTAATGGTGACACGTCCCCTACGCGCGTTTCGGCTGCGTCCGCCTTCTTCCGGGGGAGTGGCAACATTAGATCACTGACCAATTAAATAGTAGCCCCCACCCAATCAACATACATACACATCGCGTCATGTGTCCGCCTACCATAGAGCGGCGCGTGCTCCGTACCGCCGTCACACAGCCCGAGTCCCCCGCGGCGTCATCAGGCAAGTACGCCCCCCCCCCCCCGTGGATATAACTCGCAATGGACAAAACTCTGGGAGTGTGTGGCCAAACATTGGCCCATTTTATTAGCGGATCCGGTACTTAAACAGTACCGTGGCCCACCTGGAAAGGGATTCAATCTGGATGAATATGGGAAGATATTCTCACTATATGCACTTCATTTTTCGTTCATGTATGTTTCATATTCATGTCCATGCTGGCTCACCTTGAAAGGGATTCAATTTGGACGAATATTGGAAGATATGTTCATTAAATGCACTTTGTATCATGTTTATGTAGATTGTATAGTATGGATATGTATGTATATCTATTATTAATGTATTATATGCACATTGATGTTCACGGTATTTATTTGTGTACTTCAGTGATTACTGTGTACGCATTTTATGTATTTATATATGATATATTCTGTAGATGTTAGGGTGTATGTGGATTTTCTTGTGTGTATGGTACACAAGTCTGTAGTTCACATACTCACTTTTTTTCACTATTGGATGCATTGGTATAATCTGGTGCTGTATATATTCACCTATCTGTATGGAGTGACTGTGCATGGGTTGCTCCTTATGAATACTGTACTTTCGTTCCGTTGTGGTTTATGGGAGTTTCGGGCTTTAGCCAGCAAGTAGGGTTATTGGATTTTACATGCAAGCGGTGGGATCGCCTATGTGTCCGCTCCTGTGCGCATGCGCGCTCCACATCGCTGGTCTTGCGTTGTCCGCAGGTGTCTATATCGGGATTGGCGTGCACATGATCGCCTGTGGGCGTTTGTGTGGCCGTACTTGCCTGATGACGCCGCGGGGACTCGGGCTGTGTGACGGCGGTACGGAGCATGCGCCGCTCTATGGTAGGCGGACACATGACGCGATGTGTATGTATGTTGATTGGGTGGTCTTAATAATTGTTTGTCTTATTATGCCATCTTTTGGTTTCACTATCGGCGGGTACTGTTAGGGTAGGCCTTATTGGCGCCACTGACTATGGCATGATAGGTGTAGACTATAAGACTATATATGAGGCTTTAAAAACTGTGCACGATACATACCTCAGGTCTATGGTGTCTTTTATTACTGGTCTTGTGCACCATCAATGGTGGTCTCTTTTAAGTGTATGTCTTAATAAAATTTGATATATATTTTTTCATATTTTGAGGTCTGTCTTAGTACTTTATTTATAGGTTTATATATATATTGTATGTACGGGACCGTTATGGTGGTAATATCTCCTAACGGACACAGGGGTTAATTTTGTGAACACCTGTGTTTTTGTTTGCCTGTGATTGGTAAAAAGTATTGCAAGTGGTAGAGCACTGGTCGAGCAGGGGGAACACTCTCTCGTGGGTGGCGGTACTGGCACAGGACCCCTCATATTACGACGGTGTGTCTGACGTTGGTTGTGCACCACCACCGTCAGAAACACTTCATTGTAATATGAGGGACCCTGTGCCAGTGCCGTCGCCCAAGAGTGGGCGCACCCACCTGTCCAGGCAAACAGCACTCGCACGGGTGCTTGCGCCAGGTGGTGACCACGGCCCTGTGGGGGGAGTCAGCCCATTTAGGGAGGTATAAAAATGGCCTATGGTGGACATTCAGCAGCTGCAAATGGCAGAATTGGAGAAGTCAGTAAGAGGAGGCCAAAGGCAAGACATTTTTCAGGCAAGCTACATGTTAGCAGGAGAAGGTGGGGCAAAATAATTTGAAATCCATGATTGGTTCATTTTAATGAAGGTTAGAGCATCAACATTCTGGGTTTCCAGACGTGTCCTTTTTTTGGTCAGTATTGAACCAGCAGCACTAAAGACTCTTTCTGATAGCACACTAGAAGCAGGGCAAGCGAGCTCCTGTAATGCATATTCTGCCAATTCAGGCCAGGTGTCTATTTTAGATGCCCAGTAATCAAAGGGGAATGACCTGTGAGGGAGAACATCGTCATTGCGAAATCACTCCACAACCTGGTCATAAAACCCCTCTGTCCAACGCCACTTCAGATTTGTGCACCTCTTACACCTCTGCCATGTTGCCCCCTACAGCTCGTGTGAGAACCATCACCGCCGCTGTGTGCTGGGAATGCCTGAACCAAATGGTCTACAAGAGTTGCTTGTTTGGTAGCCAATATTTGCTCAAGGTTCTCATGTGGCATGATATTTTGTAACTTTCCTTTATATCATGGATCCAGGAGGCAGGCCAACCAGTAATCGTCATCGGTCATCATTTTGATAATGCGGGGGTCCCTTTTTAGGATACGCAAGGCCTACTCAGCCATGTGGGCCAATGTTCCAGGTGTCAATTCACTGCTTGTGCTGGGTTGAGGAGCACTTTAGTGGCATTAGTGGGATGCTCATGCTTATGATGGCGTCATCTGCACTTACCAGCCGTGTGCATTCCTCAAAACACTGAAGGACTTGACAGAGGTCTTGGAGCTTCGACCACTGCACACCAGACAACTCCATGTCTGCCATCCAACTGCGTGCCCGTGTATGTGTATCCTCCCACAAGTTAATCACAGCACGCCTCTGTTTGCACAGCCTCTGAACCATGTGCAGTGTGGCGTTCCACTTTGTTGCAATGTCGATTATTAGACGGTGCTGGGGAAGCTTCAGCGATCGCTGATGGTTCAGCATACGGCTGGAGTGTATGGGCGACCGGCGAATGTGCAAGCAAAGTCTTCGCACCTTTAGTAGCAGGGCTGGTAACTCTGGATAATTTTTGAGGAAGCACTGCACCACCAGGTTCAAGGTGTGAGCCAAGCAAGGTATGTGTTTAAGTTCTGAAAGGGCTATGGCAGCCATAAAATTCCTTCTGTTATCACTGACTACCTTGCCTGCCTCAAGATGTGCACTGCCCAGCCATAACTGAGTTTGTTGCTGCAAGTATTCGGCCAGTACTTCCGCGGTGTGTCTGTTGTCGTCCAAACACTTCCTTTCTAACACAGCCTGCTGACGCTTACCACTAGCTGTTCGATAATGGGACACCTCATGTGCAACACTGGCAGCTGCGGATGGAGTGGTCGTGCTACTGCACTCTGTGGACGAGCTTTCACTTCTGGAGGAGGAGGAGGAAAGGTGGCGAACGCCTACAGCTGTTTCCTAGACTGTGGGCTAGGCAGAACTGTTCCACTATGGCTGTCCCCTGTGGACCCTGCATCCACCACATTAACCCAGTGTGCTGTGATGGACACGTAACGTCCCTGGCCATGCCTACTGGTCCATGCATCTGTTGTGAGGTGCACCTTTCTACTGACTGATTGCCTCAGTGCATGGACAATGCGGTCTTTGACATGCTGGTGGAGGGCTGGGATGGCTTTTCTCGCAAAGAAGTGTCGACTGGGTAGGTCATAGCGTGGTACTGCGTAGGCCATCAGGGCTTTGAAAGCTTCGTTTCAGCCAACCGGTAGGGCATCATCCCTAGCAATGTGGGCGTTCAAACCCTGCGTACGTAGATGAGAGGATGAGTACTTTCTTTTCCTAACGAGAGTCTCTTGTAGGGTGAGTTGAACTGGAGAGGTGCATATGGTGGAACTAGCGGTGGTGGTGGTGGTGGACATGGCGGATTGAGAGAGGGTTGGCGATGGTATTCTCGATGCTGGCCTACATACAGTGTTTCCTACCAATAACCTTGTGATTCCCTGACTGCTTTGGCCTTGCGACGATACCTCCACATTTGCTGCTGGTCGTGTCCTAACCGGTGGGCTTACAGTGAGGGAAGCAATGTAGTGTTGCTGACTACCTTCATTCTGAGCAGATGCATCAACGGTACAGGACGTTTGGTAGTTAGTCCAGGCTTGCAAGTGCATGCTGGTTAAATGTCTAAGCATGCACATTGTATTTAAATTTTGAAGATTCTTCCCTCTGCTAAAGGTCTTTGAGCATTTCTTACAGATAACTTTTGACTGATCATTCGGATCTTGGTTAAAAAATTCCCACACTGCACTCTTCCTACTATGGAATACCTTTTCAGGCATTGCATGCTGTGCTACTTTCACCGGATGGCCATGCTGTCCTAAAACTGTTTTTGTTTTTGATAAACGTTTTTGGCCTGATACGGGCCTGCCAGATGACAGCTGTTGCGATGTAGATGGCTGCTGCGGATCATCCTCCTCCGCTTCAGAGCAACTGGCAGCGGCACCCTCTTCCCCCAATGGCTGCCAATCTGGGTCAACAACTGGGTCCTCAATCACCTCCTCTTCAATGTCATGTGCACCTTCCTCTGTGTAACCCTGTAAGGTGCTATAGCGTTCGGGACGAAGCACCATAGTCTCATCAGGGTCAGATTCTGGCTTAGTACACTGCGAGGGCAATGTAGTGATCTGAGTCAATGGAACAGCATTATAATCTAGCTGTTGCTGTGCATCAGTGCACTCCATGTCCGATTCATCTTGTAATGGGCAGTTAATAATTTCCCGTTCTAACCCAGGCACGGTATGTATAAAGAGCTCCATGGAGTAACCTGTAGTGTCGCCTGATGCATCCTTCACTTTTGGATTGGGTGAAGGACACAAGGAAACGTCTTGTTCCTGACCGGGAGCATCCACTGACGACTCGCTGCTTTTATATTTGGAATTTTCTGAAGAGGAGGCGAAAGAGCTAGAGGCTGAGTCAGCAAGGAAAGCCAAAGCTTTTTCCTGCTGCTCCGGCTTTAAAAGCCGTTTTCCTACTCCCAGATAAGGGAGTCTTCAAGGCCTTGTGTAGCCAGACGATGATGCTGGCTCAACACCTCCAGCCTTAGGTGCTATTGTGCTTTTGCCACTACAACCAGATGCACCACCACCACCATCAGTACCAGCTCGCACCCACCGCCCACGGCCTCTTCCACCTGACTACCTCATTTTTTGGAAAATCTAACCAAAATAACAACCGTTATATGGTACTGTAAAACAAGGTAGAAGGTGTATATAAAGATGTTGAGATTTTAAATCTCACTTTTTTTGGGGGGAGACTGAACAAAAAATCAGGCCCTGTGCAAAAATCAACACAATGTAAGTGGCTGATAGTGGCTGGCTGATATACGACAAACTAACAGGACATACGTATATCCACTTGTGAGAATTTGAATCTCCCCTTTTTTTTTGGGAGACTGAACCACAACTTAGGCCCAGTGTATATAACAATGCAATCTAAGTGGCAGAAAGTGGCTGGCTGATATACGACAAACTAACAGGACAGAAGTATATCTACTTTTTGAGAATTTGAATCTCCCTTTTTTTGGGAGACTGAACCACAACTTAGGCCCAGTGTATATAACAACGCTATCTAAGTGGCAGAAAGTGGCTGGCTGATATACGACAAACTAACAGGACAGAAGTATACCCACTTTGTGAGAATTTGAATCTCCCTTTTTTGTGGGAGACTGAACCACAACTTAGACCCAGTGTATATAACAATGCAAACTAAGTGCAGAAAGTAGCTGGCTGATATACGACAAACTAACAGGACAGAAATCTATCCACTTTGTGATAATTTGAACCTCCCTTTTATTTGGGAGAATGAACAAAAAATCAGGCCCTGTGTAAAAATCAACACAATGTAAGTGGCTGATAGTGGCTGGCTAATATACGACAAACTAACAGGACATACGTATATCCACTTGTGAGAATTTGAATCTCCCCTTTTTTTGGGGGAGACTGTACCACAACTTAGGCCCAGTGTATATAACAATGCAATCTAAGTGGCAGAAAGTGGCTGGCTGATATACGACAAACTAACAGGACAGAAGTATACCCACTTTGTGAGAATTTGAATCTCCCTTTTTTGTGGGAGACTGAACCACAACTTAGGCCCAGTGTATATAACAATGCAATCTAAGTGCAGAAAGTAGCTGGCTGATATACGACAAACTAACAGGACAGAAATCTATCCACTTTGTGATAATTTGAACCTCCCTTTTATTTGGGAGAATGAACAAAAAATCAGGCCCTGTGCAAAAAACAACACAATGAAAGGGCTGATGCACAAAACTATAGCCTCCACTGTCCCTGCAAACAAATGGTAGTGTTGGACAGTGGAAATCGCTACAGCACAAGCAGTTTCGGGGGCTTAATCTTCCCTCCCTAACTATATCCCTTCTTCTGATGTAGCTGTGGCAACCTCTCCCTATGCTACGATCGGCAAAAGTAAGATGGCGGTCGGCGTGCACGCCCCTTTATAGCCCCTGTGACGCCGCAGAAAGCAAGCCAATCACTGTCATGCCTCTCTCTAAGATGGTGGGGATGGAGACCTATGTCATCACGCTGCCCACACTCTGCGTCCTCCTTCATTGGCTGAAAAATGGCACTGAACACGTCATACGAAACGCGACTTTAGCGCGAAGATCGCCAACCTCATGGTCGATCCCACACTAGGATTGGGTCGGGTTTCATGAAACCCGACTTTGCCGAAAGTCAGCAATTTTTGAATTTGTCCAATCCATTTCGCTCAACCCTAGTCTCTATGATGATGAACATGTTTGTGCAGGCCAGTGGGCAAGTCTTTTTTGGTTTATCTGGTCTAGAGCATCAAGATAAGTCTCTGCCTACAGTCCTGCCCTGAAACACAGGCATATCATTAACTGAAAACTTCTAAAGGCCCCTTCACATTAAGCGACGCTGCAGCGATACCGACAACGATCCGGATCGCTGCAGCGTCGCTGTTTGGTCGCTGGAGAGCTGTCACACAGACCGCTCTCCAGCGACCAACGATGCCGGTAACCAGGGTAAACATCGGGTAACTAAGCGCAGGGCCGCGCTTAGTTACCCGATGTTTACCCTGGTTACCATCCTAAAAGTAAAAAAAAACAAACACTACATACTTACCTACAGCCGTCTGTGTTCCAGCGCTGTGCTCTGCACTCCTCCTGTACTGTCTGTGTGAGCACAGCGGCCGGAAAGCAGAGCGGTGACGTCACCGCTCTGCTTTCCGGCTGACCGACGCTCACAGCCAGTACAGGAGGAGTGCAGAGCACAGCGCTGGAGGACAGACGGCTGTAGGTAAGTATGTACTGTTTGTTTTTTTTTACTTTTAGGATGGTAACCAGGGTAAACATCGGGTTACCTGCGGCCCTGCGCTTAGTTACCCGATGTTTACCCTGGTTACCAGTGAAGACATCGCTGGATCGGTGTCACACACGCCGATCCAGCGATGTCAGCAGGAGTCCAGCGACGAAATAAAGTTCTGGACTTTCTTCAGCGACCAACGATCTCCCAGCAGGGGCCTGATCGTTGGTCGCTGTCACACATAACGATTTTATTAACGATATCGTTGCTACGTCACAAAAAGCAACGATATCGTTAACAATATCGTTATGTGTGAAGGTACCTTAACACCGATTGCACAAGAGACACAAAAAAATTTCTTCACAGTAGGTATCATTTTAACCAGTGTAACAGCGCCAACATGACAATGCCTGTAGTTTTCTTAGCAAAGTCCTGCTTACAGGTTCGGTTTAAAATAACAGAATAAAAAAGTAATAATAATCTTGAGCCAGGAGGAGGAGGTCCAAGTGAAGGAGTGGTGCAGTGCCTTGCATGAAGTTTGTAGTATTTGTTAATAAGTAAACAATTAATTTAAAAAATGAAGTGGGGTTCCCCTCTATTTTTAATAACCAGCCAAGGGAAAGCAGACAGTTGTGAGCTGGTCTTATTATGCTGGGAAGGGGCTAATATCCATGGCCATTCCCAGCCTAATAACATCAGCCACCAGATGTCTGCTTTGCCTTTGCTGGTTATTAAAAATGGGAGGACTGAAAACAATGTTGTGGGGTCCTCCCTATTTTTAATAATCAGCTAAGGCAAAGCAGATAGCTGAGGACTGATATTAATAGGCTGGGAAGGGCCATGGTTCTTCCCGATTGCCCTAGTACATTCTCTGACAGGGTAACTACACGGTATATGAGGGGAGATATGTGTCACTGCACATAATGGCATCAGTGATGTGAAATCAGAATATGTTCCTCCAGCATACTATGTGTTGCTAGAGTTAAAGTTGCATACATTGGCTGGTTTTAGTGGACACCTATAGAGTGGGTGGAAGGTGTCCACTCTTTCTCCACCTGCACAGTCAGCACAGCCGTGTGCTAACAGGACATGTGTGACATCACATGATCAGTCACACTGTCTAGATTTAAATGGCTGGCCTTGAGAGGCAGTCTGTGCATTGTTTTTGGAGAGGAAAGACTCCAAAGTGGTGACTCGAGGTGGAGCTGAAGACACATGGGGGTCTGAGAGGGTGGAAACCCTCAGACACCTGGACTTTGGTATACATTATCTTTTTGTTTTACCGTTATGCCAGAAAGGCCATGTTTACTGTGCTGAACTTTGTGGTGGTTTATGCTGTTACACAGTAAACCTGCAGGTGTCTTACCGCGAGAAGAGTTCCTGTGTCTACCTTAGCAAGCAGCTGAGTGTGTCAACCCCTGACACATGGTGGAAAATGCATTCCATTAACACGCATAGAGGCTGTGGACAACTGCATGTCCTGGGTAAAATCTGCAATTCAGCATGAGACATCAAGACCTCCGGCAGCATGGAGAAGCTTTTGAAGCATCTGGTCTAGGCCCAACAGCAACAACAGCTTGCCAGTTAACAGCAGCAAATGGCACAACAGGAGACAAATAAACTGTTGGTACAGCAGCTTCAACAACAACAGAAGCAGCAACAGCAGCAGGAGGCGCTAGCGTGCCAAATGAAGCTCCTTGCAGAGGCAGTTCGCGGGAGGACGGTAGTCTCCTCCACAGTCCGAGGTGATGACTTGAACATCCGGAAAATGGTAAAACAAGCCATGCAAAAAATGATGGTGGGGAATGATGTGGAAGCCTTTCTGATTGTTTTTGAGAGGGTAGCTGAACGGGAGAAATTTCCACCAAAGCAGTGGGTGGAGGTGCTGGCGCCATATTTGTCAGGAGAATCTCAAAAGGTGTATTATGACTTATCTCTCCAGGATGCCAAAGAATACGCCAAATTGAAAACTGAATTCTTGGCATGCCTGGGAGTAACGATGTCCATTAGAGCTCAGCAAGTCTACCGCTGGGCGTATGCTGGCGACAAACACACTTGCTCACAGATGTTTGCCCCTGGTTGAAAAGTGGTTGCAGCAAGAGATTCCCACTCCTGCCCAGACTACCAAGTGGGTGGTGATGGACAGGTGCATGCACTCCCTTCCAAGGCCAATACAGACCTTGGTTGCCCAGGGCGACCGTCAGAATGCGGACTACCTGGTTAGCCTGGTTAAGAGAAACCAGGTTGTTGAGAAATCCCTCGGGACACCCGACATCACCGCTTCCCCATACTGTGATACCCAAAGGGGGTGAATAGAAAGCTAGACCTCAATGTGATAGAGGAGTCAAAAAGTGGATGGTTGAGCCCCATCGTCCTCATCCCGAAGACCAATGACGAATGGCGATTTTGTAACGACTACTGCAGGCTGAATGAGATGTCCAGTGCTGATGCATATCCAATTCCCCGAGTGGAAATACTCATTAAGTGACTTGGGCCCACGAGGTACATCACAACCCTCGAACTGACGAGGGGCTATTGGCAGATTTCCATGTCCCAGTGTGACAACAAGAAGACGGACTTCTCGATGCCATATGGGTGTTTCCAGTATACCAGAATGCCCTTTCGGTCTGCAGGGGGCCCCAGCTACCTTCTAGAGTCTAGTCAACCCCTCACAGTTGGTATATGGGCTAATGAGATTGTGGGGTTGATGTCAGCTGTGTAATGTCAGCTGGTCAAGCCCAGGGATTAGTAATGGAGAGGCACCACCATTGCTAAAGGAGTAGTCAAAAGAAATAAACACACCCAAAAAGTCCTTTATTTAAAAAAACATTACTCCCTGAAAATGTGCCTCTTTCACCCATTTATTAAAAAATAAATAAATAATTTACACCTTTATTCCATAATCCAAATGGAGGTCCCACAATGATTCCCATCTTCTTCGTCCAGTGTATGGAGCTCCGGTAAGAGAATGAAGCTCCATGGACTGAAATAGCAGCTGCTGCTGGGCGTCATCCTGGTCTTTTGAGATGAACAAATGTGACATGTGTTAGCCATTTGTAGTGCCTTGCGACAGTATTTGGCCCCCTGGAACTTTTCAACCTTTTCCAACATATTATGCTTCAAACATAAACATACCAAATGTAAATTTTTGGTGAAGAGAAGAATCAAGAACAAGTGGAACACAATTGTGAAGTTGAACGAAATTTATTGGTTATTTTACATTTTTGTGGAAATTCAAAAACTGAAAAGTGAGGCGTCATGGCTTCAGCCAGTTCCAAGATCTCGGTGTCAAAATAGCTATAGAAAAACAAAGCACCGTGTCTTGTCGACTGATGCCGAGCCCAAATGCCGGAGACTTACAGTTCTGTAGCCTCAGGATACTGTACGGGACAGTACTTCAAGGGGCTTGTCCGGGTCCCTCTCAATACGGTTGGTACAGGATACCGTTTTTCCTCCTCACTCACGAATTCTCCTGAGAGCAAACTGCTTGAATCTGCACAGGATGTTTTCTATTGCTTCTCAGCTCACCACAAAAGGGGCTCCATAGAGCTCCACAGTCATACAGCTTTCAAGAATGCTCTGTCCTTGTTACACAGCAGAATCACAGGTTCCCACGATGAAGGGGTAACACCCTTACACACACGCTGGCAGCAAACAGTCTTTACAGAGTCCAGTGTCCTTTGCTTTTTCTCAGCTGCCTCACACAGCGTTTATCACAGTAGTCTCTCCTTGAGGCAGTGGCGTAGGAAGGGGGGTGCGGGGGGGCGGGCCGCCCCGGGCGGCACAATGCGGGGGGCGGCCGGCGCTGCAGGAGGAGGAAGAAAAAAAAAAAAAAAGACGCGGGCACTTTAAATCTTCGGGCGGCGCCGCCCGCCGCCAAGACCAGGCTCCCCCCACCCCCAGCCCCCGCCCCCCGCTCTAATACTCACCTCTCCTGGTTCCTGCGGCAGCTGCAGCGTCTTCAGCGCCCTCTGACTCTGCGACGTCTCAGGGCAGAGGGCGCGATGACGTCATCACTGTGCGCGCCGCTCAGCCTCTCTGTCCTGGGCGTTGTAGAGCCGGAGAGACGCTGACTGGCTGCACCGGACCTGCGCTAGGAACGGGAGAGGTGAGGATTTTTTTTTTTTCTTTATGTCTGACTCTGGGGGCAATGCTGGAGACACTGGGGCAATACTGGAGACCATGGGGCAGATTGCTGGACACACTGGGGCAATACTGGAGACCATGGGGCAGAATGCTGGACACACTGGGGCAATACTGAAGACCATGGGGCAGAATGCTGGACACACTGGGGCAATACTGGAGACCATGGGGCAGAATGCTGGACACACTGGGGCAATACTGGAGACCATGGGGCAGAATGCTGGACACACTGGGGCAATACAGGAGACCATGGGGCAGGTTGCTGGACACACTGGGGCAATACTGGAGACCATGGGGCAGGTTGCTGGACACACTGGGGCAATACTGGAGACCATGGGGCAGATTGCTGGACACACCGGGGCAATACTGGAGACCATGGGGCAGATTGCTGGACACACTGGGGCAATACTGGAGACCATGGGGCAGAATGCTGGACACACTGGGGCAATACTGAAGACCATGGGGCAGAATGCTGGACACACTGGGGCAATACTGGAGACCATGGGGCAGAATGCTGGACACACTGGGGCAATACTGGAGACCATGGGGCAGAATGCTGGACACACTGGGGCAATACAGGAGACCATGGGGCAGATTGCTGGACACACTGGGGCAATACTGGAGACCCTGGGGCAGATTTCTGGACACATTGAGGCAATGCTGGAGACCCTGGGGCAGACTTCTGGACACACTGGGGCAGATTTCTGGACATACTGGGGCAATGCTGGAGACACTGGGGCAGATTTCTGGATACTGGGGCAGATTGCTGGACACGCTGGGGCAGATTGCTGTGCACGCTGGGGCAGATTGCTGTGCACGCTGGGGCAGATTGCTGTGCACTCTGGGGCAAATTGCTGTGCACACTGGGGCAGATTGCTGTGCACACTGGGGGCAAAGCTGGACACACTGGGGGCAATGCTGGAGACCCTGGGGCAGATTTCTGGACACACTGGGGCAATGCTGGACACTGGGGCAGATTGCTGGACACTGGGGCAGATTGCTGGACACACTGGGGGCAATGCTGGACACACTGGGGCAATGCTGGACACACTGGGGCAATACTGGAGACCCTGGGGCAGATTTCTGGACACATTGAGGCAATGCTGGAGACCCTGGGGCAGATTTCTGGACACACTGGGGCAGATTTCTGGATATACTGGGGCAATGCTGGAGACCCTGGGGCAGATTTCTGGACACTGGGGCAATACTGGACACTGGGGCAGATTGCTGGACACGCTGGGGCAATGCTGGACACTGGGGCAGATTGCTGTGCACACTGGGGCAGATTGCTGTGCACACTGGGGCAGATTGTTGTGCACACTGGGGCAATGCTGGAGACCCTGGGGCAGATTTCTGGACACACTGGGGCAATGCTGGACACTGGGGCAGATTGCTGGACACACTGGGGGTAATATGCTGGACACACTGGGGCAATGCTGGACAACATGGGGGTAATATGCTGGACACACTGGGGGCAGGACTTGAGGCATGGGCAGAATGTAGATACGGGGCAGGATTGGATCATGGGGCAGGATTGGATCATGGGGCAGGATGGATACGATGGAGGCTGGTGGGGCAGGATGGGGAGATCATATGGGGTAGAATGGATACTCATGAGGGCAGGATGCGAGAACATATGGCTGGAGCCAGGAATGAGATAAACGGGGCCAGGGTGGGGAATATTATTACCATGGGGGGTAATTAAGGGATATTATTACTGCAGTGATGTATTTATTTTATTTTTTGAGTATACTGTTTTAAATGAGGGGGCGGTCCTGTTACTGTGCAGAGTGACACTATGTCACCTTTTTTTCTTCATGTGGTGTAATGTAGAAGTTGTGAAAAATTAAGTAATGTGTTCTGCAAGCGGAGCTCGAGATAACTGTGTTATTTCCTGCAGAAACGAGTCCTGGCTGGAAGGAATGATGGCGGTCTGTGCTGGATGAAAGATGAAGGAATTCAACTAGAGACGTCACTGGTGAGTCAGTGTTACCTATACACTGACACTATACACTGTATACTCTATACAGCGGTCCTGTGTACAATGTCACCAGTGATCACTGTATTATCTATACATTATATACAGAGTTCCTGTGTATAATACCACCAGTGATCTCTGTATTACCTCTACACAGACACTGCATACTAAGTACAGATCTCCTGTGAATACTGGCACTTATGGTGATAGTATTGTGTTTTGTTTTGTATTGTTTTATTACTGATCAGTATTGTAGTATTCAGTCACTATGTGGTGGTAATATGTGGTCTGGAAATGGTGCGGTGGTATTTGTCCCTTGTATGTAGTATTATTCGGTCACTATGTGGTCTGGTCATGGTGTGGTGGTATTAAGTCACAGGTTTGGCATGTGGGGGTGACACCATTAGGCCCAGTTTAAGTTCTACAAAACAGGAAAACCATTTTTGGTAACCTTTGTGTGTATTGAGCCGGGGGAGGAGGGGGGGGGCCAACTCGGGAACAGCCCCGGGCGGCAAAAGCTCTAGCTACGCCTCTGCCTTGAGGAAGCTTCACTTCACAGCGTTTCTAAACAGCAGACACTAGACCCCACCCCTGTGTACACACACTTTCCTGGGCTTTTTCTCTATGCTCAGTTGAGCAGCAGGGTCCTAATGCTCTCCTGATGTTATCAGTTCATCCTTTTACAACAGCTTAAGGGTACCGTCACACAGTGGCACTTTGATCGCTAGGACGGCACGATCCGTGACGTTCCAGCGATATCGTTACGATCTCGCTGTGTCTGACACGCTACTGCGATCAGGGACCTCGCTGAGAATCGTACGTCGTAGCAGATCGTCTGAAACTTTATTTCGTCGCTGGATCTCCCGCTGACATCGCTGAATCGGCGTGTGTGACACCGATTCAGCGATGTCTTCACTGGTAACCAGGGTAAACATCGGGTTACTAAGCGCAGGGCCGCGCTTAGTAACCCGATGTTTACCCTGGTTACCAGCGTAAACGTAAAAAACAAACATTACATACTTACCTTCAGCTGTCTGTCCCCGGCGCTCTGCTTCTCTGCACTCCTCCTGCATCCTGTGTCAGCGCCGGCCAGCCAGAAAGCACAGCGGTGACGTCACCGCTGTGCTTTACGGCTGACCGGCGCTGACAGTGCAGAGGAAAGCACAGCGCCGGGGACAGACACGGAATGTAAGTATGTAATGTTTGTTTTTTTACGTTTACGCTGGTAACAAAGGTAAACATCGGGTTACTAAGCGCAGCCCTGCGCTTAGTAACCCGATGTTTACCCTGGTTACCAGGGGACTTCGGGATCGTTGGTCGCTGGAGAGCTGTCTGTGTGACAGGTCTCCAGCAACCAAACAGCGACGCTGCAGCGATCGACATCGTTGTCGTATCGCTGCAGCGTCGTTTCAGTGTGACGGTACCCTAAGACACCCTTGGCATTCTTTAAAGCTTCACCAGCTCATCATCTGGAATGGCTTCCAACAGTCTTGAAGGAGTTCCCATAGGTGCTGAGCACTTGGATTTTTTTGCCTTCACTTTGTGGTCCAAGTCATCCCAAACCACCTCAACTGAGTTGAAGTTTGTGATTGTAGAGGCCATGTCATCTGATGTAGCACTCCATCCCTCTCCTTCTTGGACACATAGCCCTTACATAACCCAGAAGTGTGTTTTGTGTCAAATCAGATGGTACGTCATGTCATTGCAGAAAGATGTGGTAGCCATACGGTATTAGTGTACCTTGAATTCGGGATATAAATCACCAATAGTGGTACCAGTCCATCACACCTTTCCCTTGCCATGCTTTTTGGTGGGCATTCCACATGTAAAAAGTATTTGCTCACCTTCTGTGTCTCGCAAAGGTTGATGCCAAAAATACTTTTGCTCTTCAGACCACTTTACAGGTTTCCACTGATCTGTCAATCCTTGTATTGCTTGTTCCAAATAAAGGTACCGTCCGTCACATTTAGCGACGCTGCAGCGATCTAGACAACGATCCAGATCGCTGCAGCGTCGCTGTGTGGTCGCTGGGGAGCTGTCACACAGACAGCTCTCCAGTGACCAACTATGCGAAGTCCCCTGGTAACCAGGGTAAACATCGGGTTACTAAGCGCAGGGCCGCGCTTAGTAACCCGATGTTTACCCTGGTTACCAGCGTAAACGTAAAAAAAAAAAAACACTACATACTTACATTCCGGTGTCTGTTCCCCGGCACTGTGCTTCTCTGCACTGACTGTGAGCGCCAGCCGGAAAGCACAGCGGTGACGTCACCGCTGTGCTCTGCTTTCCGGCCGGCGCTTACACAGTGCAGAGAAGCACAGCACCGGGGGACAGACACCGGAATGTAAGTATGTAGTGTTTGGTTTTTTTACGTTTACGCTGGTAACCAGGGTAAACATCGGGTTACTAAGCGCGCCCCTGCGCTTAGTAACCCGATGTTTACCCTGGTTACCAGTGAAGACATCGCTGAATCGGCGTCACACACGCCGATTCAGCGATGTCTGCAGGAGTCCAGCGACGAAATAAAGTTCTGGACTTTCTGCTCCGACCAACAACATCACAGCAGGATCCTGATCGCAGCTGCCTGTCAAACTCAACGATATAGCTATCCAGGACGCTGCAACGTCACAGATCGCTAGCGATATCGTTCAGTGTGAAGGTACCTTTAGTCTCTTCTTCTCACTTAGAGACATCAGTAATAGTTTATGTGCTGCAATTTGACCATAATGGCAACGTCTCACAGTTTTCTCTGGATAGGTGATGTTGAGATGTATCTGCAACTTGGTTGTGCATCATTAATGAGGTCTGCTTTCTGAGCTGCTGACAATTTGCTGCTTCTCAGGCTGTTAATTTTCATGAACTTATCCACTGCAGCAGAGATAATTATTGGTCTTCCTTTTTTGGGGGCGGTACGCATGAGATCCAGTTTCATCACGGTGATTTTTAGTTTTCATGACTGCCCTTGAGGATACCGCATTGTTCTCTTTACTTTGTTTTCTGTACACTTAGGTCAGTTCTCATTTAGAACAGTTGTGAAATATGGCTCAGAGTCAGCAGTGCACGGACCTGTGTACCAGCATTGCCTCAGCAAAACACAGCTGGTCATCACAAACACTTTCAGAAGGCTGGTGATTTCACAAATATTCTCTCGACAAGGCATTCCTGTTCCCTGGAAGCCATTTCAGGTAATTATCTGATGAAGGTGCACAAGGGAGCGCAATGGGTGTGTGGACAGGAACTGCTCAAATTACCTTGGCCTCACCTCTTAAATTCCAGGTTTTGCGATGATTTGCTGTGCATCATCATCTGTGCGCCATATTCTGCATGGATCATGTCACCCCTGTCCAGCAAATGCTACACCACTCCGGGAACCCAGAAGCTCAGGAAATTAGCACAGCTCCTGTCAGTGGTTAGAGAGCTATGAACTTGACCATGGACCAGGGTTGTATGAAGGAGTCCTCTCATCTCTACTTGCTACTCAATATTTTAAAAGCATGCTATAAAGTTACTTCAGTTTTCAGATGATTTTAATCAGCACAGCTTTTTTAAAAATTCAATCACTTTTGAATCAATTTGTGCATGTGACTTTGCTTATTTGAAGGATTATTCCCATCTTTAATAGATGTTTATTGTGGATAGTGATTGTAAGAAGAAGCACTTGAAGTGTATTGTTTAGTAAAATTTGTAGCTATTCTTGATATATTAACATTTTTCTTTTGTTTACAGCTTTATCAACCACTGCTGCTGTCTAGAATAAGCACCATTCTTAACCCCTTCATGACCCAGCCTATTTTGACCTTAAAGACCTTGCCGTTTTTTGCAATTCTGACCAGTGTCCCTTCATGAGGTAATAACTCAGGAACGCTTCAATGGATCCTAGCGGTTCTGAGATTGTTTTTTCGTGACATATTGGGCTTCATGTTAGTGGTAAATTTAGGTCAATAAATTCTGTGTTTATTTGTGATAAAAACGGAAATTTGGCGAAAATTTTGAAAATTTCGCAATTTTCACATTTTGAATTTTTATTCTGTTAAACCAGAGAGTTATGTGACACAAAATAGTTAATAAATAACATTTCCCACACGTCTACTTTACATCAGCACAATTTTGGAAACAAAATTTTTTTTTGCTAGGAAGTTATAAGGGTTAAAATTTGACCAGCGATTTCTCATTTTTACAACGAAATTTACAAAACCATTTTTTTTAGGGACCACCTCACATTTGAAGTCAGTTTGAGGGGTCTATATGGCTGAAAATACCCAAAAGTGACACCATTCTAAAAACTGCACCCCTCAAGGTGCACAAAACCACATTCAAGAAGTTTATTAACCCTTCAGGTGCTTCACAGCAGCAGAAGCAACATGGAAGGAAAAAATGAACATTTAACTTTTTAGTCACAAAAATGATTTTTCAGCAACAATTTTTTTATTTTCCCAATGGTAAAAGGAGAAACTGAACCACGTACGTTGTTGTCCAATTTGTCCTGAGTACGCTGATACCTCATATGTGGGGGTAAACCACTGTTTGGGCGCACGGCAGGGCTTGGAAGGGAAGGAGCGCCATTTGACTTTTTGAATGAAAAAT
The DNA here is from genome assembly GCF_032444005.1 of Ranitomeya imitator. Taxonomy (NCBI): domain Eukaryota; kingdom Metazoa; phylum Chordata; class Amphibia; order Anura; family Dendrobatidae; genus Ranitomeya; species Ranitomeya imitator. Next base: position 582,109,072 of record NC_091286.1, on the reverse strand, counting down.
TGGCTGCACTCTTTAGCGGACACCATGTCACATTTGGAGAGCCCCCGTGTGCCTAAAAATTGGAGCTCCCCCACAAGTGACCCCATTTTGGAAACTAGACGCCCCAAGGAACTTATCTAGATGCATAGTGAGCCCTTTAAACCCCCAGGTGCTTCACAAATTGATCCGTAAAAATGAAAAAGTACTTTTTTTTCACAAAAAAATTATTTTAGCCTCAATTTTTTCATTTTCACATGGACAACAGGATAAAATGGATCCTAAAATTTGTTTGGCAATTTCTCCTGAGTACACCGATACTTCACATGTGGGGGGAAACCACTGTTTGGGCACATGGTAAGGCTCGGAAGGGAAGGAGCGCCATTTGACTTTTTGAATGAAAAATTATCTCCATCGATAGCGGACACCATGTCGCGTTTGGAGAGACCCTGTGTGCTTAAACATTGGAGCTCCCCCACATGTGACCCCATTTTGGAAACTGGACCCCCCAAGGAACTTATCTAGATGCCTAGTGAGCACTTTAAACCCTCAGGTGCTTCACAAATTGATCCGTAAAAATGAAAAAGTACTTTTTTTTCACAAAAAATTTATTTTCGCCTCAATTTTTTCATTTTCACATGGGCAATAGGATAAAATGGATCCTAAAATTTGTTGAGCAATTTCTCCCGAGTACGCCGATACCTCATATGTGGGGGTAAACCACTGTTTGGGCACACGGCAGGGCTCGGAAGGGAAGGCGCCTTTTAACTTTTTGAATGGAAAATTAGCTCCAATTGTTAGCGGACACCATGTCGCATTTGGAGAGCCCCTGTGTGCCTATGCAATGGAGCTCCCCCACAAGTGACCCCATTTTGGAAACTAGACCCCCCAAGGAACTTATCTAGATGCATACTGAGCACTTTAAACCCCCAGGTGCTTCACAGAAGTTTATAATGCAGAGCCATGAAAATAAAAAATAATTTTTCTTTTCTCAAAAATGATTTTTTAGCCTGGAATTTCCTATTTTGCCAATGGTAATAGGAGAAATTGGACCACAAATGTTGTTGTCCAGTTTGTCCTGAGTATGCAGATACCCCATATGTGGGGGTAAACCACTGTTTGGGCGCACGGCAGGGCTCAGAAGGGAAGGCACGCCATTTGGCTTTTTAAATGGAAAATTATCTCCAATCATTAGCGGACACCATGTCGCGTTTGGAGAGCCCCTGTGTGCCTAAACATTGGAGATCCCCCACAAATTACCCCATTTTGGAAACTAGACCCCCAAAGGAACTAATCTAGATGTGTAGTGAGCACTTTGAACCCTCAAGTGCTTCACAGAAGTTTATAACGCAGAGCCATGAAAATAAAAAAAAAAAATTATTTTCTCAAAAATGAATTTTAGCCCGCAATTTTTTATTTTCCCAAGGGTAACAGGAGAAATTTGACCCCAAAAGTTGTTGTCCAGTTTCTCCTGAGTACGCTGATACCCCATATGTGGGGGTAAACCACTGTTTAGGCACATGCTGGGGCTCGGAAGTGAAGTAGTGACGTCTTGAAATGCAGACTTTGATGGAATGCTCTGCGGGCGTCACGTTGCGTTTGCAGAGCCCCTGATGTGGCTAAACAGTAGAAACCCCCCACAAGTGACCCCATTTTGGAAACTAGACCTCGAAAGGAACTTATCTAGATGTGAGGTGAGCACTTTGAACCCCCAAGTGCTTCACAGAAGTTCATAACACAGAGCAGTGAAAATAATAAATACGTTTTCTTTCCTCAAAAATAATTTTTTAGCCCAGAATTTTTTATTTTCCCAAGGGTTACAGGAGAAATTGGACCACAAAAGTTGTTGTCCAGTTTCTCCTGAGTACGCTGATACCCCATGTGTGGGGGTAAACCACTGTTTGGGCACACGTGGGGGCTCAGAAGGGAAGTAGTGACTTTTGAAATGCAGACTTTGATGGAATGGTCTGCGGGCATCACATTGCGTTTGCAGAGCCCCTGGTGTGCCTAAACAGTAGAAACCCCCCACAAGTGACCCCATTTTGGAAACTAGACCCCCAAAGGAACTTATCTAGATGTGTGGTGAGCACTTTCAACCCCCAAGTGCTTTACAGAAGTTTATAACGCAGAGCCGTGAAAATAATAAATACGTTTTCTTTCCTCAAAAATAATTTTTTAGCCCAGAATTTTTTATTTTCCCAAGGGTTACAGGAGAAATTGGACCACAAAAGTTGTTGTCCAGTTTCTCCTGAGTACGCTGATACCCCATGTGTGGGGGTAAACCACTGTTTGGGCACACGTGGGGGCTCAGAAGGGAAGTAGTGACTTTTGAAATGCAGACTTTGATGGAATGGTCTGCGGGCGTCACATTGCGTTTGCAGAGCCCCTGGTGTGCCTAAACAGTAGAAACCCCCCACAAGTGACCCCATTTTGGAAACTAGACCCCCAAAGGAACTTATCTAGATGTGTGGTGAGCACTTTCAACCCCCAAGTGCTTTACAGAAGTTTATAACGCAGAGCCGTGAAAATAATAAATACGTTTTCTTTCCTCAAAAATAATTTTTTAGCCCAGAATTTTTTATTTTCCCAAGGGTTACAGGAGAAATTGGACCACAAAAGTTGTTGTCCAGTTTCTCCTGAGTACGCTGATGCCCCATGTGTGGGGGTAAACCACTGTTTGGGCACACGTGGGGGCTCAGAAGGGAAGTAGTGACTTTTGAAATGCAGACTTTGATGGAATGGTCTGCGGGCGTCACGTTGCGTTTGCAGAGCCCCTGGTGTGCCTAAACAGTAGAAACCCCCCACAAGTGACCCCATTTTGGAAACTAGACCCCCCAAGGAACTTATCTAGATATGTGGTGAGCACTTTGAACCCCCAAGTGCTTCACAGACGTTTACAACGCAGAGCCGTGAAAATAAAAAATCATTTTTCTTTCCTCAAAAATGATGTTTTAGCAAGCAATTTTTTATTTTCTCAAGGGTAACAGGAGAAATTGGACCCCAGTAATTGTTGCGCAGTTTGTCCTGAGTATGCTGGTACCCCATATGTGGGGGTAAACCACTGTTTGGGCACACGTCGGGGTTCGGAAGTGAGGGAGCACCATTTGAATTTTTGAATACAAGATTGGCTGGAATCAATGGTGGCGCCATGTTGCGTTTGGAGACCCCCTGAAGTGCCTAAACAGTGGAAACCCCTCAATTCTACCTCCAACACACCCCTAACCCTTATCCCAACTGTAGCCGTAACCCTAATCACAACCCTAACCCCAACACACCCCTAACCACAACCCTAACCCCAACACACCCCTAAACCTAACCACAACCCTAATTCCAACCCAACTCTAAGGCTATGTGCCAACGTTGCGGATTCGTATGAGATTTTTCAGCATCATTTTTGAAAAATCCGCGGGTAAAAGGCACTGCATTTTACCTGTGGATTTACCGTGGATTTCCAGTGTTTTTTGTGCGGATTTCACCTGTGGATTCCTATTGAGGAACAGGTGTAAAACGCTGCGGAATCCGCACAAAGAATTGGCATGCTGCGGAAAATACAACGCAGCGTTCCCGCGCGGTATTTTCTGCACCATGGGCACAGCGGATTTGGTTTTCCATATGTTTACATGGTACTGTAAACCCGATGGAACACTGCTGCGGATCCGCAGCGGCCAATCCGCACCGTGTGCACATAGCCTAATTCTAAAGGTATGTGCACACGCTGCGGAAAACGCTGCGGATCCGCAGCAGTTTCCCATGAGTTTACAGTTCAATGTGAACCAAAAATCGCTGTACACATGCTGCGGAAAAACTGCACGGAAACGCAGCGGTTTACATTCCGCAGCATGTCACTTCTTTCTGCGGATTCCGCAGCGGTTTTAGAACTGCTCCAATAGAAAATCGCAGTTGTAAAACCGCAGTGAAATGCGCAGAAAAACCGCGGTAAATCCACGATAAATCGGCAGCGGTTTAGCACTGTGGATTTTTCAAATCCGCTGCGGAAAAATCCGCATAGGACCAGAATACGTGTGCACATACCGAAACCCTAACCCTACCCCTACCCCTAACCCTACCCCTACCCCTAACCCTACCCCTACCCCTAACCCTACCCCTACCCCTAACCCTACCCCTAACCCTAACCCTACCCCTAACCCTAACCCTACCCCTAACCCTAACCCTACCCCTAACCCTACCCCTAACCCTAACCCTAGTTCTTACCCCAACCTTAGTGAAAAAAAAAAAATTCTTTATTTTTTTTATTGTCCCTATCTATGGGGGTGACAAAGGGGGGGGTCATTTACTATTTTTTTTATTTTGATCACTGAGATAGGATATATCTCAGTGATCAAAATTCACTCTGGAACGAATCTGCCGGCCGGCAGATTCGGCGGGCGCACTGCACATGCGCCCGCCATTTTGGAAGATGGCGGCGCCCAGGAAAGAAGACGGACGGACCTCGGGCGGCCAGGTAAGTATAAGGGGGGGGAGATCAGGGCACGGGGGGGGCGTCGGAGCACGGGGGGGTGGATCGGATCATGGGGGGGGTGGATCGGAACACGGGAGGGAGGATTGGAGCACGGGGGAGGATTGGAGCACGGGGTGAGGGATCGCTGTGCGGGGGGGGGTGGATCGGAGCACGGGGGGGGGTCGCTGTGTGCGGGGGGGGGGATCGGAGTGCGGGGGGGTTTGATTGCAGCACAGGGGGTGTGATTGGTGCACGGGGAAGCGGACAGGAGGACGGGGGAGCGGAGCACAGGACGGAGGGGAGCGGACTACAGATCGGGGGGCTGGGGGGGCGATCGGAGGAGTGGGGTGGGTGCACATAAGTGTTTCCAGCCATGGCCGATGATATTGCAGCATCGGCCATGGCTGGATTGTAATATTTCACCAGTTTTTTAGGTGAAATATTACAAATCGCTCTGATTGGCAGTTTCACTTTCAACAGCCAATCAGAGCGATCGTAGCCACGAGGGGGTGAAGCCACCCCCCCTGGGCTAAACTACCACTCCCCCTGTCCCTGCAGATCGGGTGAAATGGGAGTTAACCCTTTCACCCGGCCTGCAGGGACGCGATCTTTCCATGACGCATATGCTGCGTCATGGGTCGGAATGGCACCGACTTTCATGACGCAGCGTATGCGTCAAAGGTCGGGAAGGGGTTAAGCTAGCCAGTCTTAGGAGGTATGGCCTCACTCCTGTGATCTTGGCCAGCTTAAAGGGAACCTGTCACCTGAATTTGGCGGGACTGGTTTTGGGTCATATGGGCGGAGTTTTCGGGTGTTTGATTCACCCTTTCCTTACCCGCTGGCTGCATGCTGGCTGCAATATTGGATTGAAGTTCATTCTCTGTCCTCCATAGTACACGCCTGCGCAAAGCAATCTTGCCTTGTGCAGGCGTGTACTATGGAGGACAGAGAATGAACTTCAATCCAATATTGCAGCCAGCAAGCAGCCAGTGGGTAAGGAAAGGGTGGATCAAACACCCGAAGACTCCGCCCATATGACCCAAAACCAGTCCCGCCAAATTCAGGTGACAGGTTCCCTTTAAACCAGTCTTACAAGCTCAATCACAAAGCTTGTAAGCCCTACACATGTCTAGCAGTAGCGGCAACTAACTGTAAATGAAAGGAGAAAAGCGCCAATATTTCAAGGATGTCTGAAAATGTTAAAAAGTAAAGAATTGCAAAATTGTTTGTATTTGCTCATTTCATTAAAAGGGGTTGTCCCGTCTAAGGCTGGGTTCATATTGCATTAAAGGGACACTGTCACCTGAATTTGGAGGGAACAATCTTCAGCCATAGGGGCGGGGTTTTCGGGTGTTTGATTCACCCTTTCCTTACCCGCTGGCTGCATGCTGGCTGCAATATTGGATTGAAGTTCATTCTCTGTCCTCTGTAGTACACACCTGCACAAGGTAATCTTGCCTTGCGCAGGGGTGTACTATGGAGGACAGAGAATGAACTTCAATCCAATATTGCAGCCAGCATACAGCCAGCGGGTAAGGAAAGGGTGAATCAAACATCCGAAAACCCCGCCCCTATGGCTAAAGATTGTTCCCTCCAAATTCAGGTGACAGAGTCCCTTTAATGCAATGTAATGGATGCTTCAGCGCACCCACTGACTGCCATTATGTAGCGCATCGCTAACGCATGTCATAATCGGCATGCGTTAGCGATGTGCCACCATTCTGTGACAGACCCTCGGACGCGGTCTGCAGCATTTCCGGGTCCGTCTGTTGTGAATTCTGTTATCGAACTCCCTCCTGTGGTCATAAATGGTACTTCGGCGAGTTCGGTCCATGGACTCCCTCTGGTGGCTGTGAGTGGAGCTGCTGCTTCTGAGGTTCCTTCCACATGTGACGTAGGTTATTCTTTGGCTGGCTGCTCTATTTAACTCCACTCAGATCGTTACTCCATGCCAGCTGTCAATGTTCTTGTACTGGTTCAGTTCGCTCTTGGATCTTTCTGGTGACCTGTCTACTCCAGCAGAAGCTAAGTTCCTGCTAGTTAATTATTTGTTCATTGTTTCCTTGTCCAGCTGGCTATCATGACTTTTCCTTACTAGCTGGAAGCTCTGGGATGCAGAGTGGCACCTCCGCACCGTGAGTCGGTGCGGAGGTCTTTTTGTACACTCTGCATGGTCTTTTGTAGTTTTTTGTGCTGACTGCAAAGATACCTTTCCTATCCTCAGTCTGTTTAGTAAGTCGGGCCTCCCTTTGCTGAAACCTGTTTCATTTCTGTGTTTGTGACTTTCATCTTAACTCACAGTCAATATATGTGGGGGGCTGCCTTTTCCTTTGGGGAATTTCTCTGAGGCAAGGTAGGCTTTATTTTCTGTCTCTAGGGCTAGCTAGCTCTTAGGCTGTGAAGAGGCGTCTAGGTCATGTTAGGTACGCTCCACGGCTATTTCTAGTTGTGTGATAGGATTAGGGGTTGCGGTCAGCAGAGCTCCCACTTCCCAGAGCTTGTCCTGTGTGAGTTTAACCATCAGGTCGTTCCGGGTGCTCCTAACCACCAGGTCATAACAGTACAGCTGGCCCAAAGTATTAATGTATCTCAATAGAGGGATAAGAGAAGTTCTGAGACCATTTTTTTTTCTCTGCAGTGTTTTTTGTCTTTCTTTTCCCCTAAACCTTTGGGTGGTTCAGGACACAGGTGTAGATATGGACATACAAGGTCTGTCCTCTTGTGTGGATCATCTCACTGCAAGGGTACAAAACATTCAAGATTTTGTGGTTCAGAGTCCGATGTTGGAGCCTGGAATTCCAATTCCTGATTTGTTTTCTGGAGATAGATCTAAGTTCCTGAATTTCAAAAATAATTGTAAACTGTTTCTAGCTTTGAAACCCCGCTCCTCTGGTGACCCCGTTCAACAAGTAAAAATCATTATTTCTTTGTTGCGTGGTGACCCTCAAGACTGGGCATTTTCCCTTGCGCCAGGAGATCCTGCATTGCGGAATGTAGATGCGTTTTTTCTGGCGCTTGGATTGCTTTATGATGAACCGAATTCAGTGGATCAGGCAGAGAAAATCTTGCTGGCTTTGTGTCAGGGTCAGGATGAAGCGGAGGTGTACTGTCAGAAGTTTAGAAAGTGGTCTGTGCTTACTCAGTGGAATGAGTGTGCCCTGGTGGCAATTTTCAGAAAGGGTCTTTCTGAAGCTCTTAAGGATGTCATGGTGGGATTTCCTACGCCTGCTGGTCTGAATGAGTCTATGTCCTTGGCCATTCAGATCGATCGGCGCTTGCGTGAGCGCAAAGCTGTGCACCATTTGGCGGTACTCTCTGAGCATAGGCCTGAGCCTATGCAATGTGATAGAGGCACAGATGATTGGCCTCGGGGAGACCAAAACATCCAACACCGCGGAGACACCATCACGTGTTTCTCAACGCAGACACGTGATGGTGTCTCCGCAGCTTCTTTACTTGCATATGGAATGTGATAGGACTTTGACCAGAGCTGAACGGCAAGAACACAGACGTCGGAATGGGCTGTGTTTTTACTGTGGTGATTCCACTCATGCTATCTCCGATTGTCCTAAGCGCACTAAGCGGTTCGCTAGGTCTCCCACCATTGGTACGGTACAGTCTAAATTTCTTTTGTCCGTTACTCTGATTTGCTCTCTGTCGTCCTATTCTGTTATGGCATTTGTGGATTCAGGCGCTGCCCTGAATTTGATGGACTTGGAGTTTGCCAGGCGCTGCGGTGTTTTCTTGGAGCCCTTGCAGTGTCCTATTCCATTGAGAGGAATTGATGCTACGCCTTTGGCCAAGAATAAGCCTCAGTACTGGACTCAATTGACCATGTGCATGGCTCCTGCACATCAGGAGGATATTCGCTTTTTGGTGTTGCATAATCTGCATGATGTGGTCGTTTTGGGGTTGCCATGGCTACAGGTCCATAATCCAGTATTGGATTGGAAATCTATGTCTGTGTCCGGCTGGGGTTGTCAGGGGGTACATGGTGATGTTCCATTGCTGTCAATTTCCCCTTCCACTCCTTCTAAGGTCCCTGAGTTTTTGTCAGATTACCGGGATGTATTTGAAGAGCCCAAATCCGGTGCCTTACCTCCTCATAGGGATTGCGATTGTGCTATTAATTTGATTCCTGGTAGTAAATTTCCTAAGGGCCGACTGTTTAATTTATCTGTGCCAGAGCACGCCGCTATGCGGAGTTATATAAAGGAATCCTTGGAGAAAGGTCATATTCGCCCATCGTCATCACCGTTGGGAGCAGGGTTCTTTTTTGTGGCCAAGAAGGATGGCTCTTTGAGACCTTGTATTGATTACCGCCTTCTTAAAAAGATCACAGTCAAATTTCAGTACATTTGCCGCTGCTGTCTGATTTGTTTGCTCGGATTAAAGGGGCTAGTTGGTTCACCAAGATAGATCTTCGAGGGGCGTATAATCTTGTGCGAATTAAACAGGGCGATGAATGGAAAACAGCATTTAATACGCCCGAGGGCCATTTTGAGTACCTGGTTATGCCATTCGGGCTTTCTAATGCTCCATCAGTGTTTCAGTCCTTTATGCATGACATCTTCCGAGAGTACCTGGATAGATTCATGATTGTATATTTGGATGATATTTTGGTCTTTTCGGATGATTGGGAGTCTCATGTGAGGCAGGTCAGAATGGTGTTCCAGGTCCTTCGTGCGAATTCCTTGTTTGTGAAGGGGTCGAAATGTCTCTTTGGGGTTCAGAAGGTTTCATTTTGGGGTTTCATTTTTTCCCCTTCCACTATCGAGATGGACCCTGTTAAAGTTCAGGCCATTTATGATTGGACTCAGCCGACATCTGTGAAGAGCTTGCAGAAGTTCCTGGGCTTTGCTAATTTTTACCGTCGCTTCATCGCTAATTTTTCTAGTGTTGCTAAACCGTTGACTGATTTGACCAAGAAAGGTGTTGATGTGGTCAATTGGTCCTCTGCGGCTGTGGAGGATTTTCAGGAGTTGAAGCGTCGTTTTTCTTCTGCCCCTGTGTTGTGCCAGCCAGATGTTTCGCTCCCGTTTCAGGTCGAGGTTGATGCTTCTGAGATTGGAGCAGGGGCTGTTTTGTCGCAAAGAAGTTCTGATGGCTCGGTGATGAAACCATGTGCCATCTTTTCTAGAAAATTCTCGCCTGCTGAGCGCAATTATGATGTTGGCAATCGAGAGTTGTTGGCCATGAAGTGGGCATTCGAGGAGTGGCGACATTGGCTTGAAGGAGCCAAGCATCGCGTGGTGGTCTTGACGGATCACAAGAATTTGACTTATCTCGAGTCTGCCAAACGGTTGAATCCTAGACAGGCTCGATGGTCGCTGTTTTTCTCTCGTTTTGATTTTGTGGTGTCGTACCTTCCGGGCTCTAAGAATGTGAAGGCTGATGCCCTGTCAAGGAGTTTTGTGCCTGACTCTCCGGGTGTTCCTGAGCCGGCGGGTATTCTCAAAGAGGGGGTAATTTTGTCTGCCATCTCCCCTGATTTGCAGCGCGTGCTGCAGAAGTTTCAGGCTGATAGACCTGACTGTTGTCCAGCGGAGAAACTGTTTGTCCCTGATAGATGGACTAGTAGAGTTATCTCTGAGGTTCATTGTTCGGTGTTGGCTGGTCATCCTGGAATCTTTGGTACCAGAGATTTGGTGGCTAGATCCTTTTGGTGGCCTTCTTTATCACGGGATGTGCGTTCTTTTGTGTAGTCCTGTGGGACTTGTACTCGGGCTAAACCCTGCTGTTCTCGTGCCAGTGGGTTGCTTTTGCCCTTGCCGGTCCCGAAGAGGCCCTGTACGCATATTTCCATGGATTTTATTTCAGATCTCCCTGTCTCTCAAAGGATGTCGGTCATTTGGGTGGTTTGTGATCGCTTCTCTAAGATGGTCCATTTGGTACTCTTGTCTAAATTGCCTTCCTCCTCTGATTTGGTGCCATTGTTTTTCCAGCATGTGGTTCGTTTGCATGGCATTCCGGAGAACATCGTCTCGGACAGAGGTTCCCAGTTTGTTTCGAGGTTTTGGCGGTCCTTTTGTGCTAAGATGGGCATTGATTTGTCTTTTTCTTCGGCTTTTCATCCTCAGACAAATGGCCAAACCGAACGAACTAATCAGACTTTGGAAACATATCTTAGATGCTTTGTTTCTGCTGATCAGGATGATTGGGTGTCCTTCTTGTCTTTGGCTGAGTTCGCCCTTAATAATCGGGCCAGCTCGGCTACTTTGGTTTCGCCTTTTTTCTGTAATTCTGGTCTCCATCCTCGTTTCTCTTCAGGGCAGGTTGAGCCTTCGGATTGTACTGGTGTGGATACGGTGGTGGACAGGTTGCAGCAGATTTGGACTCATGTGGTGGACAATTTGACATTGTCCCAGGAAAAGGCTCAACGTTTTGCTAACCGCCGGCGCTGTGTTGGTCCCCGACTTCGTGTTGGGGATTTGGTTTGGTTATCATCTCGTCATGTTCCTATGAAGGTTTCCTCTCCTAAGTTTAAGCCTCGTTTCATTGGTCCGTATAAGATTTCTGAAGTTCTCAATCCTGTGTCATTTCGTTTGGCCCTTCCAGCTTCTTTTGCCATCCATAATGTGTTCCATAGGTCGTTATTGCGGAGATAGGTGGCGCCTATGGTTCCCTCTGTTGATCCTCCTGCCCCGGTGTTGGTCGAGGGGGAGTTGGAGTATGTGGTGGAGAAGATTTTGGATTCTCGTATTTCGAGACGGAAACTCCAGTACCTGGTCAAGTGGAAGGGTTATGGTCAGGAAGATAATTCCTGGGTTTTTGCCTCTGATGTTCATGCTGCCGATCTGGTTCGTGCCTTTCATTTGGCTCATCCTGATCGGCCTGGGGGCTCTGGTGAGGGTTCGGTGACCCCTCCTCAAGGGGGGGTACTGTTGTGAATTCTGTTATCGAACTCCCTCCTGTGGTCATGAATGGTACTTCGGCGAGTTCTGTCCATGGACTCCCTCTGGTGGCTGTGAGTGGAGCTGCTGCTTCTGAGGTTCCTTCCACAGGTGACGTAGGTTATTCTTTGGCTGGCTGCTCTATTTAACTCCACTCAGATCGTTACTCCATGCCAGCTGTCAATGTTCTTGTACTGGTTCAGTTCGCTCTTGGATCTTTCTGGTGACCTGTCTACTCCAGCAGAAGCTAAGTTCCTGCTAGTTAATTATTTGTTCATTGTTTCCTTGTCCAGCTGGCTATCATGATTTTTCCTTACTAGCTGGAAGCTCTGGGATGCACTCACGGTGCGGAGGTCTTTTTGCACACTCTGCGTGGTCTTTTGTAGTTTTTTGTGCTGACCGCAAAGATACCTTTCCTATCCTCAGTCTGTTTAGTAAGTCGGGCCTCCCTTTGCTGAAACCTGTTTCATTTCTGTGTTTGTGACTTTCATCTTAACTCACAGTCAATATATGTGGGGAGCTGCCTTTTCCTTTGGGGAATTTCTCTGAGGCAAGGTAGGCTTTATTTTCTGTCTCTAGGGCTAGCTAGCTCTTAGGCTGTGAAGAGGCGTCTAGGTCGTGTTAGGTACGCTCCACGGCTATTTCTAGTTGTGTGATAGGATTAGGGGTTGCGGTCAGCAGAGCTCCCACTTCCCAGAGCTTGTCCTGTGTGAGTTTAACCATCAGGTTGTTCCGGGTGCTCCTAACCACCAGGTCATAACATCCGTCACCGCTAGCGCAGATGCAAGTTATATGCCTGAGTAGAGACTTCCTCAGGTTCATGGTGCCATAATAATAGATACCCGGTATCCCCAGATTAAGTGTATTGTATTGTGGGTTTTGATCTACTTATACTCAGTGTGCCATCCCAGGGGGTCCCATAATAACACCTCAGCCAATTTACACCTGTTTTCTTACCGTGTTTCCCCGAAAGTAAGACCCTGTCTTACATTAATTTTACCCCAAAAAGTCCCACCCTGTCTTACTTTCGGGGGAGGTCTTACATTAGCCGGAAAAAAAAAATGACAATTTTCAAATTCAGTACAGTACTTAACGTTACACCGTTCAACTGGAAAGCAGACAACAAATCAAAGTACGGTCACAGTAACACACTACGGTACGGTACTGTACGGTAATTGCCGTATACCCTCTGCCTGCATACCATAACAGTGCCGTATCCCACTGCACACAGCCCCATACCCCATAACCGTGCCGTATCCCACTGCACACAGCCCCATACCCTATACAGTACATGTTTCCCTACTTGGTTTTTAAATGCTGGACGTGTTCCTCTGCGGTGCGGCTGTGGGTGCGGAAGGCCTGTGCTGCAGGGAACGCTGTGCCAATCAGCAGGGAAACAGCGGTGACGTGGGGCTGGGGCGGCCAATTACAGCCCGAGCTGCTGGGCCAATCAGCGCTCGAGCCGGGGGCCGGCGGTGACGTGGGGCTGGGGCGGCCAATTACAGCCCGAGCTGCTGGGCCAATCAGCACTCGAGCTGATTGGCCAATCAGCGCTCGAGCAGGGGGCCGGCGGTGACGTGGGGAGCAGGGGCAGCCAATGAGCTGTTGAGCTGGGCGGATTGCGGGGTTAACACGGCGAGTTAACCCCATGAGCGCTGGACCCGCCCAGCTGCACCTGAGGACACCTCTGGAGCCTGGGGACCCAATGGGGGACAGCGGCGGCCCAAAGGTAAGGGCCTTACATTTTACAGCGGCTCCCCCAACCCTGCCTTACATTCGGGGGAGGCCTTACATTGGAGGACCCCCCCAAAACCCCCACCCTGTCTTACTTTCGGGGGGGTCCTACTTTCGGGGAAACAGGGTAGTACCTGATTTGACCTTTTGGACAGGTACATCTATTCTATATCCCCAGTGTAACACACTCATAAAGGGAACCTTGGGATTGGCATGCTGATTTCAACTCTGGCTGAGTGAGTGTATTCAATAAGGGGATTTCAGTCTGTTTCTTTCAAATACTAAATCTCCATCCTACTGTTTTTTTTAGTAAAGACAATATTGGGATTTCTGCCGCAGTCTCGGTTTTTGACCCACTGGATCTTATTAGGACCTCTGGTCATTACACTGTCATAAGGGGCAACACGATGGCTCAGTGGAGAGCACTGCAGCCTTGCAGCGCTGGAGTCCTGGGTACAACATCTGCAAGGAGTTTGTATGTTCTCCCCCGTGTTTGCGTGGGTTTCCTCCGGGTACTCCGATTTCCTCCCACATTCCAAAGACAAACTGATAGGGAATTTAGATTGTGAGCCCCATTGGGGACAGCGATGATAATGTGTGTAAAGTGCTGCGGAATATGTTAGCGCTTTATAAAAATAAAGATTATTATTATAAGAGTAAAAGGGGGATTCATTTAAAGAATCTAAGATTTAAAGGGAAGGTGCCATCAAAAAAAAAATTTTTTTCCAGCAATTGAAAAATTGTAAAGAATTAGTATTTACATTTCCTTAAAAAATATTATCATTTATTTAATTTAGTAAAATATGAAAAATAATTTGAAAAGGTTTGGCATTTCCACTTTTAAACACTAGGGGGAGCAGCTACTGAAATTTGACAAAAACCTAGTGTACAACTAGCTCACATTACTGCACTGCAGTAATTATGGGCGGAGTCTGCTGACGTGTGTGATGTCTCCTCTCCTCCCCTTCTGGTGTTTGCTAAGGGATGAGAGGATTCAGGAACACAGTGTGCAGCCATTTTGTTGGTGATTGCAAAGTTATACTGACAAGTAGACAGTCTCAGAGGATGGCAGGCAGCAAGGATTCTGGGAGATATATGGTGGAGGGAGCAGGGTGACAGCAGCACAAAGTATTTCAGGAGAGTAGTGTGCTGGTCTATGGGGGGCACCATGTTCAGTGCGCGGAGCAGCCAGGGATTATACATAGAGCGCTGTCTTTTATACACATGGATGGACCGTCTGCTCCACAGAAATCCAGGAAACATTTCTGCTGATTGATGGCCTATTCTGATCCAGACATTGCATGCAGACCACATTCCCCTCCTCAGATCCTGTCCTGGCGATGTGTGAAAGTGAGGCGACAGGCGCAGTCGGGGTGACACTGGGGGGAAATGTAGCCATATAGTAACGATAAAAATGAGACCCCTCTCTTCAGCTGCCTCACCAGCCCTCCCCTGACTGCACGTAACTGGAGGTCATGCTGCCCCCTCTATTACCCCAGACCCGCGTGCAGGTGCTCAGCCAGAACCACCATAAAATGGGTCCGCTTTCTGAATATAAAACTGCCATATAGATCACACAAATACCGCCATATAGATCACACATAATACCGCCATATGGATCACACATAAAACCACCATATAATTCTCACATAATACTGCCACATAGATAGATCACACATAATCCCACAATAAAGTTCTCATATAATCCCGTCATATAGTTCTTATATTATTGCACCATACTGATCAAACATAATACAACCATACATATCACATATAATACTGTCATATAGATCACACATAATGCCATCATACAGGTCACACATAATAATTAGCAGCATCAAGTGTGGTCTATATGGCAGCATTATGTAAAAAATATACATTATATGGTGGCATCATGTTTGATCTATATGGCAGCAGTATGTAAAAAATATATATGGCAACATTACGTGCGGTCCATATTACAGTATTATGTAATAGATATATCTGGCGGCATTATGTATGACCTATATGGCATTACTATGTAATAAATATATATGGCAGTATATTTATTATGTAAAGACAGGAAAGTTGTGAGCTATGCCCTTCTGTGACCCCCACAATTATTTTATTTTATTTTTTTTTGGGGGGGGGGGCAATTAGACCTTATGCTATGTCTCCCTTTGATTTGTATGTACGCCCCTGGTGACGATCCTCACAGCTTGTCCTGAAAGACACCAGGCTTGGGGTGTCGGTGAGATTGAGGTGGGTTTCAGGGAGCACGAGATGGGTGTCAGGGGGCACGGGGTGAGTCAGTGAGCTTAGGGTGGGTGTCAGGGCCCAGTCTCAGTCTTTCCTCTTCTGCTCCCTGGATCACTGGTCTCAGACTGCTGCCACCTCCCCTCTGCTCTGCAATGTATAGTAGGAAGATCAGGCAGGAGACCTGAGGAGCTGCAGGACTACAACACTTAGGAGCTCAGTCCTGGCATGCTGGGACTTGTAGTGACACAGCAGCTAGAGCTTGCTGAGTGTCATCACCCCCTGGGGTCTGCTTCCTTGTGCCAACCATAGCCCAAGTGTTAGAACAATATTATTGTGCCAACCATCGCCCACCTCTTTACACTGTGCAGACCTCCCACCTGAGCCATAGGTGAAGCTGCTGCCTGCCTGCACACTGATCCCCCTGCACCATGCACAGCAGGCAGGGAAGGGTTAACCATTACAGGCCAGCCTTGTGCCGCCCCTTGTAACCAGGAGGGATCCCCTGCTGCAGAGAATTGCTCTATTTTTAGAAACATGGAGCTTCGGACTCCAGTGTACACGGACAGTCACTGTGTCATGGTGATGAAGTGCAACACGTCCAGGCTCCAGCCACAAATCAGTGCTGCACAGAAAAGCAGCAGACATAATGCTCCATGTACAGGGAGACACACTGCTGCTGCTGGGTGATTTCCTGCCCCTGGACTGAGGGAGGAAGCTTTCAGCAAGACAGCGCAGGTCGGCAGTGATCGCAGCCTGTACTGTAATACTAAGTACAGACTGTAGACTAAAACGGTAATCTTTAAGCTTATCATACAATAAGTGGCCGAGAGCATGGTCATAATCCACCAAAGAAAACGCTCTCCCAAATATCAAACCATAAAGGTCATATGCACAGGAGTGTCGCTCCTAAATATAAGTATATAACACTAGCGAAAAAAGGGGAGTATCGACACCAAAATATGATAAAAAGGATATACAACTTTTATTAATAAATACATATACAACAAAATAACATATACATAACACAAACATGGGGGACTATGACAACTCCACCATGCGAATAAGAGGGAAAAACCAACCGGTACACAAATGGTAAGGTGTGCCAGCACCTATACGACCTGGGTATATAGTTCGCCGAATACCAAACAAGTCAGGGTTTCCAGGAATATAAAACAATATGTTTTCCTTTCAATATCATATTGGCACTATCTCCAATTCTCTCATGTACTCCCAAGTACGATGTCATATCAAGAAACGGAGACCTCGGAACTTACCCATCATAAGTCTGTGCTGGCGTAGCCTTACCACGACCCCTGACGCGCGTTTCGCGTTGATCGCTTCTTCAAAGGGGAAGAAGCGATCAACGCGAAACGCGCGTCAGGGGTCGTGGTAAGGCTACGCCAGCACAGACTTATGATGGGTAAGTTCCGAGGTCTCCGTTTCTTGATATGACATCGTACTTGGGAGTACATGAGAGAATTGGAGATAGTGCCAATATGATATTGAAAGGAAAACATATTGTTTTATATTCCTGGAAACCCTGACTTGTTTGGTATTCGGCGAACTATATACCCAGGTCGTATAGGTGCTGGCACACCTTACCATTTGTGTACCGGTTGGTTTTTCCCTCTTATTCGCATGGTGGAGTTGTCATAGTCCCCCATGTTTGTGTTATGTATATGTTATTTTGTTGTATATGTATTTATTAATAAAAGTTGTATATCCTTTTTATCATATTTTGGTGTCGATACTCCCCTTTTTTCGCTAGTGTTATATAAGTACAGACTGTGATCACTGCTAATGCTGCAGATACTTACCCCAAACCCTCGCTCCCAGCAGCTTCTCCTCAACATCTTCGGTCATCGTAGCCGAGCCCACAACAAACAAAATGGCCGCGATCTCCTCTCACAGCTGTGACCTAGCAGCTCAGTGTGCGTGTCCAGGTCACAGCTGAGAGGCAGGAGAAGCGGCCTCAGTGAAAGATGCGGTCGGGGTCCGACGGTTGGCCCCTATGCCCATGGTTGCCGTAAGTGAGGAGTGCAAGTGTCGTTCCCAGACACACACACCCCCACTAGTCAAAATGGCAGCCCCCAGTGGCACACACAAATGTCAATAAATAAAAAACTATTAAAGTAGTTAATTTAATTTTGTATTAAAAATAATCGATTGTATAATCAATATTTAATACAAAAATTAAAATCACGGCACCTTCCCTTTAACAAATATTCTGGTCATGGCAGTATAAAAACTTTCACATTTATTAATCTTCAATATTATAACAGTAGCATTCTGCATACAATAAAAGATGACAGACTAGATACAGATATCAGGCCACTCGTTTCTGACCTGCACGGGCCTTAATCATGCCTGTATGGTATTGCTTGACTCACTTGTATATAGATCTGATAGTGACAGCAATGTCCAGTATCAGATACTGTATATACATAATTGTAAAGAAAAGGAAAAGGTTAAAAAAAACAGAAAAAAAGGGAAAAACACATAATCAGAAATTAATCATAAAGAATTTAAATAATTGATGATGTTATTAATAAAGATTAAATCTGATCTGTGGTTTAAACCTTTAGGATGGAAAGAGTTTAACTTTAGAATTCAATAGTCTTCCCTATTACCGGTAAGTAAAGCTCGTCTCCACCTACCATCACACGGTGGTTTATTAGCTCTTTCAATAGCATGTTACTTGATTCTAATATGGAAGATTAGTAAATATGGAAGATTTTATACAAGTGCTGGCGATTTTCTGAGACACAAGTATCATTGGATAGAGCACATTAAACCGTACATAAATTATATTAGGTGAATGAAAATATATTTTTCCACATATTCTGGTTTATTTCTTTATACCTTGTTTCCATATGTGTCGCATTATGGTTTTTATACTTTCAGTCTGAATCTACAATTGTCACATGCCAATAAGAACAGTAAAAATCATTCCATAAACTGTTGTGTCGAGACATTTGACTCGTACTCTATACTGATATTGATTCACTGTTCTGTTCCAGATACAACAAATCACAAAACCTCAGAAGCTCCAGAATTTTAGCCAGCTACTAAACCTTGGACATTTAAGCATACATGTTATATACTATAACTTGTTAAAAAAATTTCATAAATCTTAATTGTGTTGTTTCTGCCGTAAGTGCTCGGATCACTGAAAACGTCATTCAGATTAATGCTGTAGATGCTGATGTAACGATTCTGCTGTGTGATCATACGATAAGGAGTTAATACATTTACCTGGGTCTTGTCTTCCAGCCCGGCTCCATAATTGTGCAATTAGAAAATGACAGTTCCACTCACTTTGTTGTTTTTGTCTGTCACATTTTCTTTTGAACTCTATTCTTATATCTCCGCTGATTTTCCGTAGGATCACTCCACCCCTTGACTGAATATAGCTCATTGTCAAAATGCCACCATAACTAAACAATGAACACAATATAAAAATTAATGATTAACTTTATTACAAAAATCATAAGCCTAAAGCACCATATACCTATACTGCATATTTCAAAATGGAGGAATTCCCAACTTATATATAGATATTTATTTAAGCGCAACTATATCTTATTTTTTAAATATATCTGAGTCCTTAGTATGCTATGGGAGCATGGCCTTATATGTTTGCATATAGGAAGCAGCAGCCACTTATAGACAGTACAGAGAAATTAGGGCACTATCAGCACTCCTGCGATTTTGAACAAAAATTAGCGAATCATTTGAAATTCAGTTTTGCAGGCCTCGACAAATTTTTCCAAAATATTTCATTTGTAGCAAATATATTCCCCCCAAATTGGATTACTGAAAACCTTTCATTGCCTGAAAACAATTACGGTAATTGCAGTTTTGAGTCCTGTTATTCAGTCTTATTAATGTCAGTGACGTCAACCTATCTGGCTAAGGCCGGTTTCACACGTCAGTGGCTCCGGTACGTGAGGTGACAGTTCCTTCACGTACCGGAGACACTGACTCACGTAGACACATTAAAATCAATGTGTCTCTGCACATGTCAGCGTGTTTTCGCAGACCGTGTGTCCATTTGAAAAACACGGAGACATGTCAGTGTTCGTGGGAGCGCACGTATTACACGGACCCATTAAAGTCAATGGGTCCGTGTAAAACACGTACCGCACACGGATGTTGTCCGTGTGCAGTCCGTGTGCCATGCAGGAGACAGCGCTACAGTAAGCGCTGTCCCCCCAGCGTGGTGCTGAAGCCGCCATTCATTTCTTCTCTCCAGCAGTGTTCGCTGGAGAGAAGATCTATTTTTTTTTTTTTTTTTTTTGGTGTTTAAAAAAAAGATCCCTGTCCCCAACCCCCTCCCACCACCTGTGCGCCCCCTGCTGTTAATAAAATACTTACCCGGCTCCCTTGCTGCTTCTTTTCCTCGCCGCAGCTTCTCCTGTAAGAGCGGTCACGTGGTGCCGTCCATTACAGTGGTGAATATGCGGCTCCACCCGCTTTTTTATTAAGTCATCAAAAAATGATCCCTTTTTTTAGGGAGCAGGAAGAGGTTAGTTATTTTCAAAGTGAAGATGCAATGGCTTCAAGTTGTCACCAAACATCTCCAAAAATTTGTCTTATTTTGAGAGTTGTTTCATATTTGTGTGCCCCCAAAAGAGTCTGTTTTGCAACAATAGTGCAGCGAATCACTATAAAACACAGTGAATAGGCAGCTAGGAAATACAGCTCTGGCAAAAATTAAGAGACCACAACATCAAAACCCTGTCATGGACAGCCCAACCTCCAAACCTGAACCCCATTGAAAACCTTTGGAATGTAATCAAGAGGATGATGGATAGTGACAAGCCATCAAAGAATAACTGCTTAAAGGTAACTTGTCACCCCCCAGGGCGTTTTTAAGTAAAAGAGCCACCTTCAGCAGCACTAAGTCTGTATTCTGTGAAGGTGAGAGTACAAAGGAGGGCAACAAAATTCATAAAGGGGATGGGAGAACTACAATACCCAGATAGATTAGCGAAATTAGGATTATTTAGTCTAGAAAAAAGACGACTGAGGGGCGATCTAATAACCATGTATAAGTATATAAGGGGACAATACAAATATCTCTCCGAGGATCTGTTCATACCAAGGAAGGTGACGGGCACAAGGGGGCATTCTTTGCGTCTGGAGGAGAGAAGGTTTTTCCACCAACATAGAAGAGGATTCTTTACTGTTAGGGCAGTGAGAATCTGGAATTGCTTGCCTGAGGAGGTGCTGATGGCGAACTCAGTCGAGGGGTTCAAGAGAGGCCTGGATGTCTTCCTGGAGCAGAACAATATTGTATCATACAATTATTAGGTTCTGTAGAAGGACGTAGATCTGGGGATTTATTATGATGGAATATAGGCTGAACTGGATGGACAAATGTCTTTTTTCGGCCTTACTATGTTACTATGTTACTATGTTACTAAGGTGGCTCTTATGTTTCTGATCCCTAGTAATACTGAAATATTGACTTTTATAAATTGCGCCCCATACCTGTATTGAGTCCCTGCGGTATTTTGCCTCCCCCTGTTTCAGCCGCCTCCCAGCTGTCCATCATCCCCCTCTTGCATCTGTGCCCGCCTCCTGTGTTGCCGTTACATGCCCGGCGCCTGCCCCATCTCCCTCCTCTTCTTTGTCTTTCCTCCCTCGGCAGCGTCTGATGAGCTGACCTGCCAGTGATCCTGCTCCTCTTCCTCGAAGTCCTGCAGCCAGTACCTTGAAGGTCCTTAATAGGTACAATGCTGAGATGAACAGGTGCAAATTGCTATTCTTCATCCATTCCCTCTTGCATTCTAGTGAATGGTTTTTTTTCCAGGATAAACATGTGGGAGAGTAATCTCTTGTCTCTACTGATTCATTTTGATGTCTATTCCAGGGTCTCTAGTAGGCAAGATCCTTCACCAGTAGTAGCTCAGCAGTAGCTCTGGGGATTTATTATGATGGAATATAGGCTGAACTGGATGGACAAATGTCTTTTTTCGGCCTTACTAACTATGTTACTATGTTACTATGTTACTATGTAGCTCATCATTCATCAACTGCTAATGCCAGATCTCAAGGCAACCAATCTCCAGTTTATTTGCTGTAAGATGTAGTCTGTCACCACGTTACGCTGCTTACACTGCTCGTACATATGCTGCAACCTATACTTTGTTGAAATCCAGCAGATTTCAGTGTCACAAACCAATTGGTACTATAGAAGACCATTGAAATTAGTTGACACTTTTCTCACCATGAACACCATCTTTCTCAAGTGTGTGTACTTGTGAAAAAAATGTTGCACAATTAAATTCAGGACGTGAGCCATTCATGGGGTGTGAATTAGTTTGCACAATTGTAAGGCAGCTGGAAGGTTGTGTACATTGTCACTCACGACACGTAAAATTTCTTCTGTGGGAACCCAGCCAATGGTAGAGTTATTGCTTGATTAACAACAGCAATTTGTATGCCATATAGCTTTCCTCCCAGAGTCTTTCAAGTTGCAAAACCTTTTGGCATGACTTTTTTACATGAATAAAACTGCCATTTTAAGGTGTTTGTAAACTTTTTATATCCAGTGTGTGTGTGTGTATAGTGTCGAGAAGTGTATATATGCCGTATGGCGGATGGTGCTTTGAAAAAGTATTCATATCCAGTAAACTTTTCCACATTTTTTACCACATTACACCCAGAAATTTAAATGTATTTTATGTGATATAACAACACAAAGTAACAAGTATTTGTGAAGTGTAAAGGAAATAATACATGGCATTCAAAATGTTTTAAAAATGTACAGGGTGGTCCAAAAGTAGGTGGACAGAAAATAATAACATTTATTTTGATTAATTATTGTTATTATTTATTTTTAATTTTTATTCTGTTAAAACAGAGAGCTATGTGACACAAAATAGTTAATAAATAACATTTCCCACATGTCTACTTTACATCAGCACAATTTTGGAAACAAATTTTTTTTTTGTTAGGAATTTATAAGGGTTAAAAGTTGACCAGCGATTTCTCATTTTTACAACAAAATTTACAAAACGATTTTTTTTAGGTACAACCCAACCTCACATTTGAAGTCAGTTTGAGGAGTCTATATGGCTGAAAATACCCAAAAGTGACACCATTCTAAAAACTGCACCCCTTAAGGTGCTCAAAACCACATTCAAGAAGTTTATTAACCCTTCAGGTGTTTCACTGCAACAGAAGCAACATGGAAGAAAAAAAATGAACATTTAACTTTTTAGTCACAAAAATGATCTTTTAGCAACATTTTTTAAAATTTTCCCAAGGGTAAAAGGAGAAAGTGGACCGCAAAAGTTATTGTCCAGATTGAACTGAGTACTCCGATACCCCATATGTGGGGGTAATCCACTGTTTGGGCGCACATCGGAGCTCGGAAGAGAAGTAGTGAGTCGACGTTTTGGAATGCAGACTTTGATGGAATGGTCTGGGGGCGTCATATTGCGTTTGCAAAGCCCCTGATGTACCTAAACAGTAGAAACCCCCCACAAGTGACCCCATTTTGGAAACTAGATCCCCCAAGAAACTTATCTAGATGTGTGGTGACAACTTTGAGCCCCAAAAACCATGTTTGATAAATCTCCCCCTTCATAACCCTATTACACATACTGTCCACCTACTTTTGGACCACCCTGTATATGAAAATCCACACAGCATGATGCTGCCACCACCATGTAAGAAAGTGGGGATGGTATTTTCAGAGCTCTGGATCTTTGCAGCTCCTTCAGAGCGACCATGGGTTGCTTCTCTAATTGCTGCTCTCCTTGCCTAGGTTGTCAGTTTAAGTGGATGTTTTGCAGTTTTGCCATACTCCTTCTGTTTTTTGATGATGGATTGAACAATGCTTTGCGAGATGTTCAGAGCTTCAGCTCTTTTGTTATAACCTAACCCTGCTTTATTCTTCTCCACAACTTTATCCCTGACCTGTCTAGTGTGATTCTTGATTTTCAAGATGCTGTTTGATCCCTAATGTTGGGGATCCAAGAAGTATTGTTTCTCCTTGCAGAGGGTGACATCTTAAGCATGTCAAGATGAGGAGACTAAAGGCCGCAATGCTTCTCTGGGAAATATGCAAATTGTCTCTTCAGAGAGGAAGAGGACTAGAACTCTAGTGTCACCTTTTGGAAGTAGCAATCCTAACAGTCAATGTTGACCCTTTAACGAGCCTTGTCACATGACTTAGGATAAAACCAAAATCTCAATTTGCAGACACTGTGTTTCGGGTTACTGCTGAGTGAGAGGCGTCTGACCAGGATCCAAGAAGTATCATTTCTCCTTGCGGAGAGTGACATGTTAAGCATATCGAGATAAGGAGACTTAAAGGAAACTTAAAGGAAACTTATGTTCTCACACAAACCTCTGAGGTCTACACAGAACAGCTGTAGATATACTGAGAATAAATTACACACACATGTGGATTAGTGATGAGTGAGTGTATTCGTTGCTCGGGTTTTTCCGAGCACGTTCGGGTGGTATTCATGACTGCTTGGAGATTTAGTTTTCGTTGCCACAGATGGATGATTTGCGGCTACTAGACAGCTGGATTACATGTGGGTATTCCCTAGCAACCAGGCAACCCCCACATGTAATCAAGAAAATCAAAGCGGAGAAATAGCACCAAAAAACCAAAAGTAATATAAATATATAAACTTTATTTCAGAAAAAACATATAGACATAGATTAAAATAGAGAAATACAGGGGAATGACAAGAAATCACACCTGACAAGATGGCAAAGCAGTCCCCAACAGGCAACCATGTAATCAATGAATGATAGAATGATAATCAAGTGATAGAACCCGTACTGGTGCTGCAAAAAGTGAAATCTGAAGGAGGGCTTAAATAACAATACATCCACATATTAGCATAGTGCACCAATGGATATACGGTATAACAAGTGCCGAAAAAGAAGCCCCATACAGAGAAAGGTGCAGCGAGCACACAGACTAAGGTAGCAAACGAATAGTAGTGTAAATTCCTAGTTACCTGTGGGACCACAATGCCATCCACCCCAACGCGCGTTTCGGCAATGTGCCTTCTTCCGGGGGCATGGCATCATGGAGTGTGGTGGGCATTAAAAAGGATACCGCATCCAATCAGCGATACAGAGGTGTGCAACCCTTGTAACGGCGCATGCGCCGTCAGTCGACATCCAGGAGCCGGGACAACACCAAGCGCATCAGACGAGGAGGACGGCCGCGCCACCAGGACCGCCCACATGCTAACCACGTGACCGGCACTGACAGCGTGGGTTCCCCCAGGCCAAAGAGACGCCACCAACGTTACCCGGCTGTCTAGCAGCCATAAATCATCCAGCTGAGGCAAGGAAAACTAATTCTCTGAGCAGTCATAAATACTCGGAGACCACCCGAGCGTGCTCGGGAAAACCCGAGCAATGAGTACACTCACTCATCACTAATGTGGATTCAACTTACTAATAGTGATGAGCGAATATACTTGTTGCTCGGGTTTTCCCGAGCACGTTCGGGTGATCTCCAAGTATTTATGACTGCTCAGAGATTTAGTAATTTTCCTTGCCTCAGCTGGATGATTTATGGCTGTTAACCAGCCTGAGTACATGTGGGGGTAGACTGGTTGCCAGGGAATCCCCACATGTAATCAAGCTGTCTAGTACCAGCAAATCATCTAGCTGCGGCAAGGAAAACGAAATCTCCGAGCAGTCATAAATACTCGGAAACCACCCGAGCATACTCTGGAAAACCCGAGCAACAAGTATAATCGCTCATCACTACTTACTAATATGTAACTTCAGAGGCGTAGCTAGAGCTTTTGCCGCCCGGGGCTGTTCCCGAGTTTGGCGCCCCCCCCCACCCCCCACTCAATACACACAAAGGTTACCAAAAATGGTTTTCCTGTTTTGTAGAACGTAAACTGGGCCTAATGGTGTCACCCCCACATGCCAATCCTGTGACTTAATACCACCACACCATGACCAGGCCACATAGTGAGCGAATAATACTACATACAAGGGACAAATACCACAACACCATTTCCAGACCACATATTACCACCACATAGTGACTGAATACTACAATACTGATCAGTAATAAAAAAAAACCCACAATACTATCACCATAAGTGCCAGTATTCACAGGAGATCTGTACTTAGTATGCAGTGTCTGTGTAGAGGTAATACAGAGATCACTGGTGACATTATACACAGGACCTCTATATAGTATACAGTGTATAGTGTCAGTGTATAGGTAACACTGACTCACCAGTGATGTCTCTAGGTGAAGTCCTTCATCTTTCATCCAGCACAGACCGCCATCATTCCTTCCAGCCAGGACTCGTTTCTGCAGGAAATAACACAGTTATCTCGAGCTCCGCTTGCAGAACACATTACTTAATTTTTCACAACTTCTACATTACACCACATGAAGATAAAAAGGTGATATAGTGTCACTCTGCACAGTAACAGGACCGCCCCCCCATTTAAAACAGTATACTCAAAAAATAAAATAAATACATCACTGCAGTAATAATATCCCTTAATTATCCCCTATGGTAACACTATTCCCCACCCTGGCCCCGTTTATCTCATTCCTGGCTCCAGCCATATGTTCTCGCATCCTGCCCTCATGAGTATCCATTCTACCCCACATGATCTCCCCATCCTGCCCCACCAGCCTCCATCGTATCCGTCCTGCCCCATGATCCAATCCTGCCCCGTATCTCCAATCATGCCCCGTATCTACATTCTGCCCATGCCTCAAGTCCTGCCCCCAGTGTGTCCAGCATATTACCCCCATGTTGTCCAGCAATCTGCCCCAGTGTGTCCAGCATATTACCCCCATGTTGTCCAGCAATCTGCCCCAGTGTGTCCAGCATATTTCCCCCAGTGTGTCCAGCAATCTGCCCCAGTGTGTCCAGCACTGCCCCCAGTGTGTCCAGCAATCTGCCCCAGTGTCCAGCCTTTCCCCAGTGTGTCCAGCATATTACCCCCAGTGTCCAGCATTGCCCCAGTGTGTCCAGCAATCTGCCCCAGTGTCCAGCATTGCCCCAGTGTGTCCAGAAGTCTGCCCCAGGGTCTCCAGCATTGCCTCAATGTGTCCAGAAATCTGCCAAAGGGTCTCCAGTATTGCCCCGGTGTGTCCATCAATCTGCCCCATGGTCTCCTGTATTGCCCCAGTGTGTTCAGCATTCTGCCCCATGGTCTCCAGTATTGCCCCGGTGTGTCCAGCAATCTGCCCCATGGTCTCCAGTATTGCCCCAGTGTGTCCAGCATTCTGCCCCATGGTCTCCAGTATTGCCCCAGTGTGTCCAGCAATCTGCCCCATAGTCTCCTGTATTGCCCCAGTGTGTCCAGCAATCTGCCCCATGGTCTTCTGTATTGCCCCAGTGTGTCCAGCATTCTGCCCCATGGTCTCCAGTATTGCCCCAGTGTGTCCAGCAATCTGCCCCATAGTCTCCTGTATTGCCCCAGTGTGTCCAGCAATCTGCCCCATGGTCTCCAGTATTGCCCCAGTGTGTCCAGCAATCTGCCCCATGGTCTCCTGTATTGCCCCAGTGTGTCCAGCATTCTGCCCCATGGTCTCCTGTATTGCCCCAGTGTGTCCAGCATTCTGCCCCATGGTCTCCAGTATTGCCCCAGTGTGTCCAGCATTCTGCCCCATGGTCTCCAGTATTGCCCCAGTGTGTCCAGCATTCTGCCCCATGGTCTCCAGTATTGCCCCAGTGTGTCCAGCAATCTGCCCCATGGTCTCCAGTATTGCCCCAGTGTGTCCAGCATTGCCCCCAGACAGTCAGACATAAAGAAAAAAAAAAAAAGTAAAATCCTCACCTCTCCCGTTCCTAGCGTAGGTCCGGTGCAGTCAGTGTCTCTCCGGCTCTGCGACGCTCAGGACAGAGAGGCTGAGCGGCGCGCACAGTAGTGACGTCATCGCGCCCTCTGCTCTGAGACGTCGCAGAATCAGAGGACGCTGCAGCTGCCGGCGCCGCAGGAACCAGGAGAGGTGAGTATAGAGCGGGGGGCGGGGCTAGAGCGGGGGGCGGGGCCCGGGGGTGGGGGGAGCTGGCCCTGGTCGTGGCGGCGGACGGCGCCGCCCGAAGATTTAAAGGGGCGTCTTCTTTTTTTTTTTTCCTTCTTCTCCTGCAGCGCCGGCCGCGGCCGCCCCCCGCATTGTGCCGCCCGGGGCGGACCGCCCCCCCCGCACCCCCCTTCCTACGCCACTGTGTAACTTCTGGAGACAATTGGTCACTCAGGATTTAATTTAGGGGCATCAGACTTCAGGGGGCTGAACACAAATGCAGATCACAATTTTCACATTTACATTTTTAAAATAACTAGAAAACCATGTATCATTTACTATACACTTCACAAATACGTTCTAATTGTTGTTGGTATATCACTGAAAATACAAATAAAATACAATTAAGTTTGTGGGTGTAACAAAAACATGTGGTTCGCGTGGTATGAACATGAATATGAAGATACTGTATATGTACAGTATATATATATATATGTATATATACATACATATTGTATCTATATATATTGTGAGGCAGCAACCAGTGTCACATGCAGAGGTCGCTGTGTGTACCCACCAGGATGCGCATGGAGGCGTATTGAGGCCATGAAAGTACATTTGCAGTCACAGGTGTAGCTGTGATTGCAATGCGGAATAAAAAGTGTTACTCCTGGACAAACTATTTGTCCAAGGCAGATTTAGGGAAAAGCTGCTCTGGACTTTTGCATTTTGAAACGAACTGCAGGATGGTAATGGTGCAGTCGAATTCATTCCCGGCCTGGGTTTTCCATGTGGCCTATGGCTACAGATTCCAGTTAAAATCCCTGCAGTAAAGAGTTTGGGTGTGTCAGGTTCAGTGTCAGTCAGGTGTTGGCAGGAGTGCAGAGCTCCACCATTATGAGGCAACACAGGCAAGGGGAGCCAAACAGCCAAGGTAGCTGAAAGGCCTGGCACCCATAGAGTACACGGTGGTGCAGTCGTCCATGGCAACCGGTCTCAGAGGTGGACTGTCTCATGCCCGGCTGTGATCCAAAGGTGGACTGGCGTGTTTATCGACTGGATCTGGAGGATTTGGTTCCTGGCTGCGATCTGGAGGATATCTTATGCTGTCTTGTGCTGTGAGTTGAACATTAAAGAGTCTTTTGTTTTGAACTTTGCTGGGCCACTGCCTCATCACTGCATAGAGTGCTACCGCTGCACTACTATATATATATATATATATACATATATGTATACAAACAGGCAAAGGAAGGCAGCACTCCAAATGTCATAAAGTGAAAAGTAGTGAGGTTTATTCAGCCCACATCCTCATGCAGCGACGTTTCGGCTCACACTGAGCCTTTTTCAAGCAGTGAATGATATCAATAGCTGTGCTTTTATATACATAGTCTACAGTCAATTACATTATTATTTATAAGATTTCATTATATACATAATCGATGTGTAAAATCCAATATTAGTGCCATACTAAAAGTGCCTTGTGCTAAAGTGCTAACATTAATACCATTATATGTCCTCTCATCATTGATAATAACCTCCTTCTTATATATTCCAATGAGTACATACACCTATATGTTATTGATTAATATTTTTATGCATATTTACTTCTATCCCGCTCTCTTACCCTACTGCCCACAGAGCACACCACATGGAGGACGCTGTTCGCGTCATATGTCTTAGAGGATAGTGGTATGTTTTAAAGAAGTACGGTGTAAGCCACATGAAAGATGGCGGTACTGATTGAATTTGAATACATAGGCGCGAATGTAGTGCCTGTGGGAAGCGTGGAATTGGTTGCCACACCTAAAATGGCGTCGCGGCACTGACAAGTACAGAGTGCGCAGGCGCAAGTGGGAATGTCCACAGGAGGCTCCCGGATTGGCTGGCAAGCTATGACAGACTAGTATGACGCTGTGACATGCGCAGAAGGAACTAGTGAACGCCGTGAATGGCGAATAGCGTCCTCCATGTGGTGTGCTCTGTGGGCAGTAGGATAAGAGAGCGGGATAGAAGTAAATATGCATAAAAATATTAATCAATAACATATAGGTGTATGTACTCATTGGAATATATAAGAAGGAGGTTATTATCAATGATGAGAGGACATATAATGGTATTAATGTTAGCACTTTAGCACAAGGCACTTTTAGTATGGCACTAATATTGGATTTTACACATCGATTGATTATGTATATAATGAAATCTTATAAATAATAATGTAATTGACTGTAGATTAAGTATATAAAAGCACAGCTATTGGTATCATTCACTGCTTGAAAAAGGCTCAGTGTGAGCCGAAACGTCGCTGCATGAGGATGTGGGCTGAATAAACCTCACTACTTTTCACTTTATGACATTTGGAGTGCTGCCTTCCTTTGCCTGTTTGTATACATTTGGGGATAGTGGACCACTTGACCCAGGAGGCCGGGCACCCACCGGTGAGAATTGTGCTGTTCCATTTTTGTCTTTACATATATGTATATATATATACATATATATATATACATATATGTATACAGTATATATACTGAACAAAAATATAAACACTTGTTTTTGCTCCTATTTTTTATGAGCTGAACTCAAAGATCTAAGACTTTTTCTATGTACACAAAAGGCCCTTTTCTCTCAAATTTTGTCTAAATCTGTGTTAGGGTACCGTCACACTAAGCGACGCTGCAGCGATACCGACAACGATGTCGATCGCTGCAGCGTCGCTGTTTGGTCGCTGGAGAGCTGTCACACAGACAGCTCTCCAGCGACCAACGATCCCGAGGTCCCCGGTAACCAGGGTAAACATCGGGTTACTAAGCGCAGGGCCGCGCTTAGTAACCCGATGATTACCCTGGTTACCAGCATAAACGTTAAAAAAACAAACACTACATACTTACCTAAGCTGTCTGTCCTCCGGCGCTCTGCTTTCCTCTGCACTGTGTAAGCGCCGGTCAGCCGGAAAGCAGAGCGGTGACGTCACCGCTCTGCTTTCCGGCTGGCCGGCACTGACACAGGATGCAGGAGGAGTGCAGAGAAGCAGAGCGCCGGGGACAGACAGCTGAAGGTAAGTATGTAGTGTTTGTTTTTTTAACGTTTACACTGGTAACCAGGGTTACTAAGTGCGGCCCTGCTTAGTATCGCTGCATCCAGCGATGTCAGTGGGAAGTCCAGCGACAAAATAAAGTTCTGGACTTTCCTCAGCGACCAACGATCTCCCATCAGGGGCCTGATCGTTGGTCGCTGTCACACATAATGATTTGCAGCATGAATGGCAGCACGGTGGCGCAGTGGTTAGCACTGCAGCCTTGCAGCGCTGGGGTCCTGGGTTCTAATCCCACCCAGGACAACATCTGCAAAGAGTTTGTATGTTCTCTCCGTGTTTGCGTGGGTTTCCTCCGGGTACTCCGGTTTCCTCCCACATTCCAAAGACATACTGATAGGGATTCTAGATTGTGAGCCCCATCAGGGACAGTGATGATAATGTGTGCAAACTGTAAAGCGCTGCGGAATATGTTAGCGCTATATAAAAATAAAGATTATTATTATTATTATTTCCTTAACGATATCGTTGCTACATCACAAAAAGCAACGATATCGTTAACAATATCGTTATGTGTGACGGTACCTTAAGTGGGCACTTCTACTTTGCCTAAATAATCCATTTACCTCACAGGTGTGACCTAACAAGATACTGATTAGACATAATGATTATTGCACAGGTGTGCGTAAGGGTGGCCACAATAAAAAGCCCCTCTAAGGCTGGTTTCACATTTGCGGTTGTGTCCGCAGCATTTTGGCCGCATTCATCCGCATGCGTTGTGTTTTCCTATCTTTAATATTGTGGACACAGGTACATGCGTTTGTATGGTTTTGGCTGCGTCTTTTCGGCTTGTGCGGCTGGGCGCGGCTAACGCTTCATGTTGCAATTTTGGTGGTGACAATTTGCTGCTGGCAAACGCATGCGGACACTTGCAGAAGGAATGCGTTGAAACAATGCATTATAGTCTATGAGAACACAGGTGTACACAAGTACACGCGTTCGCTCGCGTTTTCGTACGCATGTGTTTTTTCAGAGAAAACATGTCTAGACATTGATTAGCCACCCCACACACAAAGATGAAAAGAATGTGTGGGCACTGCAGTACACTACTTTACAGACCCCTGGAAGCAGACTGACCTGAAGCAAGGACTTGGAAACAGACTGAAACCTCTGCAGGAGAATCACAATTTTGGATAATGTGAGTATAAGGCCGGCGTCACTCTTAGCGTAGGGAAATATGGTTAGTTTTTTACATGCGTAATATGCAGAAATGTTCCCTAAACAGTGTTCCATATGTAATCCGTAGGCAAGGTGTGGCTGCGTATTTTGCGCATGTAAACCTCCGTATGTAATCCGTACGGCATCCGTAATGCGTTTTTTTCTCACAACCTTCCAAAAAGGACATTTAATGGTTTTCTGGCCTGAAATTCTTTTAAATCATCATCAGCAACCCTATTTAAGGACTGTACAACAGGTGGCAGCCTCCAATCTGGCCATTTTGATGCTGTGCTTCTGTTGGTGTGTTGGTGGTACTTTGGCAACATGTGTGACCTACTGCATTTCACCCCAACTCAGCGGGTGTACTTTAACTGGGTGTTGTCACGTCGCTTTGGCCAGCCATATCCCGTGATAGTGGATCCGCGAAGGAGGAGAAGAATGTAGGTGCATCCACTTTTGAGGCATCGCCTCACTAAAGGGCATTTCCACAGGCTGTATACATCTCACATCCGGACACATTCTATCAGTACTGTCGCATGACCATAGCCACCTTTGACATTTTGTTGGAGACAGTACGACTAGGCATTATGTATCAGAACACCAGGATGTGGAAATGTATATCCGCAGAGGAGCGTCTTCTCCTTACTTTACGGTATGTATTCACCATCCTCACATACTGTATGTTGATGATGTTTATGTATGGAACTTAGTTTTTTTTCTGTGTCCTAGCTGTTGATTAAATTTTAAAATTGTTGAACAATTAAAAAAACAAAATATGTAGTTAATGTAAAATTTCTGTAGCCAGTGTATTATTTTGATTGTACACTGGGATCCTGCATTTTTAGATCCACACATTACTTGTTTTTACTATGCTTTTTCTCAAGCATTCTTACATTGGTAATAATTGTTTTTTTGTGTGTGCTTTCAGCTTCCTGTCAACTAGATTATCATATGCTGGACTTCATCTTGAATTTCTAATAGGGAGGTCCACTATTTCCGGCATAGTGCGGGATACATGTATTGAACTGTGGGCAAGATTACACAAACTGGTGATGCCTGAGCCCAAAATGGATGACTGGGTGAAGATAGCACTTGGATTTCAGGACAATTGTGATTTCCCCCATTGTATTGGAGCCCTTGATGGGAAACATAACCGTGTGCGAAAGTCGCCGAATTCTGGCTCCCAATTCTACAACTATAAGCAGTTTTTCTCTGTAGTTCTGTTAGCTGTAGTTGACAGTCAACACAGGTTTATAATTGTAGATATTGGGGCCTATGGTCAAACTGGAAACTCTAGAGTCTTCAATTCGTCCATTATGGGTCGGTGGCTGCGTGAGAACCAGTTGGACCTACCACCACCACGACAACTCCAAGGCTCCAATGTTGAAGCAGTGCCATATGTCCTTGTGCAGATGAGGCACTCCAGTTGACAAGGCATGTCATGAGGCCTTATCCCCATCGCAAACTGAACCACCGGCAGCAGGTCTTCAATTTGCAGTTATCACGGGCACGGCGACTGGTGGAGTGCGCCTTGGGCATTCTGTGTGCCAAATGGTGGTTCCTCCAGTCTGCCATTCAGTTGAGTGAGTCAAATGTTAACGAAGTGATCAAATCTTGTGTAGTTTTACATAATTTCACATGACTACATGAGTGCTCCTCAGCTGATAGTGGTGAAGGCATGTTGGTCAATGTGGGTAGACCTACACCACATGGCCTTCCTCAGTGTCGTACCCTTTCTGGAATAACAGTTCGGGATGTTTTTACCAATTATTTTGCTTCTCCTCAATGTGCTACTCCCTGGCAAGAAAATGCTGTTTCTATGTTGTGATTTGTTCCTTTACATATATTTTTTTCACTTAAAATGAAAAAATTACTTTACTTACTTAACTCTGTGTGTTGAATTGACTTAATTAACAGATGCTTAAGGACATAGTAATTGAGTATGATGTAAAAATGATTGTTCCAACACACTTAAATTGGCTTTTTACTATATATTTTAATTATAGCAAAAGTCAAATGTTTTTTTAACGCCATATTACCATCATATGGCTTTTGTTGCCAATTAAACTTGGCTTACCCAAATTTGTTTTTAACCCCTTCCCGACCTTTGACGCCACATAGGCGTCATGAAAGTCGGTGCCAATCCGACCCATGACGCCTATGTGGCGTCATGGAAAGATCGCGTCCCTGGAGATCGGGTGAAACTGTTAACTCCAATTTCACCCGATCTGCAGGGACAGGAGGAGTGGTACTTCAGCCCAGGGGGAGGTGGCTTCACCCCCCCCGTGGCTACGATCGCTCTGATTGGCTGTTGAAAGTGAAACTGCCAATCAGAGCGATTTGTAATATTTCACCTATTAAAACTGGTGAAATATTACAATCCAGCCATGGCCGATGCTGCAATATCATCGGCCATGGCTGGAAACACTGATGCGCCCCCACCCCACCGATCGCCCCCCCCAGTCCTCCGATCAGTCCTATGCACCGCTCTGTCCTGTGCTCCGCTCCCCCCGTGCTCTTGTCCGCTCCCCCCGTGCTCCAATCACCCCCCCGTGCTCCAATCACCCCCCCGTGCTCCGATCCAACCCCCCTGCACTCCGATCCACCCCCCGTGCTCCAATCCACCCCCCCATGCTCCGATCCACCCCCCCGTGCTCCGATCCACCCCCCCGTGCTCCGATCCACCACCCCATGCTCCGATCCCCCCCGTGCTCTCCCCCACCCCATCATACTTACCGATCCTCCTGGGGTCCGTCCGTCTTCTCCATGGGTGCAGCCATCTTCCAAAATGGCGGGCGCATGCGCAGTGCGCCCGCTGAATCTGCCAGCCGGCAGATTCGTTCCAAAGTGCATTTTGATCACTGTGATATAACCTATCACAGTCGTCAAAATAAAAAAAAATAGTAAATGACCCCCCCCCCCTTTGTCACCCCCATAGGTAGGGACAATAATAAAATAAATAATTTTTTTTTCCACTAAGGTTAGAATAGGGTTAGGGTTAGGGTTTCGGTATGTGCACACGTATTCTGGTCCTCCGTGGATTTTTCTGCTGCGGATTTGATAAATCCGCAGTGCTAAACCGCTGCGGATTTATGGCGGATTTACAACGGTTTTTCTGCGCATTTCACTGCAGTTTTACAACTGTGATTTTCTATTGGAGCAGTTGTAAAACCGCTGCGGAATCCGCAGAAAGAAGTGACATGCTGCGGAATGTAAACCGCTGCGTTTCCGTGCAGTTTTTCTGCAGCATGTGTACAGCGATTTTTTTGTTTCCCATAGGTTTACAATGAACTGTAAACTCATGGGAAACTGCTGCGGATCCGCAGTGTTTTCCGCAGCGTGTTCACATACCTTTAGAATTAGGCTATGTGCACATGGTGCGGATTTGGCTGCGGATCCGCAGCGGATTGGCCGCTGCGGATTCGCTGCAGTGTTCCATCAGGTTTACAGTACCATGTAAACCTATGGAAAACCAAATCCTCTGTGCCCATGGTGCGTAAAATACCGCGCGGAACCGATGCGTTGTATTTTCCGCAGCATGTCAATTCTTTGTGCGGATTCCGCAGCGTTTTACACCTGTTCCTCAATAGGAATCCACAGGTGAAATCCGCACAAAAAAACACTGGAAATCCGTGGTAAATCTGCAGGTAAAACGCAGCGCCTTCTACCCACGGATTTTTCAAAAATGATGCTGAAAAATCTCACACGAATCCGCAACGTGGGCACATATGTTATGAAAGGCAATTCAGTATCACAATGGACATGGAGGTCAGAGCACATACAGTGATCTGACAATAACCCAAAATAATAGAACGAGCTCTGAGACGTGGGAACTCTGCAGACCGCAATCCCTGATCCTCTCCAAACACAACTAGAGGCAGCCGTGGATTGCGCCTAACGCTCCCTATGCAACTCGGCACGGCCTGAGAAACTAACTAACCTGAAGATAGAAAAAATAAGCCTACCTTGCCTCAGAGAAATACCCCAAAGGAAAAGGCAGCCCCCCACATATAATGACTGTGAGTAAGATGAAAAGACAAACGTAGGGATGAAATAGATTCAGCAAAGTGAGGCCCGATATTCTAGACAGAACGAGGATAGGAAAGATAACTTTGCGGTCTACACAAAACCCTAAAGAAAACCACGCAAAGGGGCAAAAAGACCCTCCGTACCGAACTAACGGCACGGAGGTACACCCTTTGCGTCCCAGAGCTTCCAGCAAAACAAATAGACAAGCTGGACAGAAAAAATAGCAACAAATAGCAAAGAAGCACTTAGCTATGCAGAGCAGCAGGCCACAGGAATGATCCAGAGAAACACAAGTCCAACACTGGAACATTGACAGGAAGCATGAATCACAGCATTAGGTGGGGTTAAGTAGAGAAGCACCTAACGACCTCACCAGATCACCTGAGGGAGGAAACTCAGAAGCAGCAGTACCAGTTTTCTCCACAAACGGAAGCTCCCAGAGAGAATCAGCCGAAGTACCACTTGTGACCACAGGAGGGAGCTCTGCCACAGAATTCACAACAGTACCCCCCCCTTGAGGAGGGGTCACCGAACCCTCACCAGAGCCCCCAGGCCGACCAGGATGAGCCACATGAAAGGCACGAACAAGATCGGGAGCATGGACATCAGAGGCAAAAACCCAGGCATTATCCTCCTGAGCATAACCCTTCCATTTAACCAGATACTGGAGTTTCCGTCTTGAAACACGAGAATCCAAAATCTTCTCCACAATATACTCCAATTCCCCCTCCACCAAAACCGGGGCAGAAGGGTCAACAGATGGAACCATAGGTGCCACGTATCTCCGCAACAATGACCTATGGAAGACGTTATGTATGAAAAAAGAATCTGGGAGGGTCAGACGAAAAGACACAGGATTAATAACCTCAGAAATCCTATAAGGACCAATGAAACGAGGTTTAAACTTCGGAGAGGAAACCTTCATAGGAATATGACGAGAAGATAACCAAACCAGATCCCCAACACGAAGTCGGGGACCCACACGGCGTCTGCGATTAGCGAAACGTTGAGCCTTCTCCTGGGACAAGGTCAAATTGTCCACTACATGAGTCCAAATCTGCTGCAACCTGTCCACCACAGTATCCACACCAGGACAGTCCGAAGACTCAACCTGTCCTGAAGAGAAACGAGGATGGAACCCAGAATTGCAGAAAAATGGCGAAACCAAGGTAGCTGAGCTGGCCCGATTATTAAGGGCGAACTCAGCCAAAGGCAAAAAGGACACCCAGTCATCCTGATCGGCAGAAACAAAGCATCTCAGATAGGTTTCCAAGGTCTGATTCGTTCATTCGGTCTGGCCATTAGTCTGAGGATGAAAAGCCGAGGAAAAAGACAAGTCAATGCCCATCCTACCACAAAAGGCTCGCCAAAACCTCGAAACAAACTGGGAACCTCTGTCAGAAACGATATTCTCTGGAATGCCATGCAAACGAACCACATGCTGGAAGAACAATGGCACCAAATCAGAGGAGGAAGGCAACTTGGACAAGGGTACCAGATGTACCATCTTAGAAAAGCGATCACAGACCACCCAAATGACTGACATCTTTTGAGAGACGGGAAGATCTGAAATAAAATCCATAGAGATATGTGTCCAAGGTCTCTTCGGGACCGGCAAGGGCAAAAGCAACCCACTGGCACGAGAACAGCAGGGCTTAGCCCGAGCACAAATCCCACAGGACTGCACAAAAGAACGCACATCCCGCGACAGAGACGGCCACCAAAAGGATCTAGCCACTAACTCTCTGGTACCAAAGATTCCAGGATGACCAGCCAACACCGAACAATGAACCTCAGAGATCACTTTATTTGTCCACCTATCCGGGACAAACAGTTTCTCCGCTGGACAACGATCAGGTTTATTAGCCTGAGATTTTTGCAGCACCCGCCGCAAATCAGGGGAGATGGCAGACACAATTACTCCTTCCTTGAGGATACCCGCCGGCTCAGATAAACCCGGAGAGTCGGGCACAAAACTCCTAGACAGAGCATCCGCCTTCACATTTTTAGAGCCCGGAAGGTACGAAATCACAAAGTCAAAACGGGCGAAAAACAGCGACCAACGAGCCTGTCTAGGATTCAAACGCTTAGCAGACTCGAGATAAGTCAGGTTCTTATGATCAGTCAATACCACCACGCGATGCTTAGCTCCTTCAAGCCAATGACGCCACTCCTCGAATGCCCACTTCATGGCCAGCAACTCTCGGTTGCCCACATCATAATTCCGCTCAGCAGGCGAAAACTTCCTGGAAAAAAAAGCGCATGGCTTCATCACCGAACAATCAGAACCTCTCTGCGACAAAACAGCCCCTGCTCCAATCTCAGAAGCATCAACCTCGACCTGGAACGGAAGAGAAACATCAGGTTGACACAACACAGGGGCAGAAGAGAAACGACGCTTCAACTCTTGAAAAGCTTCCACAGCAGCAGAAGACCAATTGACCAAATCAGCACCCTTCTTGGTCAAATCGGTCAATAGTTTGGCAATACTAGAAAAATTGCAGATGAAGCGACGATAAAAATTAGCAAAGCCCAGGAACTTTTGCAGACTTTTCAGAGATGTAGGCTGAGTCCAATCATGGATGGCTTGGACCTTAACAGGATCCATCTCGATAGTAGAAGGGGAAAAGATGAACCCCAAAAATGAAACCTTTTGCACACCAAAGAGACACTTTGATCCCTTCACAGACAAAGAGTTAGCACGCAGGACCTGAAAAACCGTTCTGACCTGTTTCACATGAGACTCCCAATCATCTGAGAAGATCAAAATGTCATCCAAGTACACAATCAGGAATTTATCCAGGTACTCTCGGAAGATGTCATGCATAAAGGACAAACACTGATGGAGCATTGGCAAGTCCGAATGGCATCACTAGATACTCAAAATGACCCTCGGGCGTATTAAATGCAGTTTTCCATTCATCGCCTCGCCTGATTCGCACCAGATTATACGCACCACGAAGATCAATCTTGGTGAACCAACTAGCCCCCTTAATCCGAGCAAACAAATCAGATAACAAAGGCAAGGGGTACTGAAATTTAACAGTGATCTTATTAAGAAGGCGATAATCTATACAAGGTCTCAGCGAACCATCCTTTTTGGCTACAAAAAAGAACCCTGCTCCTAATGGCGACGATGACGGGCGAATATGCCCCTTCTCCAGGGATTCCTTCACATAACTGCGCATAGCGGCGTGCTCAGGCACGGATAAATTAAACAGTCGACCTTTTGGGAATTTACCACCAGGAATCAAATTGATCGCACAATCACAATCCCTATGCGGAGGTAGGGCATCGGACTTGGGCTCATCAAATACATCCCGGTAATCAGACAAGAACTCTGGAACCTCAGAAGGGGTGGATGACGAAATTGACAAAAATGGAACATCACCATGTACCCCCTGACAACCCCAGCTGGACACCGACATGGATTTCCAATCCAATACTGGATTATGGGCTTGTAGCCATGGCAACCCCAACACGACCACATCATGCAGATTATGCAACACCAGAAAGCGAATATCCTCCTGATGTGCAGGAGCCATGCACATGGTCAGCTGGGTCCAGTATTGAGGCTTATTCTTGGCCAAAGGCGTAGCATCAATACCTCTCAATGGAATAGGACACTGCAAGGGCTCCAAGAAAAACCCACAACGCTTAGTATATTCCAAGTCCATCAAATTCAGAGCAGCGCCTGAATCCACAAACGCCATGACAGAATATGATGACAAAGAGCAGATCCAGGTAACGGACAGAAGAAATTTTGACTGTACCGTACCAATGGTGGCAGAGCTAGCGAACCGCTTAGTGCGCTTAGGACAATCAGAGATAGCATGAGTGGAATCACCACAGTAGAAACACAGCCCATTCAGACGTCTGTGTTCTTGCCGTTCAACTCTGGTCAAGGTCCTATCGCACTGCATAGGCTCAGGTTTAAGCTCAGGTAATACCGCCAAATGGTGCACAGATTTACGCTCACGCAAGCGTCGACCGATCTGAATAGCCAAAGACATAGACTCATTCAAACCAGCAGGCATAGGAAATCCCACCATGACATCCTTAAGGGCTTCAGAGAGACCCTTTCTGAACATAGCTGCCAGCGCAGATTCATTCCATTGAGTGAGCACTGACCATTTTCTAAATTTCTGGCAATATACCTCTATCTCATCCTGACCCTGACAAAGAGCCAGCAAATTCTTTTCTGCCTGATCCACTGAATTAGGCTCATCGTACAGCAATCCGAGCGCCAGGAAAAACGCATTGATATTACTCAATGCAGGATCTCCTGGCGCAAGAGAAAATGCCCAGTCCTGAGGGTCGCCGCGCAAAAAAGAAATAATAATCAAAACCTGTTGAACTGGATCACCAGAGGAACGAGGTTTCAAGGCCAGAAATAACTTACAATTATTTTTGAAACTCAGAAACTTAGTTCTATCTCCAAAAAACAAATCAGGAATAGGAATTCTTGGTTCTAACATAGATTTCTGATCAATAGTGTCTTGAATCTTTTGTACTCTTGCCGAGAGCTGATCCACAAATGAAGACAGACTTCTAATGTCTATCGCTACACCTGTGTACTGAACCACCCAAATGTCTAGGGGAAAAAAAAGACAAAACACAAAGCCAGGGAAAAAAAATGGTCTCAGAACTTCTTTTTTCCCTCTATTGAGAATCATTAGTACTTTGGGCTTCCTGTACTGTTATGAAAGGCAATTCAGTATCACAATGGACATGGAGGTCAGATGATACAGTGATCTGACAATAACCCAAAATAATAGAACGAGCTCTGAGACGTGGGAACTCTGCAGACCGCAATCCCTGATCCTCTCCAAACACAACTAGAGGCAGCCGTGGATTGCGCCTAACGCTCCCTATGCAACTCGGCACAGCCTGAGAAACTAACTAACCTGAAGATAGAAAAAATAAGCCTACCTTGCCTCAGAGAAATACCCCAGAGGAAAAGGCAGCCCCCCACATATAATGACTGTGAGTAAGATGAAAAGACAAACGTAGGGATGAAATAGATTCAGCAAAGTGAGGCCCGATATTCTAGACAGAACGAGGATAGGAAAGATAACTTTGCGGTCTACACAAAACCCTAAAGAAAACCACGCAAAGGGGCAAAAAGACCCTCTGTACCGAACTAACGGCACGGAGGTACACCCTTTGCGTCCCAGAGCTTCCAGCAAAACAAATAGACAAGCTGGATAGAAAAAATAGCAACAAATAGCAAAGAAGCACTTAGGTATGCAGAGCAGCAGGCCACAGGAATGATCCAGAGAAACACTAGTCCAACACTGGAACATTGACAGGAAGCATGAATCACAGCATTAGGTGGGGTTAAGTAGAGAAGCACCTAACGACCTCACCAGATCACCTGAGGGAGGAAACTCAGAAGCAGCAGTACCAGTTTTCTCCACAAAAGGAAGCTCCCAGAGAGAATCAGCCGAAGTACCACTTGTGACCACAGGAGGGAGCTCTGCCACAGAATTCACAACACACATAGCCTTAGGGTTAGGGTTGGAATTAGGGTTGTGGTTAGGGTTGTGATTAGGGTTATGGCTACAGTTGGGATTAGGGTTAGGGGTGTGGGGGGGTTAGTGTTGGAGGTAGAATTGAGGGGTTTCCACTGTTTAGGCACATCAGGGGTCTCCAAACGCAACATGGCGCCACCATTGATTTCAGCCAATCTTGTATTCAAAAAGTCAAATGGTGCTCCCTCACTTCCGAGCCCCGACGTGTCCCCTAACAGTGCTTTACCCCCACATATGGGGTACCAGCATACTCAGGACAAACTGCGCAACAATTACTGGGGTCCAATTTCTCCTGTTACCCTTGTGAAAATAAAAAAATGCTTGCTAAAACATCATTTTTGAGGAAAGAAAAATGATTTTTTATTTTCACGGCTCTGCGTTGTAAACGTCTGTGAATCACTTGGGGGTTCAAAGTGCTCACCACATATCTAGATAAGTTCCTTGGGGGGTCTAGTTTCTAAAATGGGGTCACTTGTG
The DNA here is from genome assembly GCF_032444005.1 of Ranitomeya imitator. Lineage (NCBI taxonomy): Eukaryota > Metazoa > Chordata > Amphibia > Anura > Dendrobatidae > Ranitomeya > Ranitomeya imitator. The sequence continues at coordinate 582,067,485 of NC_091286.1, read as the reverse complement.
GGGGGTTTCTACTGTTTAGGCACACCAGGGGCTCTGCAAACACAACGTGACGCCTGCAGACCATTCCATCAAAGTCTGCATTTCAAAAGTCACTACTTCCATTCTGAGCCCCGACGTGTGCCCAAACAGTGGTTTACCCCCACACATGGGGTATCAGCGTACTCAGGAGAAACTGGACAACAACTTTTGGGGTCCAATTTCTCCTGTAACCCTTGGGAAAATAAAAAATTCTGGGCTAAATAATTATTTTTGAGGAAAGAAAACGTATTTATTATTTTCACGGCTCTGCGTTATAAACTTCTGTGAAGCATTTGGGGGTTCAAAGTGCTCACCACACATCTAGATAAGTTCCTTTCGGGGTCTAGTTTCCAAAATGGGGTCACTTGTGGGGGGTTTCTACTGTTTAGCCACATCAGTGCTCTGCAAACGCAACGTGACGCCCGCAGAGCATTCCATCAAAGTCTGCATTTCAAAACGTCACTACTTCACTTCCGAGCCCCGGCATGTGCCCAAACAGTGGTTTACCCCCACATATTGGGTATCAGCGTACTCAGGAGAAACTGGACAACAACTTCTGGGGTCAAATTTCTCCTGTTACCTTTGGGAAAATAAAAAATTGCAGGCTAAAAGATCATTTTTGAGAAAATAATTTTTTTTTTATTTTCATGGCTCTGCGTTATAAGCTTCTGTGAAGCATTTGGGGGTTCAAAGTCCTCACCACACATCTAGATTAGTTCCTTTGGGGGTCTACTTTCCAAAATGGGGTCATTTGTGGGGGATCTCCAATGTTTAGGCACACAGGGGCTCTCCAAACGTGACATGGTGTCCGCTAATGATTGGAGCTAATTTTCCATTTAAAAAGCCAAATTGCGTGCCTTCCCTTCCGAGCCCTGCCGTGCGCCCAAACAGTGGTTTACCCCCACATGTCGGGTATCAGCGTACTTAGGAAAAACTGTACAACAACATTTGGGGTCCAATTTCTCCTATTACCCTTGGCAAAATAGGAAATTCCATGCTAAAAAATCATTTTTGAGGAAAGAAAAATTATTTTTTATTTTCATGGCTCTGCGTTATAAACTTCTGTGAAGCACCTGGAGGTTTAAAGTGCTCAATATGCATCTAGATAAGTTCCTTGGGGGGTCTAGTTTCCAAAATGGGGTCACTTGTGGGGGAGCTCCAATGTTTAGGCACACAGGGGCTCTCCAAACACGACATGGTGTCCGCTAACAATTGGAGCTAATTTTCCATTCAAAAAGTCAAATGGCGCTCCTTTCCTTCCGAGCCCTGCCGTGTGCCCAAACAGTGGTTTACCCCCACATATGAGGTATCGGCGTACTCGGGAGAAATTGCCCAACAAATTTTAGGATTCATTTTATCCTATTGCCCATATGAAAATGAAAAAATTGAGGTGAAAATTTTTTTTTTGTGAAAAACAAGTACTTTTTCATTTTTACAGATCAATTTGTGAAGCACCTGAGGGTTTAAAGTGCTCACTAGGCATCTAGATAAGTTACTTGTGGGGTCTAGTTTCCAAAATGGGGTCACTTGTGGGGGAGCTCCAATGTTTAGGCACACAGGGGCTCTTCAAACGCGACATGGTGTCCGCTAACGATGGAGATAATTTTTCATTCAAAAAGTCAAATGGCTCTCCTTCCCTTCCGAGCCTTACCATGTGCGCAAACAGTGGTTTACCCCCACATGTGAGGTATCGGTGTACTCAGGAGAAATTGCCCAACAAATTTAAGGATCCACTTTATCCTGTTGCCCATGTGAAAATGAAAAAATTGAGGCTAAAAGAATTTTTTTGTGAAAAAAAAGTACTTTTTCATTTTTACGGATCAATTTGTGAAGCACCTGGGGGTTGAAAGTACTCACTATGCATCTAGATAAGTTACTTGGGGCGTCTAGTTTCCAAAATGGGGTAACTTGTGGGGGAGTTCCAATTTTTAGGCAAACGTGACATGGTGTCCGCTAAAGAGTGGAGCCAATTTTTCATTCAAAAAGTCAAATGGCGCTCCTTCCCTTCCAAGCCCTGCCGTGCGCCCAAACAGTGGTTTACCCCCACATATGAGGTATCAGCGTACTCAGGACAAACTGGACAACAACTTTCTTGGTTCAGTTTCTCCTTTTACCATTGGGAAAATAAAAAAATTGTTGCTAAAAGATCATTTTTGTGACTAAAAAGTTAAATGTTCATTTTTTCCTTCCATGTTGCTTCTGCTGCTGTGAAGCACCTGAAGGGTTAATAAACTTCTTGAATGTGGTTTTGTGCACCTTAAGGGGTGCAGTTTTTAGAATGGTGTCACTTTTGGGTATTTTCAGCCATATAGACCCCTCAAACTGACTTCAAATGTGAGGTGGTCCCTAAAAAAAATGGTTTTGTAAATTTTGTTGCAAAAATGAGAAATCGCTGGTCAAATTTTAACCCTTATAACTTCCTAGCAAAAAAAAATTTTGTTTCCAAAATTGTGCTGATGTAAAGTATACATGTGGGAAATGTTATTTATTAACTATTTTGTGTCACATAACTCTCTGGTTTAACAGAATAAAAATTCAAAATGTGAAAATTGCGAAATTTTCAAAATTTTTGCCAAATTTCCGTTTTTAATCACAAACGCAGAATTTATTGACCTAAATTTACCACTACCATGAAGCCCAATATGTCACGAAAAAACAATCTCAGAACCGCTAGGATCCGTTGAAGCGTTCCTAAGTTATTACCTCATAAAGGGACACTGGTCAGAGTTGCAAAAAACGGCCAGGTTATTAAGGTCAAAATAGGCTGGGTCATGAAGGGGTAAACATAACAAAAAGAACTATCACAGCAGACTAACAAATATCTGGTTATTAAACAAAATTTTAAACAAAGTAAACAATTTCTCAAAGATCTCTATACGTTGGTGGAGGTGATGGCGGCAGCTCGGTGTGTGGATGATCTCTGGCCTTGCTCTAAATACTGGCCTTGCTCATATTGGCCAGTTGGGTATTGGCCGTAAGGGTTTTGACTATGGGCCTCATGAGGATGGAAATATTGCTGTGACTCATACTCCCCCAAATATGGCCAAGTTGTCTAAACCCAGGTTGGGTCTGTACAAGTGGCCATATTGAGAAGGTTGATGGTAGGATGGCATATGGTAAGGTGCTGGCATTGGTGGGTTTTGGGTGGGAATGGGTAGTGATGTAGGCACACGTGGAGGAGGTGCTTCAAATCACTATTGAGCATGCACCTGTTGAGTTGTTTGAAGGCGCATGAGGTTACATGGTGGCAGCTACCACTTCTCAATGTATTCAAACTACTCATACAGGTAATTTGGGGGGGTCATGTATCAATAAGGATTTGAATACACCCTCTCACACGTAGCCTCACCTCATGGGCTAGGGGACGAAGGTACCGTGCCAGGCTCCGCGAATAGGCCTCCTCAACCTCATCCTGAGCAACCCTGGCCAGATAATTAAGGACCCCAGTGTCCACATTCCTCCTACTTTCCTGCAGCTCTCTCCTTCTGCAGCCATGGCGTGAAGTCACAGCAGGCTGTTGGGAGGTCTCCAGTAGAGATGAGCGGTGTTCGAGTCGAACTGTTCGCCAATCTCAAATTCGAGCTGTTTTGGGTGGTGTTCAAGTCGTTTGACGAACCCGAACAATTTGCCTAAAATTCGGCTGTTCGAGTTTCTGTTCGATAACTGTTCGTTCAGCAAAAGCCTCGCTTGATTTGCACATTAAAATTGTTTATCATTGTTAATAGACTGTTTCAGTGTTTAGTGGGCGGGGGATAGATCTGTGCTGAAATAACGCCGATCTCCATTTTTTTTTCTTTCCCGCATTTACAGTGGGGCGGTGCAGTCTCTCAGCCTATCAGCAGTGCACACACACACAGCAATGTGCAAGTGATGCACACAAGCAAGGGCATGTGTCATTGGCTGTGTATGTCACATGTCCTTGCCCTGTGAGAACCAGCCATTTGCCCCACCGCCACCATTTCCTCACTGCTGCAGCTTAGTGTTAGACGGCACCGCTGCTGCTGTGGGCGCTATACAGACTAATAGTGTTTTATTGGAGCGAATTGTCAGAGAGATAGGTTTAGGGAGTCGGGAGGAGTCAGTAACAGTTGTAATATCAGCCCTTTTCAGGGTAGGTTACAGCAGTTCATAGAACTGTTTGCCAGGCAGGTCTGTGCCAGTGCTGTGCAAGTGTTTGTCACAGCATTTGGTGTAATCTAGCTCAGCCAATCCTTTTGGGCTAGTAGCATTGTCTGATAGTCATCTGAGTAGCCCGCCTGTGAAGCTAGCTACACTGCCTGTGTATCCCAATTTTCACTGCATCTAATCCAGTTGATAGTTTAGGGCCTAAGAGCAGTGTCTGCACGTCAGCAGAGTAGCCTGCCTGTGAAACAAACTATACCGCCTGTGTATCTCAATTTTCACTGCATCTAATCCAGTTGATAGTTTAGGGCCTAGGAGCAGTGTCTGCACGTCAGCAGAGTAGCCTGCCTAAGAAACAAACTATACCGCCTGTGTATCTCAATTTTCACTGCATCTTATCCAGTTGATAGTTTAGGGCTCAGGAGCAGTGTCTGCACGTCTGCAGAGTAGCCTGCCTGTGAAACAAACTATACTGCCTGTGTATCTCAATTTTCACTGCATCTAATCCAGTTGATAATTTAGGGCCTAGGAGCAGTGTCTGCACGTCAGCAGAGTAGCCTGCCTGTGAAACAAACTCTACCGCCTGTGTATCTGAATTTTCACTGCATCTAATCCCGTTGATAGTTTAGGACCTAGGAGGAGTGTCTGCATGTCAGCAGAGTAGCCTTCCTGTGAAACTAACTATACCGCCTGTGTATCTCAATTTTCACTGCATCTAATCCAGTTGATAGTTTAGGGCCTAGGAACAGTGTCTGCACGTCAGTAGAGTAGCCTTCCTGTGAAACAAACTATACCGCCTGTGTATCTCAATTTTCACTGCATCTAATCCAGTTGATAGTTTAGGGCCTAGGAGCAGTGTCTGCACGTCTGCAGAGTAGTGTGCCTGTGAAATAAACTATACCGCCTGTGTATCTCAATTTTCACTGCATCTAATCCAGTTATTAGTTTTGGGCCTAGTACTACAGTTTGGCCACTCAGTACTGCTCGGTTTTCATCCATCGGTTGTTGTGCCAACAACTACAGATACAGAGTTGCCAATTAGTTAAGCACTAAAATGAGTGGCAAAAGGCCTGCTGCTCGTGGAAAGGGGAATAGGCGTGTTGGAAAGGGAAAAAAAGGTTTTGTCCGTGGGGTAGGTGGTCAAGCAACAGTAACATCTGCAGAAGAAAGACCATGTTCCAGCCAAAGTAAGATGTCTACTTATTTTCGTGGACAATCTGATATGATCCCTTTCTTACGAACATCGCTATAAGCATCGCCAAAAATTCCAGATGAGGCACAAAAACAGCAGGTGCTTGAACGGATATCAAGTGCTCGTTCAAGTGGGCTCTCCTCCATGTCAACTAAAACATCACAACTACTCCAGTCCTCAGAGTTGTCACCCCATTCGCACTTGCTTCCTCACAGCTCCCAAGTCTCCAGCTGCCCGTCTGAGCATGGGGTAACACACATGGTTGAGTCTGTAGAGATGTTTACGCATACTATAGCCTGGGAATCAGAGGTCTGCTCCAGAGCTTCTGTGAATCCAGACGAGGAAATGATCTGCACTGATGCCCAGAATGTTTGTGAGTCGGATCCAGGCCCAGATGAAGAAGGTTCTGAGCATAATGTAGACCCTCGATCCCAAACTGCAACTCCTGTTGGTGGAGACAATGAGGAAGATGATGATGAGACTGAGATACCTGATTGGAACGAAAACTTGACTTTTCGGTTGGGGCAGAAAGAGGTTGGCTCTGAGGACGACGGGCGTAAGAACACACAGGATGATGATGACGAGTTTGTAGACCCCACTTACTGTCAACCCCCAGTCCGCCAGTCCATGAGGTCAGCAGAGGAGGTGGAGGAGGATTCTAGTGATGAGTCTGATGACGAGGTAACGGTGTGCCTTCCTGGACAGAGACGGAGTACTGGAAGCACATCAACAACTGCATCCTCAACCCCAACTGTGCCTCAGACCAGAAGTCGTGGTGGCTCTTCAGGTCATACGGGCACTAAGCCTTGCATAGCCTGGGCATTTTTTTACATCGCAAAGGATGGCCCAACTCATGTTGTCTGTAAGATTTGTCAACAAAATCTCAGTAGATGCCAAAAAATCACTAGCTTGAGTACTTCATGCATGAACCGTCACATGGATATGAGGCATAAGTTCACAGTGCTACACTGCGGCCTAGTGAGCCGGGTCAACCACCATCTGCCCCATCAAGTGCATCCGTGTCCTCTTCATCCTCTGTGACTGTGGGGACAGCAGTCGCACATAGTTTTGGATGCAGACCTTCCACCTCTTTACCCGCAACAGCCAGTGTGATTGGCAGGTCGTCAGGACTTTTGCACGTGGAAACACCTGCTGGTGTTGAGCGCTCTCCAACATCGACGACACATTTTGATCAAGGCAACATAACATCTCCGCCTGCACCTTCCTCACAAACCAGCAGTTTGCCGGGGACACCCTACTCAACTCCGTCTCGTCTAAGCACGGCAGCCAGCCCTTAGTCCTTCAGATGCGGACAAGTAAAAGACCATTTCCTCCTAGCCATGACAAAGCTAAGAGGTTGAATTTCTCCATCTGCAAGCTGTTGGCTACAGAAATGCTGCCTTTCCGCCTGGTGGACACAGAGTATTTTTGAGACCTTATGTCCGTCGCAGTGCCCCAGTACCAGATGCCCAGTCGCCACTACTTCTCAAAGAAAGTTGTGCCTGTGCTACACCAGCATGTCGCACACAACATCACTGCTTCCTTGAGAAACTTTGTGTGTGACAGGGTACATTTCACCACAGACACTTGGATGAGTAGACATGTCGGTGACTGGGCACTGGGTAACTACGGCGACATCAGGAGAAGGGGCTGCTGTCCCAGTCTTGCCGTCCCTATGAGTTGCTCGTCGATCTTCTGTATCTAGAAGTTCCTCCACTGCTTCTGCCTCCTCAACCTCCTCTCAGTCCTCCACCTGCACCCAAAGCCTGTCTGGTAATGCCACCCGCGTTGTAACTGGCCAGAAGGAATCCTGCACACCTCACTATGCTGTCACCAGGGCTCAACGGCATCAGGCAGTGTTTACATTGAAATGTCTGGGAAAAGTGAGTCACACTGCAGAGGAGTTGTGGTCCGCTCTGGAGACCGAGTTCCATCAATGGTTGTCTCCACTCAACCTGCAGCCAGGGAAGGCTGTGTGCGACAATGCTGCAAACCTGGGTGCGGCCCTTCGCCGGGGCAATGTCACACACGTGCCTTGATGGGCAGCACGGTGGCTCAGTGGTTAGCACTGCAGCCTTGCAGCGCTGGAGTCCTGGGTTCAAACCCCACCAAGGACAACATCTGCAAAGAGTTTGTATGTTCTCTCTGTGTTTGCGTGGGTTTCCTCCGGGTACTCCGGTTTCCTCCCACATTCCAAAGACATACTGATAGGGAATTTAGATTGTGAGCCCCATTGGGTACAGTGATGATAATGTGTGCAAACTGTAAAGCGCTGCGGAATATGTTAGCGCTATATAAAAATAAAGATTATTATTATTATTATTATTGCATAGAATATATTCAAAGAAGGGTGCACTCTGGTTGATTTCAAAGTAGTTTAGAGGGTGCAATGCCTACTCCAATTGTGTATATGACCAAAAGAAGAAAAATAATGGACTAACAAAGGCCTGCACAACCACATGACATGAAAAATTACCAAACTTTTATTAACACCACAGAAAAACATAAAAACAATTAAAACCATGTAGTATATACACATAACACCTCCATTCCCAAACAATATATCTGTCAAATCACTTTGTGTGTCATAAACTTATGCATAAAGCAATGATTATGTGTGGAAATGACACCATCCACCCTCATATATACATATAAACCGCCAACATAAAGAAGACCTATGCAAAAGGTGAATAGAATTGTTAGGACAGAAACCAGATTGAAAAATATGTCCTTAGTCCCATGCAATAAATCCCTATACAACCTGATAACGAGTCCTTGTACTGCAGTAGCACCATCAGATGTAATCCAGGCAAAGGGGAAAGTAAGGTCTAGAAGTCTAGAATATGTATAGAGCTTACTATATGGTAAGCGTATATAGTAAGGAGAAGGTGGAGAAAGGCTCCTAAATAAGAAATAATAAAGTCGGCATCAACACCATAAATACACAGATAAATCTGAGATGGACTATATAAAGGAGAGCCCAACCACTTCTAGGTCAAAATAGCCTGGCCGGCCTGCACGCCATAAGTAGCCGGCATGAAGCTGGAATGGGATGTGAGGAAAAGGGCCCACGCGTATCGCTGTCGCAGCAGCTTCGTCAGGTGAAGTGCATTTGTGGTGAGTAACCTCAGTTAAAGTACAAGTTATAATTGAGTAAAGTACACACCGCTGTGCTGCTGTGAGGATGGGGGGCATGTGCCAGAGGAAGCGCCGGCCGCAATGAAAGATAGTCCAACGAAAGTATCAAGAATCTCCATGGAGAAGGTTAGCGCATGCGCACCCGCGGCTCGAGTCCGAGCCGTGTTGCGCACACGCAGGGTGCTAGAGGCGCACAGAGGAAGAAAAAGGGAAAAAGAAGGAGCGCAGATAACAAAGGCTATACCAAAGGAAAGCGCTGTGATGCATGGATTCGGCCAGTACCAAAGAAAAGCGCTGTAATGCATGGATTCGGCCAGTATAAAATTACTGTTTATATACAGAAAACCTTTTAAGGAGGAGGAACAAATATAGAGTTAGTACACATATAAATAACGGCCCAAATAGCCAAATAGTTGGTTTGCACATACCAATAATATACCCATAAGCATAAAAATACACATAATTTACAAATAAGCATAAATAGGTATATCAAACACTAGGATCATCATATAACGCTAGTCTTTCTGGTTATTATTATAATGAATAAACACAAGGCCCTAAGACCACCAAGCCCAACCAAAAAAGACTTGTGTGACCAAAAGAGAATTATGATGAAAAACCCCAGGTAAGTATAAAAAGTTCAAGTTCCATCTCCTTCTCTTCAATGATCCTAAATAGAATAACTGACCCCGCATTTTTCCACTAACCCAAAAATCCCGTAAAAAGGAGCTCCTCATTCAATCCTGAAGGGGTCACTGATTGAAGTTGGAAAATCCACCTAGATTCAGTTTGTAAAAGAAGTTTACATTTATTACCCCCCCTTTCATTGGGGGCAAGCTTTTGTAAGCCCACCACCCTAAGGTTTGCCGAAGAACCCCCATGTGTGGTTAGAAAGTGTGCAGCCACTGGGGTAAGTGTTTTACCATTCTTTAGATCCGAGGTCGCTAGGTGCACAGTAGATATACAGTCATGGCCAAAAGTATTGACACCCCTGCAATTCTGTCACATAATACTAATTTTCTTCCTGAAAATGATTGCAATCACAAATTATTTGGTATTATTATCTTCATTTAATTTGTGCAGTGCCCCAGAGACCTGGTCGTTGCAGTATGGCACGCTGCCGCTAAGGGGAGTAGCGGTACGTCTGATGGCACTAAGGAGTTCTCCTGACCAGGTATCACCAGAACACATTACACTTCACACTCCGGCCACTAGGGGGGAAAAAGGCTTTATTTATTGGGCCACTCCTCACATTGGTAAAACTAGGGGCTGGGGAGGAAGTTAGTCAGAAGCTGACTGGGTTGGATTCAGGCAACATCCCATGGCAGGGGGTATTGCAGGGAGAAGGCACAGCGGGGCCCCTGTCGGGAGTGGGAACCTGGCAGGTGCCTAGCGAACAGAAGAGAACGTAACGGAACCGCGCCTGCACACCCTGCGGTGGTATCCTAAGAAAGAGACACGAAGGGAAGGATATTGTGGAACCGTGTAAACGAGATCAAGCACAAAGGAGAGCCAGTAAGAGTCGTGCCGAGAGAGAGGCAACATCTTACTGAGGCGCGTAGTCGGTGGCCGGAACACCGTAGGAGTAACTGACTTCAGGCCTTACTTCAAACTCCGCCGGACAGTTAATCATAGGTTGGCTGTCTACCTTACTACACCTACGAAGACATAGGGGGCAACATTGGGAGAGGGGCGTCTCTAGGGTCCCGGAAGACCTCCAAGCCTTCCCGTCACACGGGAAACTCTGGATGTGCCCATCGGACTGGCCGGTCTCTGAGAACCCTGTTAAACGTACTCTGGATTGAGGATCCTGAAGCCTTCAGTAAAGAGGTAAAGAGACTGCAACCTTGTGTCCTCATTATTGACTGTACCTCACACCATCACCATCCACCTTACTGGGAAGCCCTGGTGATATACTTCACCTGTGGGAATATAAACTGTGCAGGAGGTGTGGGTTAAATCCACGCTGCCTTAATGATGACGTTTTTTGAATTGAGGAGAGCCATATCATTTGCCAAAAATACACAAAAATATACAAAACCCCCCAGGCAGGCCCATTATTGCAGGTATAAATTCACTGACTTCCAATCTTGCACAATATATTGATCGAATTATGCTTACACATGTTTTTAATCTTAATAGCCATCTTCGTGATTCCTCCCATTTATTAGTGCTTTTACAGAAAGTTTTATGGAAACCTGAGTACATCTTTCTTACTATGGATGTTTCAGCACTGTACTCAAACATGCCACACGATGTTGGACTACTAGTTTTTCATTACTTCCTTAAATTTGATAATAGGCTCTCCTCAATTCAAAAAAACTTTCTAATTAAAGGATTGGATTTTATACTAAAAAATAACTATTTTACCTTCGAAAATGAATTTTATCACCAGATCAAAGGGACCGCAATGGGCTCGAAAGTAGCACCTACTTTCGCAAATCTTTTTATGGGGGTTTTTGAGGAATTTTTTATTTTAAATGAAATATGGCAGAAACAAATTATTTTTTATAAAAGGTTTATAGATGACTTGATATTTATTTGGGATAACACAGAAAATAATGTTGATAATTTCATCCAGCAAATTAATAATAATAACTGGGGTCTTTCATTTACTGCCCTTTATGATAATAATAATATCAATTTCTTGGATGTTACACTCTTTATAAAAGATGGCAACATCTGTAGCAAAACATTTTTTTAAAAAGTTGATGCAAATAGCTACATTCATTTCAGCAGTGGTCATTACTCCAAATGGTTAAACAATATTCCAAATAACCAATTCCGTCGAATTAGAAAGAACTGCACTGCTGATATCGATTATAAAGAACAATCCACCATATTGAGTAAAAAATTTCGTGCTCAGAACTATCCCACAAATCTAGTAAAACGAGCCTTTGATAATTCTATGAAATTAAATCAAGGAGCACTACTAGATAATAGAGTAAAAATTCCCGATGATAAAAAATTTAAGATGAATTTTATAACACAGTATAACAATGAACATAAAGAAATACGTGATGTTCTGCAAAAAAACTGGTACATTCTATTAAATGACCCCGTTCTGAGTAAAGTTCTCTCTCGAAATCCTCAGATTACCTTCCGCAGAGCACCTACCATCAGGAATATTATAGCACCGAGTCGTCTGAAACCCTTAAAAATCCAAGGGATAATCATATTACCAACACAATCAGAGGGATTTATAAATGTGGATCAAAAAACTGTCTATGCTGCCAAAGCATCAAACATAAAGCAGACAGCATTATCTCTTTTGCCACCAAAGAGAAATTTATGATCTCTCATTTTCTGAATTGCAATTCAGAATATGTAATTTATGTAATTGAGTGCCCTTGTGGCAAACAGTATGTTGGTAGAACCACTCAACCACTCCATCTACGGTTAAATTCACACAGGCACAACATAAAAAAGGGCCTCCTTACCCATGGACTATCTAGACATTACACTTTTATACATAATAAGGATTTTAACAATTTAAAAATCAGTCCCATTGATCACATCCCTGAAAAAGTTCCCAACAGAACCATGAAATTAAATAGAAAGGAGGTGTATTGGATGTACAAACTAGGGAGCTTGAAACCACAGGGTCTGAATGAGATCACTGAGGCTTTCATTTAATTTGGTATTATATATACAGAATTGTTTTTGTAATCTCTATTTTTTATAAATGCTAACCTATATATATTTTTTTAATTCATGAAAATGATCAAATAATTAGTTTGATGTATTTATTGTCCCTTGATATGAACAATGTTTTTAATTACCGTATATACTCGAGTATAAGCCGACCCGAGTATAAGCCGACCCCCCTAATTTTGCCACAAAAAACTGGGAAAACTTATTGACTCGAGTATAAGCCTAGGGTGGAAATGCAGTGTTTATACTGGCCCCATAGATGCCCCAATACAGTGCTCTGCAGTGTTTATACTGGCCCCATAGATGCCCCAATACAGTGCTCTGCAGTGTTTATAGTGGCCCCATAGATGCCCCAATACAGTGCTCTGCACTGTTTATATTGGCCCCATAGATGCCCCAATACAGTGCTCTGCAGTGTTTATACTGGCCCCATAGATGCCCCAATACAGTGCTCTGCAGTGTTTATACTGGCCCCATAGATGCCCCAATACAGTGCTCTGCAGTGTTTATAGTGGCCCCATAGATGCCCCAATACAGTGCTCTGCACTGTTTATATTGGCCCCATAGATGCCCCAATACAGTGCTCTGCACTGTTTATATTGGCCCCATAGATGCCCCAATACAGTGCTCTGCAGTGTTTATACTGGCCCCATAGATGCCCCAATACAGTGCTCTGCAGTGTTTATACTGGCCCCATAGATGCCCCAATACAGTGCTCTGCAGTGTTTATACTGGCCCCATAGATGCCCCAATACAGTGCTCTGCAGTGTTTATATTGGCCCCATAGATGCCCCAATACAGTGCTCTGCAGTGTTCATAGTGACCCCATAGATGCCCCAATACAGTGCTCTGCAGTGTTCATAGTGGCCCCATAGATGCCCCAATACAGTGCTCTGCAGTGTTCATAGTGGCCCCATAGATGCCCCAATACAGTGCTCTGCAGTGTTCATAGTGGCCCCATAGATGCCCCAATACAGTGCTCTGCAGTGTTCATAGTGGCCCATAGATGCCCCAATACAGTGCTCTGCAGTGTTCATAGTGGCCCATAGATGCCCCACATTAATCTGTGCGATGGCCGCTGCTGCTGCAATAAAAAAAAAAAAAAGCCATACTCACCTCGCTACTTGCAGCTCCCAGCGTCTGGTCCCGGCGTCTGTCTGCACTGACTGATCAGGCAGAGGGCGCCGCGCACACTAGTGCGTCATCGCGCCCTCTGACCTGAACAGTCAGAGCGCAGATAGACGCCGGGAAGATGGATCGGCGGCTGGAACGAGGACAGGTGAATATAACATACTCACCTAGTCCTGGCGATCCTCGCGCTGTCCCCTCCTGTCTTCCGCGCTGCAGCTTCTTTCTCTGTCAGCGGTCACCGGCACCGCTGACAGAGAAATGAATACGCGGCTCCGCCCCTATGGGAGGTGGAGCCGCTTATTCATATCTCTAATGAGCGGTCCCACGTGACCGCTGAAGAGAGGAAGAAGCTGCAGCGCGGAAGCCCGTGGGACGGCAGGGACAGCGCGAGGATCGCTGGGACTAGGTAAGTATACCTCAGCGCCCTCACCCCCTCACCCGCCGACCCTGCCACTACCGTGACTCGAGTATAAGCCGAGGGGGGCACTTTCAGCCCAAAAATTTGGGCTGAAAATCTCGGCTTATACTCGAGTATATACGGTATTTAATTATTTATGTTTTATAATGTAATCTATATATCCTAATTCGTAAGAAATATATTTAGTAAATAATTACCCTAGTGTGTATATAGCCCCCTGATGTGGTTGATGGTGTCGATCTCCTGGATTGGAGTGTGGACATACAGGGCCTTCTCAAAAAATTAGCATATAGTGTTAAATTTCATTATTTACCATAATGTAATGATTACAATTAAACTTTCATATATTATAGATTCATTATCCACCAACTGAAATTTGTCAGGTCTTTTATTGTTTAAATACTGATGATTTTGGCATACAACTCCTGATAACCCAAAAAACCTGTCTCAATAAATTAGCATATCAAGAAAAGGTTCTCTAAACGACCTATTACCCTAATCTTCTGAATCAACTAATTAACTCTAAACACATGCAAAAGATACCTGAGGCTTTTATAAACTCCCTGCCTGGTTCATTACTCAAAACCCCCATCATGGGTAAGACTAGCGACCTGACAGATGTCAAGAAGGCCATCATTGACACCCTCAAGCAAGAGGGTAAGACCCAGAAAGAAATTTCTCAACCAGTAGGCTGTTCCCAGAGTGCTGTATCAAGGCACCTCAATGGTAAGTCTGTTGGAAGGAAACAATGTGGCAGAAAACGCTGTACAACGAGAAGAGGAGACCGGACCCTGAGGAAGATTGTGGAGAAGGACCGATTCCAGACCTTGGGGAACCTGAGGAAGCAGTGGACTGAGTCTGGTGTGGAAACATCCAGAGCCACCGTGCACAGGCGTGTGCAGGAAATGGGCTACAGGTGCCGCATTCCCCAGGTAAAGCCACTTTTGAGCTACAGAGAAGCAGCACTGGACTGTTGCTAAGTGGTCCCAAGTACTTTTTTCTGATGAAAGCAAATTTTGCATGTCATTCGGAAATCAAGGTGCCAGAGTCTGGAGGAAGACTGGGGAGAAGGAAATGCCAAAATGCCTGAAGTCCAGTGTCAAGTACCCACAGTCAGTGATGGTGTGGGGTGCCATGTCAGCTGCTGGTGTTGGTCCACTGTGTTTCATCAAGGGCAGGGTCAATGCAGCTAGCTATCAGGAGATTTTGGAGCACTTCATGCTTCCATCGGCTGAAATGCTTTATGGAGATGAAGATTTCATTTTTCAGCACGACCTGGCACCTGCTCACAGTGCCAAAACCACTGGTAAATGGTTTACTGACCATGGTATTACTGTGCTCAATTGGCCTGCCAACTCTCCTGACCTGAACCCCATAGAGAATCTGTGGGATATTGTGAAGAGAAAGTTGAGAGACGCAAGACCCAACACTCTGGATGAGCTTAAGGCCGCTATTGAAGCATCCTGGGCCTCCATAACATCTCAGCAGTGTCACAGGCTGATTGCCTCCATGCCACGCCGCATTGAAGCAGTCATTTCTGCCAAAGGATTCCCGACCAAGTATTGAGTGCATAACTGAACATTATTATTTGATGGTTTTTTTGTTTGTTATTAAAAAACACTTTTATTTGATTGGATGGGTGAAATATGCTAATTTATTGAGACAGGTTTTTTGGGTTATCAGGAGTTGTATGCCAAAATCATCAGTATTTAAACAATAAAAGACCTGACAAATTTCAGTTGGTGGATAATGAATCTATAATATATGAAAGTTTAATTGTAATCATTACATTATGGTAAATAATGAAATTTAACACTATATGCTAATTTTTTGAGAAGGACCTGTATGTTTTTGTTTGGAGCTCAGCGCCATGTTGCTCCCAATTGAGTTAAATTACTTCCAATGTTGCTGTGGTGTTTTTTTGGGTTTTTTTCTCCCTCTTGTCTACAGCAGCAAACAGACTTTTTGCTGTATCTCAATCCCGATATTATAGAATGGAACACCCCCAAAAAGGAAATAGAGACAACCTGTCCAGGAATTTATACATATATATATATATATTTATCTATTTTTTTAGTAGTTGTTTTAATAAAAGATTTCTTTTTTTAATAATACATTTTTTGTTTAAGGTGGAATTCAAATTTAATAATCAATAGCTTTTATACGCAAAGAAATGAATGGTGTGGCTCAGTAGCCTGTGCATTATGCAGCAGAACTTGGTAACTGGGGAATCTCACCTCACAGGTTCTTATCAGCTATCTTCCTTTTTTCTCTTTTTTTCTTTTTTCATTGAAGAGACATTTAATCGATTAACTTAACCAACTGATTACCATTTCTTTTAACTTAATACTATCCTGTAAATATAAATTAATGCAAGACTACCCTTCAATGAATTCTGTGTCGACAAAGTTGTATTAACCTTTTGTAAAAAAAAAAAAAAAAAAAGGGTGTTGTGCTGTCAACTTTTACTTGGTATTTAAACAATGTTAGCACATTGTATCTGTATGTTGTATGTGGAATTTCCTGAAGAAGAGGTCACACTGACCTTGAAACGCGTTGAATAAACCACCTTTTAAATTTATTATCCTTGGAACTTCATCATTAAGGCAGTGCGGATTTAACCCACACCTCCTGCACAGTTTATATTGTCATACGACCGTTGATCGGCTTGTGGATCTGCAGCAGCCAAAATCGCTACATGCTTTTCATTCAACAAAATCAGGTGAGCAATTCTAAGAAAGCTCTCGTGGTTATCTAGAGGATAAGACCCTATTTTGCGCTTTGTGTCTCCATTTTTTTCCTATATCACCTGTGGGAAGGTATACCATCCAGCTGCCATTCCATCACCCCAGTGGACCCCATAGCAGCATCGGTCACCCTGACCGAACACCACAGGTGGCGTCACGAACCCCTGACAGATTTCTTTACTACTTTCATTGGACACCCCTTAGCAGGGTCGCGGACCGGGTCTAGCCACCGTGACAGCCTCAGAACCGAACCAGAGAGGCCCGGTACCGAAACGCGTGGCCCTGTGTCTGGGGGCGCTCCAACTTGGCGTCACGAACAGGATCGTACTTAAGCCTGAAGAATTGGGTCATGTGTGCCTTGGAACTGTGACTGAAACGTGGTGGACTGTGATTTATTGCAAAGACTGTGTGCTGCTATTGTCGCGAGATTCCCGCCAAAACTGCCACCATTATAGCGCCACGAGGAGCGCAAGAGAAGAAGAAGGGCGTGGAAGTGGGCGCGAGTAAGCTGGAGAGCGCGAAAGATAATGGTCGCCCAGTCTAAATATTTCTGCACCTTGAGGACGTGTCCGTCAGCAGCAGAGATCCGCCTCCTGATCCTCAATGGGTGGCGGAGGAACAAGAAATGAATCTGCCCATGAAGGAGAGAGCGGGAAAAGGACAAGGAGGGAGAAGAAGCGAGTAACGTGGAGGACGCCATGACAAGCCGCCCGGGACCTGAGTGTGGGGTCGGAGCCGAGGACTCCCCCAGCTACCCAGAGAGATACCGCGGCCAGGCGTCACCTTTTGGCCCCGACTTTCTGCAGGCTGAAGTGGACGAGCTCAGCGATCGACTCTGGCGGACGCAGCTGAGCACTGAGGCCGGGTGGAAGGAGATCGGCACCGGGGGCCTCACCAGACATCTGTCGGCAGCCTCGTCTGGTCCGGAGCAAGAAAGAAGTTCCAGCGCTCCAAAGCCAGAAAGTAAGGCCGTGCCGAAAAGCGAGATACTGCAAACAGAGATGACGACGCTACAGCGCAAGGCCCCGCAGTCAGCGTTCCAGATCCCAGCGGAGACGGAGCAGGCCGGCACCGGAGGGACTGCATCTGAAGCAGGTATGAAGAATGACCCTGCCCCAGTGACAGAAGACCTACTGATAAGCTTCGCAACAGCGCCACCTGCTGCCATGACTAAGATTAACTCTGAACTGATGAATCCTGATACTAGTACCACAGTGGGCATTATTGCCGCTACTGAATCTACTACCAAAATTGACCCTCGAACCCAGATTATACCTGAAGAACCGATTAGTGACATTGATACCGCATTGGATGAGAAAAGAGATATGCAAAGCCATAAGGCCCCCATCTGGAGTGAGGGAGCCCCTTCTGTGGCACCTGGTAGCCGCCAGTATCCAGCTGGGCTACTCCAACTGGTGCTACCCTCTGAGTTACAGTAACAAACCTCGAAACCCCGACAGATGTAAATAGTTAACTGTTTCCTGTTTTGCTACTTTAAACCCGTCCAGGGTTATTTCTTAAAGGGGTCCCTTTGTTTACCCGGGATCCCTATTGTTTATATTTCTTTTTCTATTTTTGCACAAGTTCGTCATTGTTTAAAAGACTGCCGGATCATGGACGGTGAATGATTCGAAACTGTTTTTGTATATAGTTTGCACCTTCTTAAAGGTGCACCCTACTGGTTTTACAAGCGAGAGATTTTGCGAAGATGATGCTTCCAGATATGACGCAGAAGGTCTTGCTTTCGGTGGACTGGCAGACAGAGAGAGAATCTGCACTACCTACTAGAGACTTGGGTCCCTCTTAAAGGGAATGATTACATGATGGCTTTAATAAAAGTTGAATGTTAATAATGTTAAAATTTAGAAAGTTTGATAATGTTAATAAAGATTGAGGACAGGAAAGTTTGAGGTAAACCCGTAGGGGTTAGAGAGAGAGTCCTCCTGAGAGATGTAGAAAGATGGTCGGCACAATGGCAGTAGGCCCAGTCAAGGAGCTAGGCGGTCCTGCATTGGTGAAGTTGGAACGGAAAGAAAGTTGAGTTATTTATATAGCATTTTATGGTAGGCCTTTAGTGGGTTTAGCGTATACGCCCTTAAAGGAAAGTTAACTTATTGTTCAAAAGTTTGCACTTAGTAGAATACCCGGCGGGTACTGAGAGTTATTTATAGTCAAAAATGTTGTTTAAAAATATTAATCCTGTTTTTGTTTGTAACGTTCAAGTGTCCTTACCTTCCATAAAGGGAAGCACCTTGTCTATTTACTTGTTCTAAGCATTTCAAAAATTTTGTATGTCTTTTGCTGTTTTGTATTGTTGTTCTTCTTCCCAGTCCAGGAGTACTGGATTTAACCGGGGGGGAGTGCAGCACCCCAGAGACCTGGTCGTTGCAGTATGGCACTCTGCCGCTAAGGGGAGTAGCGGTACGTCTGATGGCACTAAGGAGTTCTCCTGACCAGGTATCACCAGAACACATTACACTTCACACTCTGGCCACTAGGGGGAGAAAAAGGCTTTATTTATTGGGCCACTCCTCACACTGGTAAAACTAGGGGCTGGGGAGGAAGTTAGTCAGAAGCTGACTTAGTTGGATTCAGGCAACATCCCGTTGCAGGGGGTGTTGCAGGGAGAGGGCACAGGGGGGCCCCTGCCAGGTGTGGGAACCTGGCAGGTGCCTAGCGAACAGAAGAGAATGTAACGGAACCGCGCCTGCACACCCTGCGGCGGTATCCTAAGAAAGAGACACGAAGGGAAGGATATTGTGGAACTGTGTAAACGAGATCAAGCACAAAGGAGAGCCAGTAAGAGTCGTGCCGAGAGAGAGAGAGGCAACATCTTACTGAGGCGCGTAGTCGGTGGCCGGAACACCGTAGGAGTAACTGACTTCAGGCCTTACTTCAAACTCCGCCGGACAGTTAATCATAGGTTGGCTGTCTACCTTACTACACCTACGAAGACATAGGGGGCAACATTGGGAGAGGGGCCCGGAAGACCTCCAAGCCTTCCCGTCACACGGGTGGCATCCTAGCCATAACATACCTGGGGGACGTTAGAAACTAGTAACATCTGGAACCAAAGAACGAGAGAGAGCTGTATAGAACAAACGAACGAGAACAGCAGTTGTGAGGACTATTCCGAATGCTCAGCAGGGTAGGACTACAACACACAGGCGCTAGTGGTAGGCAACGATTTCCATCTGCGAAGGAAACTCTGGATGTGCCCATCGGACCGGCCGGTCTCTGAGGGCCCTGTTAAACGTACTCTGGATTGAGGATCCTGAAGCCTTCAGTAAAGAGGTAAAGAGAGTGCAACCTTGTGTCCTCATTATTGACAGTACCTCACACCATCACCATCCACCTTACTGGGAAGCCCTGGGGACATACTTCACCTGTGGGAAGGTATACCATCCAGCTGCCATTCCATCACCCCAGTGGACCCCATAGCAGAGTCGGTCACCCTGACCGAACACCACAGGTGGCGTCACGAACCCCTGACAGATTTCTTTACTACTTTCATTGGATGCCCCTTAGCAGGGTCGCGGACCGGGTCTAGCCACCGTGACAGCCTCAGAACCGAACCAGAGAGGCCCGGTACTGAAACGTGTGGCCCTGTGTCTGGGGGCGCTCCAACTGTCTTAAATGAAAAAACACAAAAGAGAATGAAGCAAAACATTGATCATTTCACACAAAACTCCAAAAATGGGCCAGCCAAAAGTATTGGCACCCTCAGCCTAATACTTGGTTGCACAACCTTTAGCCAAAATAACTGCGACCAACCGCTTCCGGTAGCCATCAATGAGTTTCTTACAATGCTCTGCTAGAATTTTAGACAATTCTTCTTTGGCAAACTGCTCCAGGTCCCTGAAATTTGAAGGGTGCCTTCTCCAAACTGCCATTTTTAGATCTCTCCACAGGTGTTCTATGGGATTCAGGTCTGGACTCATTGCTGGCCACCTTAGAAGTCTCCAGTGCTTTCTCTCAAACCATTTTCTAGTGCTTTTTGAAGTGTGTTTTGGGTCATTGTCCTGCTGGAAGACCCATGACCTCCGAGGGAGACCCAGCTTTCTCACACTGGGCCCTACATTATGCTGCAAAATTTGTTGGTAGTCTTCAGACTTCATAATCCCATGCACACGGTCAAGCAGTCCGGTGCCAGAGGCAGCAAAGCAACCCCAAAACATCAGGGAACCTCCACCATGTTTGACTGTAGGGACCATATTCTTTTCTTTGAATTCCTCTTTTTTTCTCCTGTAAACTCTGTTGATGCCTTTGTCCAAAAAGCTCTACTTTTGTCTCATCTGACCAGAGAACATTCTTCCAAAATGTTTTAGGCTTTTTCAGGTATGTTTTGGCAAACTCCAGCCTGGCTTTTTTATGTCCCGGGGTAAGAAGTGGGGTCTTCCTGGGTCTCCTACCATACAGTCCCTTTTCATTCAGATGCCGATGGATAGTACGGGTTGACACTGTTGTACCCTCGGACTGCAGGGCAGCTTGGACTTGTTTGGATGTTAGTCGAGGTACTTTATCCAACATCCGCACAATCTTGCGTTGAAATCTCTTGTCAATTTTTCTTTTCCGTCCACATCTAGGGAGGTTAGCCACAGTGCCATGGGCTTTAAACTTCTTGATGACACTGCGCACGGTAGACACAGGAACATTCAGGTCTTTCGAGATGGACTTGTAGCCTTGAGATTGCTCATGCTTTCTCACAATTTGGTTTCTCAAGTTCTTTGTTCTTCTTTCTTTTCTCCATGTTCAATGTGGTACACACAAGGACACAGGACAGAGGTTGAGTCAACTTTAATCCATGTCAACTGGCTGCAAGTGTGATTTAGTTATTGCCAACACCTGTTAGGTGCCACAGGTAAGTTACAGGTGCTGTTAATTACACAAATTAGAGAAGCATCACATGATTTTTCGAACAGTGCCAATACATTTGTCCACCCTCTTTTTTATGATTGGTGTGGAATTATATCCAATTTGGCTTTAGGACAATTATTTTTGTGTTTTTTCATTTAAGACAAATTAAATGAAGATAATAATACCAAATAATTTGTGTTTGCAATCATTTTCAGGAAGAAACTGAGTATTATCTGACAGAATTGCAGGGGTGTCAATACTTTTGGCCATGACTGTATGCTTCTGGGCCCTTTTCCTAAGTTCTTGAGACGTTTGCCCAACGTACACCATGTCACAAGGGCAGATAAGGGCATAAATTACATCCCTAGACTTGCAATTGATGTAAGCCCTTAAAGGGTGTCTGCTGAGCCTGGTAGGGTGCACAAGAAAGTCACGAGTTGGAACCATGTGGGGACAGATGTTACAATCCCCACATGGGAATGAACCCTTTAAAACAATGCCTCTGTTTAACCTCACCGTCGGTCTTGTAAAGTGACTCTTAGTAAGTAAGTCCCTTAGATTTGGTGCCCGTCAAAGACGGAAAGACTGCATTGAATTTCTCAATGACCTGAACTCCAATCCTTATAACATCTTCCTCACCTATTCCATTTCTAATAGTGAGGTCACCTTTTTGGATTTGAAGATATTTGTACATGAGAATCGTTTGGTTACAGATCTCTTCCAGAAGCCCACCGCAACAAATGCGCTTTTGGATTTCTCCAGTTTCCATCCCTGGCACACAAAGGTGGGTGTACCTACGGGACAGTTTTTACATGTGAGACGCAAGTGTACCCTTGATTGTGACTTCTCAACTCAGGCCCGGGATCTCTCGGACTGCTTCCGACAAAGAGGCTATCCTAAACGTGTGATCTCCACAGCTTTCCAACGGGCGAGACAACATGATCAGAAATCGCTTTTATCAACTAAGAAGCAGTGTCAAGAGACACAAACAAGATTCATCACGGATTATAATAATAATTGGAAGCAGGTTAGTGACATTCTCTCCAGACATTGGCAGATTCTCCGGGCGGATTTGCAGACTGTGGAGGTTACCAGTAGCAGACCACTTATGACAGCAAGACGGGCGCCAAATCTAAGGGACTTACTTACTAAGAGTCACTTTACAAGACCAACGGTGAGGTTAAACAGAGGCATTGTTTTAAAGGGTTCATTCCCATGTGGGGATTGTAACATCTGTCCTCACATGGTTCCCACTCGTGACTTTTTTGTGCACCCTACCAGGCTCAGCAGACACCCTTTAAGGGCTTACATCAATTGCAAGTCTAGGGATGTAATTTATGCCCTTATCTGCCCTTGTGACATGGTGTACGTTGGGCAAACGTCTCAAGAACTTAGGAAAAGGGCCCAGAAGCATATATCTACTGTGCACCTAGCGACCTCGGATCTAAAGAATGGTAAAACACTTACCCCAGTGGCTGCACACTTTCTAACCACACATGGGGGTTCTTCAGCAAACCTTAGGGTGGTGGGCTTACAAAAGCTTGCCCCCAATGAGAGGGGGCGTAATAAATGTAAACTTCTTTTACAAACTGAATCTAGGTGGATTTTCCAACTTCAATCAGTGACCCCTTCAGGATTGAATGAGGAGCTCCTTTTTACGGGATTTTTGGGTTAGTGGACAAATGCAGGGTCAGTTATTCTATTTACCCCTATTAATACAGCATTCTTCTTTCCCATCTTAGCCCTACCTTGACTTAGCCTGTTGGATTGGATACTGGATATTTTTGGAGTGGAGTAAGATGTTGCTGATCGTTTTTTTCCTGTACATGGCCTGGTGTTGTTCTGGATTGTGAATTCTAAGTAACCAAATGCGGGAGATTGATGGACCCTTTTGTACCTCAACAATGAAGGATATGGCTGTTGGATGGACATTCTCTCGACTACGGATTTTCAAGGAACCAAGCGCAGGAGATGGACGGACCCTTGTGTACTCCAACAATGAAGGATATGGCTGTTGGATGGATATCTCCAACTTTTGTAGGACTATATATATGTTCTGTCATAAACTTTGGTCAACTTATTCTCCTTAGGATGATTGAAGAGGAGGAGATGGAACTTGAACTTTTTATACTTACCTGGGGTTTTTCAACATAATTCTCTTTTGGTCACACAAGTCTTTTTTTGGTTGGGTTTGGTGGTCTTAGGTAGGGTTGAGCGAAACGGGTCGAACATTTTCAAAAGTCGCCGACTTTTGGCGAAGTCGAGTTTCATGAAACCCGATCCGACCCCTGTGCGTGGTCGGCCATGCGGTACGCGACTTTCGCGCCAAAGTCGCGTTTCAATGACGCGAAAAGTGCCATTTCTCAGCCAATGAAGGTAAACGCAGAGTGTGGGCAGCGTGATGACATAGGTCCTGGTCCCCACCATCTTAGAGAAGGGCATTGCAGTGATTGGCTTGCTGTCTGCGGCGTCACAGGGGCTATAAAGGGGAGTTCCCGCCGACCGCCATGTTACTGCTGCTGATCTGAGCTTAGGGAGAGGTTGCTGCCGCTTCGTCAGAAGCAGGGATAGCGTTAGGCAGGGTCCATTAACCACAAAACCGCTTGTGCTGTAGCGATTTCCACTGCCCAACACCACCTTCGGTGTGCAGGGACAGTGGAAGCTCCTTTTTTTTTTTTTTTTTTCCTCAGCGCTGTAGCTCATTGGGCTGCCCTAGAAGGCTCCCTGATAGCTGCATTGCTGTGTGTACGCCGCTGTGCAAAGCAACTGCTTTTTTCAAAGCACAAATCCTCTTGTTCCTTCCTTTCTGCACAGCTATCTTGTTTGTTTGTCCACACTTTTTATTTAATTTGTGCATCAGTCCACTCCTTATTGCTGCCTGCCATACCTGGCTGAGATTACTGCAGGGAGATAGTAATTGAAGGACAGTTCCTTTTTTTTTTTTTTTTTGTGGGAGATTAAGATTGACATTTCTGCTAGAGTGCCATCTCTGTCTGTGTCATCTCTCACTCAGTGGGCCATAGAAAGCCTATTTATTTTTTTGCTTGATTTGGGTTCCAAAATCTACCAGAAAAAATCACAACATCAATCAGTGGGAGAAAAATATTGGCCTCAGGGCTTGTGTGCCACTCCTTACTCCTGTGTGTGCCATCTCTCACTCAGTGGGCCATAGAAAGCCTATTAATTTTTTTGCTTGATTTGGGTTCTAAATTCTACCTGAAAAAATCAATAAATCAATCAGTGGGAGATTAATATTGGCCTTTGGGCTTGTGTGCCAGTCCTAAGCGTGCCATCTCTCTCTCTCTCTCAGATAGTGGGCCATAGAAAGCCTATTTTTTTATTATTTTATTGGGTTTATAAATTTTCCCTGGAAAAAAAAAAGTGGGAGATTAATATTGGCCTCTGGGCTTGTGTGCCAGTCCTGAGCGTGCCATCTCTCTCACAAATAGTGGGCCATAGAAAGCCTATTTATTTTTTTGGTTGATTTGGGTTCATAATTCTACCTGAAAAAATCAATCAATCAATCAGTGGGAGATTAATATTGGCCTTTGGGCTTGTGTGCCAGTCCTAAGCGTGCCATCTCTCTCTCTCAGATAGTGGGCCATAGAAAGCCTATTTATTATTATTTTTTTTATTGGGTTTATAAATTTTCCCTGGAAAAAAAAAAAAAGTGGGAGATTAATATTGGCCTCTGGGCTTGTGTGCCAGTCCTGAGCGTGCCATCTCTCTCACAAATAGTGGGCCATAGAAAGCCTATTTATTTTTTGGGTTGATTTGGGTTCCTAATTCTACCTGAAAAAATCAATCAATCAATCAGTGGGAGAAAAATATTGGCCTCAGGGCTTGTGTGCCACTCCTTACTCCTGTGTGTGCCATCTCTCACTCAGTGGGCCATAGAAAGCCTATTAATTTTTTTGCTTGATTTGGGTTCCAAAATCTACCTGAAAAAAATCACTAAATCAATCAGTGGGAGATTAATATTGGCCTCTGGGCTTGTGTGCCACTCCTGACTCCTGTGTGCGTCATCTGTCACTCAGTGGGCCCTAGAAAGCCTATTTTTTGTTTTATTTGTTTTCTAAATTCTCCCTGAAACAATCATTTTATTTTCTTTGGTTTCTAAATTTTTCCTGAAAAAAATCATTTTTTTTGTATTTTTTTTTCTCTCAAGTCTCCCTGAAAAAAAAAAAAAAAAAAAAAATCTGTGGGAGATTCATATTGCCCCTTCTGCTTGTGTGCCAGTCTTGACTCCTGGGTGTGCCATCTCTCTCTCTCTCCCCAATTGTGGGCCATAGAAAGCCTATTAATTTTTTTGCTTGATTTGTGTTCCAAAATCTACCGAAAAAAATCACTAAATCAATCAGTGGGAGATTAATATTGGCCTCTGGGCTTGTGTGCCACTCCTGACTCCTGTGTGCGTCATCTGTCACTCAGTGGGCCCTAGAAAGCCTATTTTTTGTTTTATTTGTTTTCTAAATTCTCCCTGAAACAATCATTTTATTTTCTTTGGTTTCTAAATTATTCCTGAAAAAAATAATTTTTTTGGTATTTTTTTTCTCTCAAGTCTACCTGAAAAAAAAAAAAAAAAAAAAATCTGTGGGAGATTCATATTGCCCCTTCTGCTTGTGTGCCAGTCTTGACTCCTGGGTGTGCCATCTCTCTCTCTCTCCCCAATTGTGGGCCATAGAAAGCCTATTAATTTTTTTGCTTGATTTGTGTTCCAAAATCTACCGAAAAAAATCACTAAATCAATCAGTGGGAGATTAATATTGGCCTCTGGGCTTGTGTGCCACTCCTGACTCCTGTGTGCGTCATCTGTCACTCAGTGGGCCCTAGAAAGCCTATTTTTTGTTTTATTTGTTTTCTAAATTCTCCCTGAAACAATCATTTTATTTTCTTTGGTTTCTAAATTATTCCTGAAAAAAATCATTTTTTTGGTATTTTTTTTTCTCTCAAGTCTCCCTGAAAAAAAAAAAAAAAAAAAAAAATCTGTGGGAGATTCATATTGCCCCTTCTGCTTGTGTGCCAGTCTTGACTCCTGGGTGTGCCATCTCTCTCTCTCTCCCCGATTGTGGGCCATAGAAAGCCTATTAATTTTTTTGCTTGATTTGGGTTCCAAAATCTACCAAAAAAAATAACTAAATCAATCGGTGGGAGATTAATATTGGCCTCTGGGCTTGTGTGCCACTCCTGACTCCTGTGTGCGTCCTCTCTCACTCAGTGGGCCCTACAAAGCCTTTTTTTTTTTTTTTTTCCTAAATTCTCCCTGAAACAATCATTTCATTTTATTTGTTTTATAAATTCTTCTGTAAAAAATAATTTTTTTTTAATTTTTTTTTTTTCTGAAGTCTCCCTTTTAAAAAAAACAAACACAAATCAGTGGGAGATAAATATTTACATTTGCGCTTCAGTGACAGTCCTGCGTGTGTGCCATCTCATTTGTTGCCAACAACAACAGAGTGTGTAACATTGTGGCTGATTTTCGTTGTGGTCTCACCCACCTGTAAAGGGGTAGCTAAATCATACTGAAGTTATAGCTCACCGTGTAAGTTGTGTGACAGCAACAAATACCGTTCGTTTGTTAACGTTTTTAAAACAATGAGGAAGTCTGGTGGAAGAGGTCGTGGCCGGGGGCGTTCATTGTCAGCTGGTAATGAGGGTAGTGGTAGTGGTGGAGCATCAGCTGGTCGTGGGAAAAAAAATATTGCACCTAAGTCTGGAGCTGTGGAGCCAGGTTCGTCGTCTGGCTACACAAGGCCTCGAACGCTCCCTTTTCTGGGAGTAGGAAAACCGCTTTTAAAGCCGGAGCAGCAAGAGCAAGTTTTGGCTTATCTTGCTGACTCAGCCTCTAGCTCTTTTGCCTCCTCTCGTGAAACTGGTAAATGTCAAAGCAGCGCGTCGTTAGTGGATGTTCACGGTCAGGGACAAGTCGCTTCCTTGTCCTCTTCAGCAAAAACAACAACAGAGAAGAATGCAGCAGGCGACACAACGGGTTACTCCATGGAGCTCTTTACACATACCGTCCCTGGCTTAGAAAGTGAAGCAGTTAACAGTCCATGCCCATTACAAGTTGAATCTGACATGGAGTGCACTGATGCACAGCCACAGCCAGACTACTATCCTGGTCCTTTGACTCAGACCACAACATTGCCATCGCAGGGTGCTGATCAAGAATCAGACCCTGATGAGACTATGTTGCCCCATCACGAACGCTATACCACCGACCGCCACGGTGACACAGACGAAGTTGCACACGAGCTACAAGAAGAGGTAATAGATGACCCAGTTCTTGACCCCGATTGGCAGCCATTGGGGGAACAGGGTGCAGGCGGCAGCAGTTCTGAAGCGGAGGAGGAGGGGCCGCAGCAGGCATCAACATCGCAACAGGTTCCATCTGCCGGGCCCGTATCTTGCCCAAAACGCGTGGCAAAGCTAAAACCTGTTGGAGGACAGCGTGGCCATCCGGTTAAAGCTCAGTCTGCAATGCCTGAAAAGGTATCCGATGCTAGAAAGAGTGCAGTCTGGCATTTTTTTAAACAACATCCAATTGATCAGCGCAAAGTCATCTGTCAAAAATGTTCAACTACCTTAAGCAGAGGACAGAATCTGAAAAGTCTCAATACAAGTTGCATGCATAGACATTTAACCACCATGCATTTGCAAGCCTGGACTAACTACCAAACGTCCCTTAAGGTTGTAGCACCCTCGGCCAATGAAGCTAGTCAGCAACGCAACATCCCTTCCGGCAGTGTAGGGCCACCATTTTCCGCACCACCTGCAGTATCTGTGCAGGTTTCTTTGCCAGGCCAAAGCCGTCAGGGTTAGGGAATCACCAGTTTCGTAGTAGGAAACACTGCATCTAGGGCACCGGTGGCAACAATACCATCTCCCACCGTCTCTCAGTCTGCCATGTCCACCGGCACCCCCGCTAGTTCCACGATCTCCAGCTCTCCAGTCCAGCTCACCCTACATGAGACTATGGTTAGAAAAAGGAAGTACTTAGCCTCGCATCCGCGTACACAGGGTTTGAACGCACACATAGCTAGACTAATCTCGTTAGAGATGATGCCCTACCGGTTAGTTGAAAGCGAAGCTTTCAAAGGCCTGATGGACTACGCTGTACCACGCTACGAGCTACCCAGTCGACACTTTTTTTCCAGAAAAGCCATCCCAGCCCTCCACCAGCATGTTAAAGAGCGCATCGTCCATGCACTCAGGCAATCTGTGAGCACAAAGGTGCACCTGACAACAGATGCATGGACCAGTAGGCATGGCCAGGGACGTTACGTGTCCATCACGGCACACTGGTTAAATGTGGTGGATGCAGGGTCCACAGGGGACAGCAAGTTTGGGACAGTTCTGCCTAGCCCACGGTCTAGGAAACAATTGGCTGTAGCCGTTCGCACCCCCTCCTCCTCCTCTTCGTCCTCCTGCAGAAGCGAGAGCTCGTCCACAGACCGCAGTCGCACAACCACTCCATCCGCAGCTGCCACTGTTGCACACCAGGTCTCCCATTATGGGGCAGCTACTGGCAAACGTCAGCAGGCTGTATTGGCTATGAAGTGTTTGGGCGACAACAGACACACCGCGGAAGTTCTGTCCGAGTTCTTGCAGAAAGAAACGCAGTCGTGGCTGGGCACTGTAGATCTTGAGGCAGGCAAGGTAGTGAGTGATAACGGAAGGAATTTCATGGCTGCCATCTCCCTTTCCCAACTGAAACACATTCCTTGCCTGGCTCACACCTTAAACCTGGTGGTGCAGTGCTTCCTGAAAAGTTATCCGGGGTTATCCGACCTGCTCCTCAAAGTGCGTGGACTTTGCTCACATATCCGCCGTTCGCCCGTACACTCCAGCCGTATGCAGACCTATCAGCGTTCTTTGAACCTTCCCCAGCATCGCCTAATCATAGACGTTGCAACAAGGTGGAACTCAACACTGCACATGCTTCAGAGACTGTGTGAACAGAGGCGGGCTGTTATGTTTTTGTGGGAGGATACACATACACGGGCAGGCAGTAGGATGGCAGACATGGAGTTGTCAGGTGTGCAGTGGTCGAAGATTCAAGACATGTGTCAAGTCCTTCAGTGTTTTGAGGAATGCACACGGCTAGTTAGTGCAGACAACGCCATAATAAGCATGAGCATCCCCCTAATGCGTCTGCTGATGCAAAGTTTGTCGCACATAAAGGATCAGGCGTCTGCAGCTGAGGAAGAGGAAAGCCTTGATGACAGTCAGCCATTGTCTGGCCAGGGCAGTGTACAGGACGAAGGAGCGGGCGAAGAGGAGGAGGAGGACGAGGAGGATGATGGGGATGATTATATTTTTAATGAGGAAGCTTTTCCGGGGCCACTGGAAATTGGTGGCGCGGCAAGGCCGGGTTCTGTTTTTTTGAGGGACACAAGTGACGTGGATTTGCCTGAAACTGCCCCTCAACCAAGCAGAACCGCAGATTTGAGAACTGGAACTTTGGCCCACATGGCGGATTATGCCTTACGTATCCTCAAAAGGGACACACGCATAACTAAAATGATGAATGATGACGATTACTGGTTGGCCTGCCTCCTTGATCCTCGCTATAAAGGCAAATTGCAAAATATAATGCCACATGAGAACTTGGAACTAATATTAGCAACCAAACAATCAACTCTTGTTGACCGTTTGCTTCTGGCATTCCCTGCACACAGCGCCCATGATCGTTCTCACACGAGCTGCAGGGGCCAGCAGACCAGAGGAGTTAGAGGGGCAGAAATCAGAAGTGGCGTTGGCCAGAGGGGTTTTCTGACCAGGTTGTGGAGTGATTTTGCTATGACCGCAGACAGGACAGGTACTGCAGCATCAATTCAAAGTGACAGGAGACAACATTTGTCCAGTATGGTTACAAACTATTTTTCATCCCTTATCGATGTTCTCCCTCAACCGTCATTCCCATTTGATTACTGGGCATCAAAATTAGACACCTGGCCAGAATTGGCAGAATATGCATTGCAGGAGCTTGCTTGCCCGGCAGCTAGTGTCCTATCAGAAAGAGTATTCAGTGCTGCAGGTTCAATACTAACAGAAAAAAGGACTCGTCTGGCTACCCAAAATGTAGATGATCTAACCTTCATTAAAATTAACCACAACTGGATTTCGAAATCTTTTGCCCCACCTTGCCCGGCTGACACCTAGCTTTCCTATGAAAAGGTCTTGCCTGTGGACTATTCTGAATGCCTTTTCCAATCTCGTAATTTTCAGCACCTGATTGTCCAGCATACGACATGTTTACACCTCACTAAATGGCCAAACTCCCCACACGGGGCCGTGGTATCGACACTTGGCGACAGCACCCGTGAGAGTGCAGTTTGTCTGAAGAGGTGGGTGAGCCCGCTTTTGGTCGACGGCACTGCCACTGGGTCCCTCCTAGTACAATAAAGTGTCTCTGGCGGTGGTGGAGCGCACCCAACGTCAGACACACCGTTGTAATATGAGGGGCCCTGGGCCTGTACCGCCGGCCACAAGACAGTTTCCCCCCACCCCAGCTCAAACAGTGCTCTACCACTTGCAAAATTATCTCACAGCTCCACCAATGTTTAGTCTATGCGCTGACATCCTTCAATGCCTGCCACTGACAATACCATTGTATTGACATTTTTGTTATGTTAGGCCTTCGATGCCTGTCTGTGGTCACTCCTTCCACTAGGCCTCCACTGACCACACCACTGCTGTCCGTGTACCCCTGGAACCAATTTAAAATTGCCTACAGCCATGTGTTATTATTTTAGGCCTTCGATGCCTGTCTGCGGTCACTCCTTCCACTAGGCCTCCACTGACCACACCACTGCTGTCCGTGTACCCCTGGAACCAATTTAAAATTGCCTACAGCCATGTGTTATTATTTTAGGCCTTCGATGCCTGTCTGTGGTCCATTCTTTCAACTACTACTACACTGACCAGGGCACTGCTGCCCGTGTACCCCTGGAACCAATTTAAAATTGCCTACAGCCATGTGTTATTATTTTAGGCCTTCGATGCCTGTCTGCGGTCACTCCTTCCACTAGGCCTCCACTGACCACACCACTGCTGCCCGTGTACCCCTGGAACCAATTTAAAATTGCCTACAGCCAGCCCAATTTTTTTATTTTAGGCCTTCGATGCCTGTCTGCGGTCCATTCTTTCAACTACTACTACACTGACCAGGTCACTGCTGCCCGTGTACCCCTGGAACCAATTTAAAATTGCCTACAGCCATGTGTTATTATTTTAGGCCTTCGATGCCTGTCTGCGGTCACTCCTTCCACTAGGCCTCCACTGACCACACCACTGCTGCCCGTGTACCCCTGGAACCAATTTAAAATTGCCTACAGCCATGTGTTATTATTTTAGGCCTTCGATGCCTGTCTGCGGTCACTCCTTCCACTAGGCCTCCACTGACCACACCACTGCTGTCCGTGTACCCCTGGAACCAATTTAAAATTGCCTACAGCCATGTGTTATTATATTAGGCCTTCGATGCCTGTCTGCGGTCCATTCTTTCAACTACTACTACACTGACCAGGTCACTGCTGCCCGTGTACCCCTGGAACCAATTTAAAATTGCCTACAGCCATGTGTTATTATTTTAGGCCTTCGATGCCTGTCTGCGGTCACTCCTTCCACTAGGCCTCCACTGACCACACCACTGCTGCCCGTGTACCCCTGGAACCAATTTAAAATTGCCTACAGCCAGCCCAATTTTTTTATTTTAGGCCTTCGATGCCTGTCTGCGGTCCATTCTTTCAACTACTACTACACTGACCAGGTCACTGCTGCCCGTGTACCCCTGGAACCAATTTAAAATTGCCTACAGCCATGTGTTATTATTTTAGGCCTTCGATGCCTGTCTGCGGTCACTCCTTCCACTAGGCCTCCACTGACCACACCACTGCTGCCCGTGTACCCCTGGAACCAATTTAAAATTGCCTACAGCCAGCCCAATTTTTTTATTTTAGGCCTTCGATGCCTGTCTGCGGTCCATTCTTTCAACTACTACTACACTGACCAGGTCACTGCTGCCCGTGTACCCCTGGAACCAATTTAAAATTGCCTACAGCCATGTGTTATTATTTTAGGCCTTCGATGCCTGTCTGCGGTCACTCCTTCCACTAGGCCTCCACTGACCACACCACTGCTGTCCGTGTACCCCTGGAACCAATTTAAAATTGCCTACAGCCATGTGTTATTATTTTAAGCCTTCGATGCCTGTCTGCGGTCACTCCTTCCACTAGGCCTCCACTGACCACACCACTGCTGCCCGTGTACCCCTGGAACCAATTTAAAATTGCCTACAGCCAGCCCAATTTTTTTATTTTAGGCCTTCGATGCCTGTCTGCGGTCCATTCTTTCAACTACTACTACACTGACCAGGTCACTGCTGCCCGTGTACCCCTGGAACCAATTTAAAATTGCCTACAGCCATGTGTTATTATTTTAGGCCTTCGATGCCTGTCTGCGGTCACTCCTTCCACTAGGCCTCCACTGACCACACCACTGCTGCCCGTGTACCCCTGTAACCAATTTAAAATTGCCTACAGCCATGTGTTATTATTTTAGGCCTTTGATGCCTGTCTGCGGTCACTCCTTCCACTAGGCCTCCACTGACCACACCACTGCTGCCCGTGTACCCCTGGAACCAATTTAAAATTGCCTACAGCCAGCCCAATTTTTTTATTTTAGGCCTTCGATGCCTGTCTGCGGTCCATTCTTTCAACTACTACTACACTGACCAGGGCACTGCTGCCCGTGTACCCCTGGAACCAACATCAGAAAATATAAAAATAAGTATTTTGCTTACAAAAAAGAAAATACTGGAGAGATATCAAATGCAGACATTTTAACATTAAAAACAAACACACAACTAAAATCTGGTACAGTACTAAAAATGGCCACCAGCTGCAATTACTTTCTCCTGCAAGTAGTTAACTGAAAGGTTTTTTAAATTGAAAACACACATATGGCATCAACCGAGTGTTGTCCTGTCGCGTCTTCTTTATATTATTGCCGAGAAGATGCAAAACAATGAAAATAATAAAATCATTAATTACCAAAATAATAGAGAAAGTCAACACCACATTGCAAATAAACATTCATTCCAAATAAAGAAG
This sequence comes from Ranitomeya imitator, assembly GCF_032444005.1. Lineage (NCBI taxonomy): Eukaryota > Metazoa > Chordata > Amphibia > Anura > Dendrobatidae > Ranitomeya > Ranitomeya imitator. The sequence continues at coordinate 582,034,092 of NC_091286.1, read as the reverse complement.
CAGGGCGCGTCCGAGGGTGAGTATAGACCTAATAAGAATATAATCACCCTCGGACGCGCAATGCTTATTTCCAACAGCCTTCCTTCCTAAGAATCAGCCCTTCCGTGGTGTAGAGAGACGTTGTGTTACACTCCAAGGTGTTCCCCAGGTTGCCTTTCCTGAGCTTCGATCTTCCGGCTCTCGTTTAGTAGTTGTTGGAAACTACGCTGCATTAGGCCTTCAAATTGGGTATGGGGTGTAGAGAGATGGTGTGTTCCACTCCAAGGTGTTCCCCAGGTTGCCTTTCCTGAGCTTCGATCTTCCGACTCTCGTTTAGTAGTTCTTGGAAACTACACTGCATTAGGCCTTCAAATTGGGTATGGGGTGTAGAGAGAGGGTGTGTTACACTCCAAGGTGTTCCCCAGGTTGCCTTTCCTGAGCTTCGATCTTCATGCTCTCGTTTAGTAGTTGTCGGAAACTACGCTGCATTAGGCCTACAAATTGGGTATGGGGTGTAGAGGGAGGGTTTGTTACACTCCAAGGTGTTCCCCAGGTTGCCTTTCCTGAGCTTCGATCTTCCGGCTCTCGTTTAGTAGTTGTTGGAAACTACGCTGCATTAGGCCTTCAAATTGGGTATGGGGTGTAGCGAGAGGGTGTGTTACACTCCAAGGTGTTCCCCAGGTTGCCTTTCCTGAGCTTCGATCTTCCGGCTCTCGTTTAGTAGTTCTTGGAAACTACACTGCATTAGGCCTTCAAATTGGGTATGGGGTGTAGAGAGAGGGTGTGTTACACTCCAAGGTGTTCCCCAGGTTGCCTTTCCTGAGCTTCGATATTCCGGCTCTCGTTTAGTAGTTGTTGGAAACTACACTGCATTAGGCCTACAAATTTGGTATGGGGGAAACATTGGCGCATCTGCGGTCCCTCCTTCCTCTAGGCCTCCACTGACCTGTCTACTGCTGCCCGTGTTCCCCTGGAACCAATTTTAAATTGCCTACAGGCAGCCCAATTTATTATGTTAGGGCTTCGAAGCCTGTCTGCGGTCCCTCCTTCCACTAGGCCTCCACTGACCTGTCTACTGCTGCCCGTGTACCCCTTGAACCAACATCATAAAATAAAAAAAAAAAGTATTTTGCTTATAAAAAAGAAAATACTGGTGAGATATCAAATGCAGACATTTTAACATTAAAAACAAACACACAACTAAAATCTGGTACAGTACTAAAAATGGCCACCAGCTACAATTACTTTCTCCTGCAAGTAGTTAACTGAAAGGTTTTTTAAATTGAAAACACACATATGGCATCCACCGAGTGTTGTCCTGTCGCGTCTTCTTTATATTATTGCCGAGAAGATGCAAAACAATGAAAATAATAAAATCATTAATTACCAAAATAATAGAGAAAGTCAACACCACATTGCAAATAAACATTCATTCCAAATAAAGAAGCAGGGCGCGTCCGAGGGTGAGTATATACCTAATAAGAATATAATCACCCTCGGACGCGCAATGCTTATTTCCAACAGCCTTCCTTCCTAAGAATCAGCCCTTCCATGGTGTAGAGAGACGTTGTGTTACACTCCAAGGTGTTCCCCAGGTTGCCTTTCCTGAGCTTCGATCTTCCGGCTCTCGTTTAGTAGTTGTTGGAAACTACGCTGCATTAGGCCTTCAAATTGGGTATGGGGTGTAGAGAGATGGTGTGTTCCACTCCAAGGTGTTCCCCAGGTTGCCTTTCCTGAGCTTCGATCTTCCGGCTCTCGTTTAGTAGTTCTTGGAAACTACACTGCATTAGGCCTTCAAATTGGGTATGGGGTGTAGAGAGAGGGTGTGTTACACTCCAAGGTGTTCCCCAGGTTGCCTTTCCTGAGCTTCGATCTTCATGCTCTCGTTTAGTAGTTGTCGGAAACTACGCTGCATTAGGCCTACAAATTGGGTATGGGGTGTAGAGAGAGGGTTTGTTACACTCCAAGGTGTTCCCCAGGTTGCCTTTCCTGAGCTTCGATCTTCCGGCTCTCGTTTAGTAGTTGTTGGAAACTACGCTGCATTAGGCCTTCAAATTGGGTATGGGGTGTAGCGAGAGGGTGTGTTACACTCCAAGGTGTTCCCCAGGTTGCCTTTCCTGAGCTTCGATCTTCCGGCTCTCGTTTAGTAGTTCTTGGAAACTGCACTGCATTAGGCCTTCAAATTGGGTATGGGGTGTAGAGAGAGGGTGTGTTACACTCCAAGGTGTTCCCCAGGTTGCCTTTCCTGAGCTTCGATCTTCCGGCTCTCGTTTAGTAGTTCTTGGAAACTACACTGCATTAGGCCTACAAATTGGGTATGGGGTGGAGAGAGATGGTGTGTTACACTCCAAGGTGTTCCCCAGGTTTCCTTGCCATTGCTTCGGTCTTCCGACTCTCGTTTAGTAGTTGTAGAAAAGTACACTGCATTAGGCCTACAAAATGGGTATGGGGTGGAGACAGATGGTGTGTTACACTCCAAGGTGTTCCCCAGGTTGCCTTTCCTGAGCTTCTATCTTCAGGCTCTCATTAAATTGTGGTTAAATGGAACAACTGCATTTGGCGTACTAGTTGGTTTGGGGCCTACTATCGGTGTCTGCCACTCCTTGCTGTTCTCCTGGTTTCCTGTCCTGAAATTCCATTTTCAGGCTCTCGTTAAGTAGTTGTTAATGTTAGACTGCATTTGGCCTACTAGTTGGGTTGGGGCCTACTATCGGTGTCTGCCACTCCTTGCTGTTCTCCTCCACTGAACAAAGCTGTGCCGCCTGTTTACTACGGTTGCCAATTTTGAACTGCATTTCGACTACTTACTGATTTGGCCCTACTCTCTGTGTCAGCCTCTCATTCCAGTTGTCCTCCACTGCAATGCCCCCTGGTTATTCCTGTGTTACCAATTTTGAACTGCATTTAGCCCACTTTATTCTTTGGGCCTATATCTGTGTTTCCACTTCATCGTGCCCATTGCCCAGCCAGTGATAGATGAGTCTGCTGGTACATTGACCCATAACGCAACATTCCCCGTGCATGCTACACAACAACATTGTGACCCTGCTGAAAGTCAGGTTGCTCTTCCCGCATACCATACCACCTTACACGGGGACAAAGAGGAAGGTGCAGATAAAAGTGCAGGTTCCTTCATCAGGTGGGGGGAGGAATACTAGTTGGCGACGTCACTGGCACAGGGCCTCTCATAGTACGCAAAAGTGTTGCTGCCGGTGGGAGGCGCCCCCGCCGTGCAAACACACCGCTGTACTTTGAGGGGCCCTGTGCCAGTGCCAATGCCAACAAGTGGGCCCCCCCTGCTTGCTCAGGATCACAGCACTTGCAAAGTTGAAATACTTACCCTCCCTGCTCCACTGCCGTGACGTGGTCCAGATTTCCTGGGCCCACTAATTACTTGAACCAGCCCTACCCCACACAACTTTAGCCAAATGACTCCCAATTTCAAATGCCTTCCAATTATTATAAGGTAAATTACGCTTGACAAGCTTCATTAAGAAGAATGGATGGTTTTGACATTAAAATGGGCACTCTAGGTGTTTTCCTGGCCCCCACTCACTGCCGACTATGCTGCCCCATTGACTTGCATTGGGTTTCGTGTGTCGGTCGATCCCGACTTTACGTCATAATCGGCCGATTTCACTCGACCCGACTTTTGAGATAGTCGGGTTTCGCGAAACCCGGCTCGACTCTAAAAAGGTCAAGGTCGCTCAACTCTAGTCTTAGGGCCTTGTGTTTATTCATTATAATAATAACCAGAAAGACTTGCGTTATATGATGGTCCTAGTGTTTGATATACCGATTTATGCTTATATGTAAATTATGTGTATTTTTATGCTTATGTGTATATTATTGGTATGTGCAAACCAACTATTTGGCTATTTGGGCCGTTATTTATATGTGTACTAACTCTATATTTGTTCCTCCTCCTTAAAAGGTTTTCTGTATATAAACAGTAATTTTATACTGGCCGAATCCATGCATTACAGCGCTTTTCTTTGGTACTGGCCGAATCCATGCATCACAGCGCTTTCCTTTGGTATAGCCTTTGCTATCTGCACTCCTTCTTTTTCCCTTTTTCTTCCTCTGTGCGCCTCTAGCACCCTGCGCGTGCGCAACACGCCTCGGACTCGAGCCACGGGTGCGCATGCGCTAACCTTCTCCATGGAGATTCTTGATACTTTCGTTGGACTATCTTTCATTGCGGCCGGCGCTTCCTCTGGCACATGCCCCCCCATCCTCACAGCAGCACAGCAGTGTGTACTTTACTCAATTATAACTTGTACTTAAACTGAGGTTACTCACCACAAATGCACTACACCTGATGAAGCTGCTGCGGCAGCGATACGCGTGGGGCCTTCTCCTCACACCCCATTCCAGCTTCATGCCGCCTACTTATAGCGTGCAGGCCGGCCTGGCTATTTTGACCTAGAAGCGGTTGGGCTCTCCTTTATATATTCCATCTCAGATTTATCTGTGTATTTATGGCGTTGATGCCAACTTTATTATTTCTTATTTAAGAGCCTTTCTCCACCTTCTGCTTACTATATACGCTTACCATATAGTAAGCTCTATACATATTCTAGACCTTACTTTCCCCTTTGCCTGTATTATATCTGATGGTGCTACTGCAGTACAAGGACTCGTTATCAGGTTGTATAGGGATTTATTGCATGGGACTAAGGACATATTTTTCAATCTGGTTTCTGTCCTAATGATTCTATTCACCTTTTGCATAGGACTTCTTTATGTTGGCGGTTTATATGTATATATGAGGGTGGATGGTGTCATTTCCACACATAATCATTGCTTTATGCATAAGTTTATGACACATAAAGTAATTTGACAGATATATTGTTTGGGAATGAAGGTGTTATGTGTATATACTACATGGTTTTAATTGTTTTTATGTTTTTCTGTGGTGTTAATAAAAGTTTGGTAATTTTTCATATTATGTGGTTGTGCAGGCCTTTGTTAGTCCACACGTGCCTTGTATGGCTCATGTTTTGAACCTGGTTATCCAGCAATTTTTATCCCACTATCCCGGACTAGATGGGCTTCTGCAGAGGACACGGTTGCTGTGTGCTCACTTCTGCCGTTCGCATCCCGCAGCTCGACGACTTGCATCTCTACAGAAGTCGTTGGGCCTGCCAGTTCACCGGCTGAAATGCGATGTGCCCACACGGTGGAATTCAACTCTGCACATGATGCAGCGACTGTGGCAGCACCGACGAGCCCTGGTGCAATACGTTATGATGTATAGCCTGGGCCAACGAGATCAAGAGGTGGGGCAAATCACGCTGCAGGAGTGATCTCAGATCAGGGACCTATGCACCCTTCTGCACAGTTTTGAAATAGCGACGAAGATGTTTAGTGCTCACGATGCCATTATCAGCATGACCATTCCGGTGATTTACATGCTGGAGCACACCTTACACAGTGTTCGGAGTCAGGTGGTGGAACAAGAGGAGGAGGAGGAACAGGAGGAGTCGTATGCGAGAGGGATCATATCTCCAAGGTCAAGAAGGTTGGCAGAACCGAGGCGGCTGGCTTTGGAGGCTGGGGGAGAGGGGTTACCGAAGGCACATGGTAGCAGCCAAACTGATGAGGAAGGTGCAGGAGGCAAGGAAGAAGTGGAGGTCGAACTGGCGCTGGGCATGGAAGACTCATCAGATGAGGGAGACCTTGATCAAATTTCTGTTGTGCGAGGTTGGGGGGAGAGGGCAGATGAAGGAAGCATGATTCTCACCTTGCCAAACCGTAACAGTAACATCGTATCCGGTGGTAACAGCATTTTTTTCCAATCGCTTCAAGATTTTTTTAGACCATCCTTTGCAAGGCCACAGGAGACAAGAAGTCTGACGCACACCCAACACCTAGATAGGATGATACAAGAGTATCTCCAAGTTAACATCGATGCCATGACTGTGGAACTGGACCCTTGCTCATTTTGGGATTCCAATCTTGAAAAATGGCCTGAGCTCGACACTCACGCCTTGGAGATCTTGTCGTGCCAGACAGCCAGCGTTCTCTCTGAACGTGTGTTCAGCGCTGCTGGTGGTGTGCTGACAGATAAGCGTACGCGGCTGTCCAGTCACAATGTAGACAGACTAACGTTCATCAAGATGAACAAATCCTGGATCCGCAAGGACTTTTCTACCCCTGTGTCATCTTGGGGAGACTAAAAGCTTGATGATTTTTGAAAATCACCTCACCAACTGTTTTAAAAAACTTTGGCGAAATTGATGCCACTTAAGTGGTGTCTGTGGACGATTTTTTGGAAAAAATGAAGACTCTTTATTTAGTTCCCTTGCTGAGTTTTACATGACGTTGCCATCATCAATTCCAGGTGGGTGGGGTCGTCTGCAGAGTTGTTTACTCATACTATGGCCTGGGATTCAGAGGTCTGCTCCAAAGCTTCAGTGTCTGCTAGTCAGCAGAGTAGCCCAGCCACCCACTGCCTGTTTACCTAAGTACTATTTTTAACGGCATCTGGCCCAGGAAATCCTTTTGGGCCTAGTAGAATTTAGTGCTACTCAGCAGCATACCCCACCCATGAAGCAAGCTACACCGCCTCTTTACCTAACTACTATTTTGTAACGGCATCTAGCCCAGGAAATCCTTTTGGGCCTTGCAGAATTTCGTGCTACTCAGCAGCATACCCCACCCATGAAGCAAGCTACACAGCCTGTTTACCTAAGTACTATTTTTTAACGGCATCTAGCCCAGGAAATCCTTTTGGGCCTAGTAGAATTTGGTGCAACTCAGCAGCGTACCCCACCCATGAAGCAAGCTACACTGCCTGTTTACCTAAGTACTATTTTTTAACAGCATCTGGCCCAGGAAATCCTTTTGGGCCTAGTAGCAATTTCTGCTACTCAGCATCGTACCCCACCCATGAAGCAAGCTACACTGCCTGTTTACCTAAGTACTATTTTTTAACGGCATCTGGCCCAGGAAATCCTTTTGGGCCTAGTAACAATTTCTGCTACTCAGCAGCGTACCCCACTCATGAAGCAAGCTACACCGCCTGTTTACCTAACTACTATTTTGTAACGGCATCTAGCACAGGAAATCCTTTTGGGCCTAGTAGAATTTGGTGCAACTCAGCAGCGTACCCCACCCATGAAGCAAGCTACACTGCCTGTTTACCTAAGTACTATTTTTTAACAGCATCTGGCCCAGGAAATCCTTTTGGGCCTAGTAGCAATTTCTGCTACTCAGCATCGTACCCCACCCATGAAGCAAGCTACACCGCCTGTTTACCTAACTACTATTTTGTAACGGCATCTAGCACAGGAAATCCTTTTGGGCCTAGTAGAATTTGGTGCAACTCAGCAGCGTACCCCACCCATGAAGCAAGCTACACTGCCTGTTTACCTAAGTACTATTTTTTAATAGCATCTGGCCCAGGAAATCCTTTTGGGCCTAGTAGCAATTTCTGCTACTCAGCATCGTACCCCACCCATGAAGCAAGCTACACCGCCTGTATACCTAACTACTATTTTGTAACGGCATCTAGCACAGGAAATCCTTTTGGGCCTAGTAGAATTTGGTGCAACTCAGCAGCGTACCCCACCCATGAAGCAAGCTACACTGCCTGTTTACCTAAGTACTATTTTTTAACGGCATCTGGCCCAGGAAATCCTTTTGGGCCTAGTAGCAATTTCTGCTACTCAGCATCGTACCCCACCCATGAAGCAAGCTACACTGACTGTATACCTAACTACTATTTTGTAACGGCATCTAGCACAGGAAATCCTTTTGGGCCTAGTAGAATTTGGTGCAACTCAGCAGCGTACCCCACCCATGAAGCAAGCTACACTGCCTGTTTACCTAAGTACTATTTTTTAACGGCATATGGCCCAGGAAATCCTTTTGGGCCTAGTAACAATTTCTGCTACTCAGCATCGTACCCCACCCATGAAGCAAGCTACACCGCCTGTTTACCTAAGTACTATTTTTTAACGGCATCTGGCCCAGGAAATCCTTTGGGCCTAGTAGCAATTTCTGCTACTCAGCAGAGTACCCCACCCATGAAGCAAGCTACACCACCTTCTTCCTTTCTCAATCTAACCCCTCGGCTCTGGGGTGTCCACTCTCCCTCCAGCTCTCTCCTTCTCACAGGTGGACTACCGCGTGTTTTCACACTGTGGCGAATCTTTTGGGCCCAGGCATACGAAGTCGTCGAGGTAATGGATAATATGTGCCGCCTTACAAACGTCTATGATGACACATTCGAGGAAGCAACTAAACGCCTCAAATAGTGAGCAGGATATGGAGCACCCCATGGGCAAACAGCAATCTATGTAGTATGCTCCTTCACAGAAGCAGCCCAATGGGAGGACACTATTCAGAGGCACAGGTAGTAACCGGAATGCCCCCTCAATGTCTGTTTTGGCCATTAGGGTGCCCCTTACCAACTTCCTGACACGCCTGATTGCCTCGTCAAAGGAGGTACAGTACATAGTACTGTACTTGGTTCCGCGTCAATGTTGTCGTTTACTGACCTGCCCCTTGGATATGACAAATGGTGGATTAGTTTGAATGTATTGGGTTCATTTTTTGGCACAACTCCCAATGGGGGTACCACTACGTCTTCTAAGGAAAGTGTTCTGAATGGATCCGCCGCCATTCTACCTAAAGATATTTATTTTTTTATTTTTTTTTTGTCAAGACGTCTGGGTGTTGGTAGAATGATTTTAGATTTTTACTCCAGCCTTTCTTGATTTTAGAAGGGCATGACAAGCCTATATCTGTGTCTCCTCCTCCTTTTACTCCTCCACCTCTTTTCTTTTTGCATGACTATATGTAGTTGTGACTTTTCCATGTGTTTGTTGCGTCTTCTGAGCAGTTTGTCAGCTTTTGGACACCTTTAAAGGTGTTTTCTGTGTTTTCCATGTGTTTGTATATGTTTGTGTTTGCCTGCCATTGGTTTCAATGGGGTTCGACGGTGTTCGACGAACGTTCGACGAACAGTTTGGCAAACATCTCCCTGTTCGATGAACCGAACCTGAACACTAGGGAGGTGGCTCAACACTAGTCTCCAGTGGACAAGTAGGACTGCTGCTGTTTCCAGGATCATCCTGGCTTATTGGAACTGGTGCTGCTGTGGGTGGTGGTGCAGCATCTGTCCCAGTTGTTGCCAAAGCTTGGGGTGCAACAGAAGATATTACAGGAGGGATGGACCTGGAATGATCTGAAGATGGGCCAGCCACCACTTCTCCTTCCCCAACCGGATCAGTGAGAACCTCGGAATCTAACCCGGTCTCCTTCTCAGTGAGGTTAGACTGTGTTCTGTTAGGAAAGTATGAGAATATTACAATAAAATTTAATATATGACCATTCTAAACATATGTGTAATGTGTTGTGAGTAGTGTTGAGTGATACCTTCCGATATTCAAAGGTATCAGTATCGGATGGTATCGTCCGATATCCAAAAAATATTGGATATCGCCGATACCGATACCCGATACCAAGGCAAGTCAATGGGACACAAATATCGGAAGGTATCCTGGATGGTTTCCAGGGTCTGAAGGAAAGGAAACTCTCCTTCAGGCCCTGGGATCCATATTCATGTAAAAAATAAAGAATAAAAATAAAAAATATGGATATACTCACCCCTCCGAAGGACCCTGGCTGTCACCGCTGCGAGCGTCTGCCTCCGTCCCTAAGAATGCAGTGAGTGAAGGACCTTCGATGACGTCGCGGTCAGGTGAAGGTTGCCTCTCTTGGACCAGAATCAAAAGCATATCCACGTTAATGATGGATGCCATGCTCCTTGGAGGCATGCGGCAGACGTCCGGGATGTCTGTCTGGCTTTTTCAGCTAATTAGCATGCCTAAGCTTCCTGATTAAGGGCTTGGCACATTTCCTGTCACCTGCAAAACTCTTGGGTATTTTACGCAAGTCGCATTGATGTTCCGCATGCAATCCGTATTTTTCTCGCACCCATTGACTTTCATTGGTGGATTTTTTGTGTAATACGCTGACAAACGCAGCATGCTGTGATTTTCTACGCCCATAAAATATGGATGTGAAATATACACCAGATGGGAGCTGCCCCAGAGAGAATCATTGGTCCGTGTGCATGACAATTCTAAACATATGTGTAATGTGATTTTCTACGCCCATAAAATATGGATGTGAAATATACACCAGATGGGAGCTGCCCCAGAGAGAATCATTGGTCCGTGTGCATGACCATTCTAAACATATGTGTAATGTGTTGTGAGTAGTGTTGAGCGATACCTTCCGATATTCAAAGGTATCGGTATCGGATGGTATCGGCCGATATCCAAAAAATATCGGATATAGCCAATACCGATACCCGATACCAATGCAAGTCAATGAGACACAAATATCGGAAGGTATCCTGGATGGTTTCCAGGGTCTGAAGGAAAGGAAACTCTCCTTCAGGCCCTGGGATCCATATTCATGTAAAAAATAAAGAATAAAAATAAAAAATATGGATATACTCACCCCTCCAAAGGAGGTGAAAGTGGCCTCTCTTGGACCAGAATCAAAAGCATATCCACGTTAATGATGGATGCCATGCTGGTTGAGACTCCTTGGAGGCGTGCGGCAGACTTCCGGGATGTCTGTCAATTTTTTCAGCTAATTAGCATGCCTAAGCTTCCTGATTAAGGGCTTGGCACATTTCCTGTCACCTGCAAAACTCTTGGGTATTTTACGCAAGTCGCATTGATGTTCCGTGTGCAATCCGTATTTTTCTCGCACCCATAGACTTTCATTGGTGGATTTTTTGTGTAATACGCTGACAAACGCAGCATGCTGTGATTTTCTACGCCCATAAAATATGGATGTGAAATATACACCAGATGGGAGCTGCTCCAGAGAGAATCATTGGTCCGTGTGCATGACAATTCTAAACATATGTGTAATGTGATTTTCTACGCCCATAAAATATGGATGTGAAATATACACCAGATGGGAGCTGCCCCAGAGAGAATCATTGGTCCGTGTGCATGACCATTCTAAACATATGTGTAATGTGTTGTGAGTAGTGTTGAGTAGGGTTGAGCGAAACGGATCGTTCATTTTCAAAAGTCGCCGACTTTTGGCACAGTCGGGTTTCATGAAACCCGACCCGATACCTGTGTGGGGTCG